>NC_134583.1:117889330-118211830 GCF_037038515.1 Microtus pennsylvanicus | reverse complement strand
ACTACAACATCACATAATTTTTTTAAATATTTTGGAACCTTTATGGAAAATATCCTAGTGCATATTCATCACACAATTGAATAGATTTTATAATGTCTTTTTTTTTTCAAGTATATCATGACTGTGACCTCAAAAACACCCATTCTTTACCATGTTGTTTCCTTCTCATTCTAACTCCCGGTCATCTTTCTCTTCTGAAAATGTCTCTCTTTCATGTCTGAAAAAATAGTTCTCACTCAAAGAAATAAAAAGAAATAGTTTGTTATGGAGCAAAATATGATGGATCATGGCTAAGAAACCTGGAATAATGTTTTCCAATATCCTGTTCTACATGGGAACAATTTCAAAGAAAACCATAAATAGAGACTTTTGTCAAATTTATCAATGGAAGCATTAGGTAAAGTAATTTTAAAATATGGAAAAAAACTCATGTACAGAACTCAGATGCCTTCTAAAGTTCTTAGTATTTTGGTTGATGGAGCCATCAAAATATATAGATATAGATATATAAATATATTCATATAAATATATATATGAATATATAATATATATACAAAGCAAAGAATCTGTATATATATATGTGTGTGTGTGTGTGTGTGTGTGTCTGTGTATATATGTGTGTATTCAAAGTTTACCTCATAATCACATAAGGATTTGGGAGGAATATTGCTGCAATGGAAGTAGAGATGGCCTCCAGTCATTTAGTTCTAGACTTGTAACATTCTAGCCTCTTCACCACATGAAGTTCTTATTTTTTTCTTAAAACATAAAAACATTTATTAAACAAACCTGGACTCGATATTATTATTTTATCAATTAGACAGCAGAAAATTTTTGGCAAGGGCAAATGTATGGAGATATAAACAAAAATCACAGTGATTATTTTAATTATGCAACTGGATTAGAAAATAAGAAAAGAAACACTGGCTTTCTCAATCCACATGATAATTTCAAATGAGCCAGCAGGTGCTCAGCAGCGGGGACAGGGCATCTGCATAGTGTATATGGCTCCTGTGAACACAGGAAGTCCTAGAGTGAGCTCCCCCACTCTGAGAAGAATTAAGGTCACCAGAGGGGTTTGAGCCTGACCTCTGAGGACCAGGAGGACCACAAAGTCTCCAGCTCACTTCCCCTAAGCCACATAGGTAATAACATATATTACATGACCAACCCAAGCACCTACCTGTCACCCTAAAATGACAGTGTGTAAAGATTTGCAAAGCTGTGAGGTTTGCAAGGCAGATTCGATGGAAGCATGGCAGTTCTAAACAGTCAGCCAGCCTTCATGTTTACCTCCTCTTTCAAGGAAGTAACATCCACCAGCAAAATCCTCTAGAACAACACATTTTTGACATAGTGGGAACTGACAACTAAAATAAAGAAAATGGTTGCATTGCCAGTATCTTAAGTATCTACCTTGTTTTAACACTTAAAAAATTTGAATTCATAATTTTAAAAACGAAAATAAGAGGTAAGAGTAGAAGGAATTCAGAGATTTGTTCAAATATTTCATAGGTATGTTCTGAAATCAGTGTGTTTTCGAGTTTGTAATTAATATTTTTATCATTTTATGAATCTGTGCTACTCTAGCTGACTGTTCTTGTGACTTATTCAGACAACATTTCAAAGAGTGAATAGTAATGTTCTCCAGTGTTCATATTCGTACAGACACAATAGTCAATTAGGTGTTCTTAGACCAAGTTCAAGAACTAAGAAAGCCAACTGAGAATCTATAATGCCCAACCTAGGTAAAATAGAAAGAAAAGTTATACTGAAGAATTTAGGAATCAAGGCATGTCTCTGTCGCATCTACTTCCCTAGTTTAGCCAGGAGCAGTGGATACATTTGGAAGGGAAAAGTCATTGCCTTGGACTCTAAACCTGTACTGAACCAGCTGTGATGACACTTCATTGCCCCATTCCCTTTGTGTATCTGCATATTGACCTTCTGGAACAACATGAACTGTCACCACCACCCTCTCAAACTCCCTTGACCTGAAGAGAGAGTAAATCTGCACCTGGTGGGTGGAGCTAGCAGAGAATCTTGCACTGGTTTCACTGTCTGCTGCAATTCAGTGAGATATGACAGGCAGAGACTGATGTCCCTGTGCTAAGATCGGAGCTTACAGATGGAGCCTCTAGACCTGCCTTAGAATCATGTGGGAACCTGTGCAGTCATAGGACAAACATATCTTACATCACTGGCTGTAGTTTATTGTTTTGCTCTATGGGCTCTTTTGTGGGGTGCCACCCAGCTCCTAAATAAATCAAAAGGAGCCTTATACTTAGTTATAAATGTCCAGGTTTAGCTTGCCGTGTTTCCTATCAGCTTTTCTTAACTTATATTATCCTGTTTACCTTTTGCCTCTTGGATTTCCCTGTTCTCTTACTTCTTTAAATCTTACTTTCACCCTTAAGCTAAGGATTGTTGTGTAGCTGGGTGGCTGCCCCCTAATATCCTTCTCCATCTCTCACTCCTTCCTTTCTCCAAGATTTCTCCTTCTATATAATCTCTCTCCCTGACAGTTCTGCCTATCCATTCTCCTGTCTCGCTATTGGCCATATATAAGTATAGTTTCCTGGGCGCTTCAGCCAGTGAAGGGCAGGACCAGTTAGTTCTCCCTAGTGGTACAGCCAATGAGGACCGGGTCTAACTCTGTACAGCTTTATCATCTAGCCTTCTGTGCTGTTCAGAGCCACAGACATCAACAATCAAGCTGCACCTGGTCCAACAATCAAGAATGCTTGTTATTATGAGCGTGCCAAAGAGAAATTACTGAATGGGTATATAGTAATAATTTATATTTTCCAGTGATGTCATGTTAATAACTCAGTTTTAGATAAACATTAGCACTTGTGATGGCCAGTACAGGTGACAAACATTGTGGGTAGCAATAGCATCTGTGCAGAGACATGTGAAACACTTCACAATTGAGGCTGTGTATTCCTTAGACCTTGAGGCAATGAAAAATGGGGAGGGGTACAAGAAGGCATTCATGAGGGGCAGGAGGTAGAAGATGCCCCAGAGGAAGCAATAGGTAATCGGGCAACGGGAACAAGGTACTTTCTATCTCTTCAGGGAGCAATAGAAGAAAGCTGATCTGAAGGTGGCAAGGAAGAACACAGGCCCTACAATCTGTTATTTCTTAACTGTCCTGATAGACACTTTTAGGCAGAGGGTTCTTTTGACAGTTTTACCCTTAACAAGTAAGCAGCCATTCTGTAGTGTCTCTGTGCATTATCCACATCATCTTTATCTTCTGTTTTTTCTTCATCATCCTCACCTTCAATCAGTTTCCTGGAAATACGTAGCAGCTCATTAATGTTTTTATCCTTGGAAAATTTGGCATCAATAGCCCAGAAGGCATCATCTAAAACCATCTGTAGCTTCCTTCCTTGAGGGTCTAATATTCTTTGGTGCTATCAGGAAGAGATTTGGCACAGTGCAACTTTTTTACTCTCCCCATGCCTATCATAAACACAAAATATAGCTGTCTTGATATTCAGAAATATATTTGTGACGATCCTCCACAGAGATACCAGACTTACATGGCAGAGTAGACATATGTCAGTCGGAATATAAGATAGCAACCCTGTTCCTACAGCACTTCACTTTTTTAGCTGGGAAAGGTAGACACCCTTGGCAGTACCTGGATAATTGCCACACGGTCAGCCAAGAGACTTACTTGGAAAAGGACAGAATTGGTGTGGGAGTGTCATATATCAATCTGTTGATTTCATTGGTTAAGCAATAAAGAAACTGCTAGGCCCATTTGATAGGCCCACCCTTACATGGGTGGAGTAAACAGAATGGAAGGCTGGGAGAAAGAAGCTGAGTCAGAGAGTCGCCATGATTTTCCCAATCCAGGCAGATGCAGGTTAACATCATTCCTGGTAAGCCAGCTCGTGGGCTACAGCAGATTATTAAAAATGGGCTAGTCCAGGTGCGAGAGCTTGCCTAGAAAAGGCTAGATAGAAATGGGCCAAGAGGTGTTTAAAAGAATACAGTTTCCGTGTAATTATTTCGGGGCATAAGCTAAAGCTAGCCGTGCAGGCGGTAGGGGTGCCAGGGACACAGCCCCGCCGCTCCAATTATTACAACAGAGTGGCACCCAACGTGCTAATGAACTCCACGTAAAACCTGAGAGAGCTTAATTTTAATCACAGAAAAAAAACAGAGTTTAACACAGCTTTTGGCTATTTGTTGGTGGCGTGCTGTAGAGAGATTTCCTGATTCGGCAACAGCAGCAGAAAAAAAGCTGCATCATTTTAAAATGCGGCTTCTTGGGACTGTGCCGCCAATGCAAACTCTGGCTTTAAAGCATTTCAATGGATTTTATGGGAGTGGATGTTTGTGTTCCCACTTGGGATTGGAAGGAGAGTGCTCTCAGCACTCCCCACCTCCACCTGGGCTGATGGCAGAATCAGGCTTAGGCAGGCAGAAGAGCATAGCGGAAGAGATGTGTTTTAAGACTGCACAGTGCTCTGCGTGTCAGATTGGTTGTAACTTGGATAAAAAGTGTTTCTATGCTGCACGCTCAGTCTCAAAATTAAACTGCTGAGTGTGGCTCCAATGTGGACTCTCTGTGCCTGGAACTGTGCATGGCTCAGGGACAACAAATGGCTCTAAGGCAGGAGCTGCTTGGCTCCCCCATGATGAACTGTGCTAGTCTCAGGCAGGAACTACCATAATTACCGTAAAAACAGTGCAGTTAAGGTTTAGACTCAGCAGGAAACAGGCAATACCATATTACGCCTATGTGGCCCAACTTAAGTTTTTAAGAACTGCTTAACATTTTAAGAAATGCTCCTGGATAGTTAAAAAAAAAAATTACAGATTCACAATACGACAGATTCAGACATAAAAGACCTCTATGGATCACAATGTTGGAAGAATGTACGTAGGCTTGAGAGAGAGAAGAAAAAGAATATAAAGAATAAAGTTAATGGTTAAAAAAAAAAAGGTAAAGTCTTTAAAAAGACAGACTACAGATAGTTATAGATTAAGAGAAATAAAGTAAAAATGAGCCACGTAAAAATGGAAAATTCACAGAGAGTCTGGATTCTTTGTACTATTGTGTTTTCTTTAAAATTTTTGACAGTAAAGGAGCTAAGTTCAGAGAGACATTTCATTATATGGGCTACCAAGTGGAACCAAACCGGATATCATGAGGGTATGACTTCAGAATTTGGGTCTAAGGATATGATGCTTTGGAGAGGGTCTTCTTTTGTTTTCACAGAGGACCAGACCCTGTGGATTGCATCTATCCCGATATGGTATGATAGACCACGACCTCCCGAAAAGTTCCTGTGAACACCCTCAAAAAATTACTTCACTCGACTGCCAACTGAGATAAACCTGGCACACAGGTTATACCCTAAATGATCTGATTAACAGCGCCCCCGGTCAGCAGGAAGCAGTTTGGAGCGAAAACACTGCGCCCATGTTCCCAAAATATTTTTATAAATGTTCTTTTACATTTAAAGGGGGAAATGATATAGGTATGAGTAATTTGCATTGGTGTGGATTTTAAGGTCAATTTTGTTATATGTATATGTATTTCTGATCTTGAATAAGGTGTTGTGATTGTGTAGTTCATTTTTAAAATGTAATGTATAATTAGGAAATATAGGTTGTTGATGGATAATCATAAATAATAGTCAAGTTTGTAGTCATGTTAGTTAGATTTTCTAGATATATAGAGATACATTTCAGTTAGATAGACATTCTTCATATCTTTCAAAGGCTGCAGAATGTGACATTTTAAATGTTTTAATAACTTGGAGCTTTTCATGACAAAGAGACACATCTGCTCCTGGCAGCACCAGCTACTTCGAGAGGAAGATGGGCATCGAAGAGGATCCTTATGGAACTTGATAGCCATTTGGGCAAGAAACTGCTCTTGCCTGGACTGATGCATAAACTGGACACAAAGAACCCGCAGAGAGAGGACTGCTGAACTTGCCTAAAGGTGAGATGGTATTTCAGGGTTTCTGACTCATGAAAGAGTCTGCAAGACATTCTGCAGGATACTGCAGAGTGTGACTGAACTGTCTTTGGAATTTCCTGCTTGATGAAAATGTCTGCTAGATACTTTGGGCCTGAAGGCTGAAGATGGATGCCCCAACGGTACAAAAGAACTTTGGGTGACTGACTGTCCAAGCAGCGAGATGTCTCTGTTATTTCTAAAGTTTTGGACTTCGTGTTTGTTAGGTAATTTATTATACCCTTCTGGAGTCTTTGATGGAGTTAAAGAATGGATAGACAGTTATAGTTTTCCATAGTTATGATAAAAGATAAAATAGATATAAATATTGTAACTGTAATTCTTGCTTGATAACTGTTTTGTTATATGTAATCTTACTATGTTAAAGTTAAAGCCTTCCTTTTTTTGTTTAAACAGAAAAAGGGGAAGTGATGTGGGAGTGTCATATATCAATCTGTTGATTTCATTGGTTAAGCAATAAAGAAACTGCTAGGCCCATTTGATAGGCCCTCCCTTACGTGGGTGAAGTAAACAGAACGGAAGGCTGGGAGAAAGAAGCTGAGTCAGAGAGTCGCCATGATTTTCCCACTCCAGGCAGATGCAGGTTAAGATCATTCCTGGTAAGCCAGCTCGTGGGCTACAGCAGATTATTAAAAATGGGCTAGTCCTGGTGCGAGAGCTAGCCTAGAAGAGGCTAGATAGAAATGGGCCAAGAGGTGTTTAAAAGAATACAGTTTCCGTGTAATTATTTCGGGGCACAAGCTGAAGCTAGCCGTGCAGGCAGCTGGGGTGCAGGGACTCAGCCCCGCCACTCCAATTATTACAACACAGAATGAGGGATAAACATTTGTAGGCTATTCAAACCCTGGATTGTTTCCTCCTTCATCTGTGACAGACAGTTTGATACAAGCTTACACTAGATTGGCAGCTGTGCTCTTATAAGATTTGGAATGCATTGCTCTAAGCTCTTCTGGCTTTCAACATTTCTATTGAGAAAACAACCATTATTTTGATGGATTTTCCTTCATATATGATATGTGTTTTTCTCTGATACCTTTCAATGCTGTTTCTATGTTCTATATGCTTAGTTTTCCAACCATGAGATGTGTTGAGAAGTTTCTTTTCTGATCTTTTCTTTTTGGTAGTGTGTGTTCTTTTATTACTGGGGAACTTTTCTATGTTTTTATTGGAGTCTAATGTATGCCACTGATCTATGAATATTCTGTCTAATTTATTCCTATAACTCAAAAATCCAATCTCACATTCTATATATATTCACTTTATGCTTTTTTTAAATTTTTTCATATTCTTTTCTCATTTTGTCTTAATCCTTTTCTATATCTTTCTGTCCTGGCATTCTGTTTTCTGATTAATTAATGATCTTTTAAGGTTTTCCCTTGGATTTTCTACTTGGTTATTGTGCTTTGCACTTCCATATTCATTTCATCTCTATTCCTCTTCAGTAATTCCATCTCCTGATTGAATTATATTTGAATTATATTTTTAACTCCTGTTGCTCATTTTCACCAGGTTTCTGTTTGGTTTTTCGTGGAAACCACTCAGGTGTAGATTATATTTTTAACTCCTTCTCTTTAAGTTCATGAGCTTCTTCTTTATGTCTCTTTATAAACTTGAAATTTTGTTGATATATATTATGCATATAAACTTACTACCAGAAGAGGGCATCAGATCCCATGATAAATGGTTATAAACTACGATGTAGGCACTGAGAATTGAACACAGGACCTCTAGACGACCAAGTATTCAATGCTCTGAACCACTGAGTCTTCTACTCATTCCATCCTGGATTTTTTAAAATGAATGAGATTTCTTTTAAATCCTTTGTCCTGAGGTTCATCTTAGGTAATTCTCATAGGATAAAGTTCTATAGGACTGGGGACTTTTGTAGGGGATATACTGCCTTTATCTTTCACATTGTTTCTATTTTGGCAATAATAATCTGTGTATGTTGACTTCTTTAGTTCTGTTTGAAATCGACAGAGAAGATTGGGATTGAATAGAGAAAGTGTGGGGTAGGTTGAGTCTAAAGACAGAATATGGCTTAAATGGAATGAATGCAGATGGTGGATACATGGAGATTGGCTGATATGAAGGAAATGTGTCCTGGTTCAAGTTTGGTGTTAAGGAGAATATCTAAGGCTGTGGTGGGTGTTTGGAAAGGATTATCAGGCTGAATTACTCTGTTAAGGTCTGCAGGGTATGATTGAACACTGATGTTGAAAGGTGGCTCAAGGAAGCTGTAGGCTGAAGCAGCTGAGGTGTGTGTCTTGGGCAGTGCATAGAAGTTTGGATTCACACAAAAGGAGTGGCTAAATCAAGGTACTGGGTTTCAGAAATGTACAAACATGCCAAGTCTTCATATGGAAGCTGGAAATCTGAACTCAGATCTTCATTCTTGGGGCATAAGTGCTTTCACCTGCTGAACTTTCTAGTTCAGTAAAAATAAATCAAAGAATTCATAAGAGTTAGGAATATAGTGTTACATGAAAATGTGTAAGTTAACCAGAGACACATAATATGTATGATGAAATTATGATTTGACTTGTATAAATACATAAATATACACGTGATATAAAAGGATTAAAAATTGTAAACAATGTGAAAGCAATGGGGAATAATAGTTGAGGCCCACAAAGTATTCAGTAGGATTCCCTTCAATTAAAGAAAATATGTTATGAGCTGAAGAGTCTCACTACAAGTAAATGAAAAAATTTACAGTAAATTTTTGTTACAAAAGAGTGAAAGAAGATATTTTAGGATATCAAGAGGAATACCATGATCCAAATAAAGGGCACATAAACAGTACGTAATCTAATTCCCCAAAAGAAACACGGCACTTTATAACACATTTAAAAATTCCTAAAGAATACCAAACATATAAATTATTTATGCTCTAGAAGTGTATGCCCAGTTAACTTCAAAAGAAACAATAAAAGCAATGTCAAGAAAATGATCTCTTTAAATGTTCAGGTGACATACAATTAATAAAAACTCAGAGACAGATATTGTAATTCAACCTAAAGACCGGAAAGGTAAGCAGTCAGCCACTGGCTCTTACCTTGACTTCAGTCCAAAAATGGTGAACCTGCCTACAGGAAACCTCAGAATGAGACTGATACTGAGAGTTGTCTCCTTCCATTTTATAATCCTCTCTAGTTCTGTGATTCAGGGAGTACACCACCACCACCTGGTTTCTATGGAAATCTAGTATGGCTACTGGGATTAAATGTGTGTGTCAATGTGCTTTCTAGATTTAGGGTGTGTGTCATTGCTGCCTGGTCTGTAAGGGTGGTCAGTATGGCTGTTTTATTTTTCCTGAACATCAGACAATCTTTATTTATTAAAATAAAAATGAAATGCCACTACACTCAGGTTTTTTAAGAAGCAGAAGTTGATAGAAAGGCATAGAAAGGAGAGACAAAATGCATACATATATGAGAGGGGGGATGATAGAGAGACATAAAGGTAATAGATGAATGAGAATTAATTTATTAAAGCAATTGGTGCGCATGGCCTTATAACTGATAATTTCCCATGTAATCTGACTGCAACACAAATACTCAGGAAAACAGGGGCAAGTCTGAAAGCAGGTTTAAAGGCCTGAGAATAGTGGAGTAATGTGTGCAGCATATCTTTACTAGGAAAATACATAAACATAAAAATATTAGTACTTTGACCCATTTTAACCAAAGGTCACATCTTGTACCACAACAATCTGTATTATAGATCAAATAGCATTGTGAATGTGTGCTTGTGCACTAATGTATGTGCAGATATAAATCTGCAGTAGAATCCAAGGTGGGAATTAACAATTCCAGACAAAGTGACTTCCCTAAGTTAGGGAAGGGATAATCAGTAATGTCACTTCCATTAGATTTCTTGTAATGAAGTGGGAAGGGAATAAGGCATCTCGAAGTTATAGAAATGTGACTTCTCCTGGGATCATTATTCTTTTAGGAAGAGAAGGGATGCACATGGAGCTTATGGTTAGCAATAGGTAAACAAAATGCATGCTCAGTTCTAACCTAAAAACATCAAGGCAAAAGCATATTTTAAAGTTTACCTCTTATTGACATTAAAGCAAAGCAAGACATGACCTGACCCTGCAATTGCATTCCTCCCTGTGGCTTATCCTCTACCTGGAGCCTACTCCTGGACACTGGTTATTTGTTTCAAATACAAATACTTCTAGTGAGTCTAAGTGATGCTCAGCCAAAAAGCCTTGATACCACCTTGCCTTTCACATTCTGTATTTCATGTATGTATGTGGATGTGTGGATGTGTATGCATAATCAGGTGCCTATGTGAAAGAGAATGTATGTGCATGTGCATACACATATGTGGAAGTCTGAAGTGAACCTTGGGTGTTGTTTCTTGGGATTTGACAAGCTTGTTTTCAGATATAACACTGAGAAACAAAGCTCATTAATTAGGCTGGGTTGGATGTCTAGTATGCTCCCAGGATCTCCTGTTCTGTTTCACCAGTGTTGGTACAACAAGCACATGCCACCATGCCTTGTCATTAATTCTATGCCAGAGATTGGATTTCAGTCTTCAGTGTTGAGTGGCAAGCACCTCAGTCAATAAAATATCTCTCTAGCACTCACTCTTACATTCTCTATGATTCATGATGTGTGGACCAACGTGATGTGTTGGAAACTTTATTTTATTTCACTTGTTACATAAATTGTAAGCAAGTGTAAAAACAGGTGCACAAATCAAACTTATTTATTACTAAAAACATACAGAAGAAAAGGACCATGAATTCTCTCATCACAGTACTTGGCAGTGAAATTCTGTTTTAATTGAAGACCAGATAAACATTAGCAAAAGGAATAATAACACAGTTGCAGAGAATAGAAAAGAGCAATATATTTCTACTGTTATTCTACAAGTTGCCAAACGGTTAACAGGTGTTTCCTGGGAAGTGACAGAATGGAAATATATGAGAGGAGGGAAGGACGTCTTGTCTTTGATGAGGAAGGAAGTGAATGAAGGTCTAGAGGAGAATTATAGAAAACAATACAGCTTAGGCTAGGCAATCTGTTCTTCTTTAGACAGGAATGAAGCAGAGCTGGTATTGGGGTGGCAGAGAGGCAAGTCCATTGAGCACTGGGGTTGTATCAATATCCTTAGTTTTGACTAGAGACTTCAGCTTAAAGTTCTGTAAAATGGTGGTGAGAAATAGGAACAGCTCCATTCGTGCCAGGCCCTCTCCTGCACAAATCCGTTTTCCTAGGCGGCAAAAAAAAAACAATCAAAATTTTATATTCTTATTTGTAAAATTTGAGAATCACTGCTTTTGAAATTAAGACTATGAATGAAGGATAAGTTATTAGGTGGATGGATAGATGTTTGGCTACCTAAAAGGACAATTAATTCAGCAAATAGAAAAATGTGGAACATATTTGTTTCTCAATTAACCTATACTATTAAGAAATACATTGTTCAAAATTACTTTTTAACTAGATGAGGTTGTTCACATCTGTACTCTGACTGTCTAGAAGACTGAGAAAGAAGAATTCTGTGTTATCAAAAATAACAAAACCAAGGATGGAAGCTGCATATCCAAAGGTAGCATACACACCACACATGTGGACACAATATCCGTTACTCTCATCATAAATGAAAAGGAACAGGATTACCATTCATCTGTGTAGAATGTCCTGCAATATCTATAATATCTCCATCATCTCATGATGGTCTTGATGTTTCTGTTATGCTGAACTGAATGAAAACTCTCTGATCTGATCATAAACTTCAACTAATGGTAAATAATTTCTTCTTATGATTCTCCCCTACCCATGAATTTTGAGAGAACTGGAAAATCAATTATTAGAATGTTGTAACATTTTTGCTTTAAAATGTAAGATTGGAGAGTTAAATGTACTGATATTCCCAATAACCCAGAGATCTGGGAGTCTTTCTCATTGTCATACTTTAAGTGAAATTTAAGAAGCATTATTCATTCATGTGTTCACCAAGTGCACTTGGGGCACTTCATTAATTTTCGGTATTTTAGGAGACTTGTAATTACATAGTTTAGAATGGAGGTGAGTGATACAGCAAAGAAGACCTGATTGATGTCTCCGTTTTCACAGTGAGTGAGTAGAGTGTAAATGGACTTTGCTTTCTTTGGTATTTCTGTGATGTAGCTAAAGGAAGAATACAATATACTCTAACTTTCTGAATTTTTAACAGTGGATGAATAATTAAAGCCTCACTTTGATAACCTGACAGAGAAAAAAATCTCTTTATCATGACATGCATAAACACTGAAAGTCATACTCCTGATCACTGGCCATTAGGGAGCCACTATGTAAGTCTCCACAGATCCTTGTGTCCCTGGATCCATGGATATGAATTTCTATTACCTGTTGAAAATGGCATGAAGTAGTCACTTTTCCTAAAGTTTCCATCCTTATCTAGAAAGTGGCCAGGGTCAAATATCTCTGGGTTGGGAAATTCCTTGCTGTCATTCAGCACTGATGAGAGTGATGTTATTATCGTTGTTCCCTACAACAAAAAAGAGAAACAAACAAAGTTAAAAAGAAATCATAGAGCTAAGACAAATCAGGATAATATCCAGGTTTACTTTCTGCTCCATAGTTGCGATTAAGTACAAAGAACAGTAGGGACATTTCAACAGGCAGAGCAGTTAAGGAGCAGGGAGGAGTGTGAGGTCAGGCACAGTAGTGTAGCTGATGTGACTTCAATGACATTTCACATGAGTACTTGGACTAAAACATCTGAGTCTCTTCTTCATTTCCTTCATTATACTCATGCTTCTCTGAACACTGACTGCTCTAGTTCATCACATATGTCTACATACCCTTCATGTGAATCAGGTTCCAAGTGGAAAAATTCATTGAGTGTTTTGAACAGCATAGGGGAACATTCATAAAGTAAAATAAGGAAGATGGAAAGACAAAGGCCACTATTTTTTTCTCATTTATAGAATCTATCTATCTTTGTATTTATATTATAAGAAAGAAAATGTAGGGCTATGTGCCAGAGAAGATGTGTTCAGTCTTGTATATAATCTATCTATATTAATGAACAAAAATAAACATAGAAATGCACATATGTATATGTGTGTGTCAGAAATACAGGATGAGGACTCTTAGGGAGAAAACAAGGAAGAAATGGAAATGGGAGGAGAGGGAGACAATAGAATAAAACAAAGTATGATGAAAGTAAGATGATCTGGTGACAGCTAAATCAATAAAACTTCTGAAGTCACATTGAAATTGCTGGGGACTGGTGCAGGCAAGTTCTCTTTAACTAGTACACAAACTAATCTCATATCATTTCAAAGTTTCTAGTAATGTGGTCTACAAATCTTTTTCAAGGCTGCCACATATATTAGAAAGCAATTCATCTAAATATGTTTAAAAATTTAAAACTAAAAATACTATTTCTGATATGTCTAAATTATGTGAAAATTAAGTTCTAGTGTCAACAGGCATTGAACATAGTATATTTATAATCATTTATTACATGTTGCCCATGACTGCTTCTCTGCTGCAATGAGAGTTTCTGAAGGGGCAGCACAATCTTCTTGACCTAGAAAGGCTGAAATCTGCTAGAACAATTATGGCAAAGATCATCAATTCCTTCTTATCCTATTTGTTTTGAAGAGATCACTGGCTCTAGTTTAACCTAAGAAAACATTTACCCTATTTTACAGAATGTAGAATCAGCTATGAAACAACCAAGTGGTTTCATAAAGTACAAGAATAGAATATTCTCCTAGACTAGATTCCAAAGAAACCTGTCATATCATGAACCTGCAAGAGAGGAATGACAAAGTATAAGTTTAGCTGATGCAACACTCGCATCAAACTGAAGATATGAGGAGATATGCTGTTATTATCTTGACCTTTGTTATATTTATTTAGTTGGCTCTAAGTATAAAAACAGAACCAAGTTCTGTAAATTAACCACAGACCTCAACATTCTTACCTTGAGACTGTCCCTTAGCCAAACAGATACACTAACCCATATACTAAGACTGTTATCATACAGAAAACCTACTGCCATCTGGAAAAATAAGTTCTATCATCTACACATGATGTTAGTAACTACAAACTTAATATCGTGTGCCCCACACCTCCACCTCACCAAAAAATAGAAGAATCCCAGGAGAGAGCAATGTTATCCTTACTGAATGAAATTATTACAAAAAACTCTCCATTTTTCAACTGTAGTTTGTGGTGTCTTCAAAACAACACTAAGTGGCCACAAAAATTAAATAAGTCATAATGGCGTCAGGGAACAATTTGAACTCATTTTTAAGGTGAAAGTTTAGTTTTAATATACAAATTCTAACAAATTTGAGGAAGAAAAACTATGAAGAGAATTTTCTTAAACTAGAACCTATAAGCAATGTGCAGTGGAGGAATCCATTATAAATATGTGTTTACACCATATACAGTCGATGATCAAGAGTTAGAAATACATAGAACCATAAAATAGGCATAAAGAACAATTTCGAAAATAATGTACCAACTTTTGTGAATAATATTCATCTTAAAGTGAAAATCTGTGCTCCTGGACCACGCCATTTTTAATTGGCTTTACAATAAAATATCTCATACACCATTAACTACATCAGATCAATATTTTTCATCTGATCTACGCAACTATCAGTGTATCCTAGGACCTCAAAATTGATAGGGAGATATTAAAGTCACTATCGTTCATCCTAATCATAAATGAGCTAACTGATGGCCATTGCAAAGAGGTCTCTTCATCACTATCCTGCAATTCATCATACTGAAGACAAACTAAGAACACAGGAATATGAAAAGTATATAGAAAAGTATTACCCCACATAACACCTTCAATTTCACATACGTTTACTGATATGTTGTTAGAAATAATAAAATTAATATGTTTAGATAAAATTAAGACCAATGATTACATAAATTGATTTTATTAAGCTAATAGAAAAAAGAGCAGAGTCAGCACTAGAGAAATAATAACAGAAAGATATTGACCCTTTAGGAGACCTCTGAAAAGATATTTACAGACTACATCAATGAAAAGAAACAGGGCAGAGACATAAACATCATAAATAAATGATTGAATGATACAACCTCATTGATGATTGAAGAATCCAGCATATCTATTCTTTCCAATTTGGAGATTTTTTGTCTCATAATGATGCAAATTCAGAAAAGACTTTTGTAAAATTGTCAAACTATGGACTTTCAAACAGAAATACCTAAACTTTGCCGAACAGTATTTGGAAGAGAGAGCAAATGTGGGCGTGTAATTACCAGCTATATCTGCACCTGCAGTAGAGCTGCTCCTCTCACCGTGAAGCTGTATAAGCCATCGGCAGCACCAGATAACTCAGAGGACTGTAACGACACTGTGAACCTGTGAGCATCAAGAGCACAAAGGTGCATCAGAGAAGAGACAAGCTCACCTTGGGGATGATGTAGTTCCTGAATTTAACGTCACAGGTCACTGCATGGGGCACACTGGTGGGGACGAGGTTGATGAATCTCTGGACCTCATGAATCATGGCATCTGTATAGGGCATGTGGCTCCTGTCCCGCATGCAGGGGCTGCGGTTTCTGCCAACCACACGGTGAATCTCTTCCTGAACTTTAGCTATATGGTCACAGTGACAAAAGGAAAAACAGGAGAAAAGTAACATTTTTGGCACAATGTCAGGCCATAGACAGCACTATGTGGGTATTCCAAAATAAGTGTAAATGTGCAATTTTCATTCATGGATAAAAGTATTTATACATATATTTATACAGAAATGGTCTGTTATGGATTTATTTCATTATCCTCTACAGATACTATGATAGATCAGGATATATTTATTATTTAGTAGCTATGACAACAAATATACTATAATTAATTAAAATATCAAATAAAACAATATAATTATTTGGGGTCTTTTATATCTGAATATGTCCTATTGTGTATCTGAAATCCATTTTTGTCCAGGAGTGCTTCTTAGAATGTTAAGCACCATTATTGGGACTAATGCTGCTTGGCCTTTTGGCTCTGCCCAGTCCAGCAGGTCAGAGATCCATTCATTGCCTCTGAGAGCCATTTTTTCAACTCCAGATTTAGGGTCAGGTTTCAGTAGATCTGCGATACCATTAAGCAAGTTGTATCACTCTGTTCACAAACCCCATTTAAATGCTCCATAGCAGGACCTCCTGAAAGAGAGTTTCTGCTGGTAGCATGACCCAGGAAGCTGCCATTTCAAAACTGCCTTTTTATTTTTCTTTTACAACCACTGAATCAGGAAGACTCTCTTAAAGAAGCTGTGGCATGCTGCCAGCAAGCAGAGCCAATCCGGGAAAAAAAATGCAGGTAAACTTTGATTTTAGTGTCTAGAATTCCTTTGCATGCCCTCTCAGTTTTTATGTGGATTTAAATAGCACATATTGGAGTTTCAATTTGTTGTAGGAGGCTGCTAATTTGTTCCCTGAAATAACTGCACAGCTGCTCAACCACCAAATAATCACACAGAATCTGTATTATTAAATCACTGCTTGGCCTATTAGCTCTAGCTTCTTATTGGTTAGCACTAACATATTAAATTTAACCCATTTCTATTCATCTATGTATTACCACATGGCTGTGACTTACTAGCAATTTTCTGTCCATTGTGGTGGGGCTACATGGCATGTCCCTGACTCTACCTTCTTCCTCCCAGTACTCAGTTCAGACTTCCCAGCCTAGCTCTATTCTACCCTATCACAGGGACAAAACAGCTTCTTTATTCATTAACCATTAAAAGTACCATACATACAGAAAGACTTCCCACACAACACAAAGACAATTATATGTATTCAATTAAACTTGGACATTGCTGTTAAAACAATGATAACCAAGCTACAACCTGTAGAACCTCTGAAGTTAGGTATAAAATAAGAAAAGATGAAGGACAGATAGACCTTGTTAGGAAGGGGGATAGAATAGATGTTTATGGATTACTGGATGTGGTGCTTGAATTAAGGTCTTAAGTGGAGAAGAGAGAGAGGCATGGAGGTTGGAATACATGTAGAGACATCTAAACTTCATTTGAATGTATGGAATCTTAATACAGCGGAAATGTCATCTAATGTAATAACCAAATAATATAATGGTGAGGCAGAGGCCCAACTAAACAATACTTTTCCCCAATTGAAGCTTCCAATACCAGCATTAGGTCACATCTAATTGAGTTTTGATCAAAGGAGTTTCCAGAAAAATCTCCAAACAATCCAGGCTATTGTCAAGACAATAGGTTGCTCTACAAAATTGATAGCAAGGTCTCATTGTACAAAACTCTGTGAACATGGAGAAGTCAAGTCAATGTCCTCAAAGAGCCTTCACCCATACGTTCCAGGACCTTTGGTAGAGGAATATGCTCTGCTTACTGTCAAAAGAGAAATGTAACCACCAACCCAGCCACACATTCTTTATCAACAATAGTGTCTTGCCTCCAAGATATGCTAGGGCAATAGTGGCACAAAACTTGTGGTAGTAACCAACCAAGAACTTATCTGACTTAAGACTCACTCCATGATATCAAGTTCATTCTTGACACTGCTTGGGTGGCCATAATGGGAAACTAGATAGCCCTGAGACCTAGGGTAAAACCAAACACGTCTGTTTTAAAACAAAAATTATAACAATAAAATGACTCCCGATGACATTCTACTATACTTATTGATCAGCGTTTTGCTCAGTCATCTTTAAAGAATATTCATCTTGCAGCAGAGAGCAACAAGTTCAGAGACCCTCAACCAGGCATTATGCACAGAGTGAAAGACCGCAGAATACTTATTCCTAAATGGAATGTCTCCATCAAATTACTTTCCTCAGTGCTCAGAGTACACTGTGGAATAGGAGGCAGAAAGAGCGCAAGAACCAGAGGGGATGGAGGGTATTAAGAATAAAAGGTTCTCTAAAATTAAAATAATCAAGGACATATGCACTCATGGAGACCAAGTCAGCATGAATAGAGCCTGTACAGATATGCAAACGCCTTTGCTTTACATTATGGCTTCTAGTTTACTGTTATTGTGGGATTCTTTGTGGGCAAAAGAAATGGCTTCTGTTTCCTATTCCTTCTCTTGAGTTCTTTCCCTTTCTTTTGCCTAATTCTAATGTGTTATTTTTGTTGTGTCATATCTATTACATTGTATTACTTTATATATTATTCTTTAGAAGGCTGCTTGTTTTCTAATGAGAAGCAGAAAAGAAGAGTATTTGGGTGTGAGAGAAGGTGATTTTCAGGAAGGAGTAGAGGGAGAAGAAACCATAATCATGATATATTATGTGAAAAAATCCATTTTCACTAAAAGGGAAAAAAACAGCAGATTGAGTTATAATACTTTGTGATACCAATCATTGTTAGATTAATTAAAATTACATAAATATTATTCATTAGCATACAAATATGATTATTTTCAATTTTAGCAGCATTCTTAAGTCTTATAATATTTTGTTTGTAATTTTCCTTTATTGTTTTAGGGGGATTTTAGGTGGTTTTTTTGTAATTTTCTTTTTTAGTTATAATTTTATTGGAAATTTTAGTAGATACTTTGAAATGCTGGGAATATATTCTCAATTAACAGAGCATTACACTACAGTTGTTTCTCTTTCATTCCCTCTTTATGTTCACACCTACAGCACCCATATGGTAAATATTGAATTGGGAGCTTCTCAGGGGTGGTACCCAACAACTTCTATGATACTCTTACCCTCTGACAACTGCTATTCAGATTCCTAGATCATATGACTTCCTGTTACTTTACTTCAGGTAATAGGATAAAATATTATCTCTCAAATTTTATGTAGAAATGGAAAATTGAACAAAACTAATGGTTAACCTGGAGGTTTCTTCTGTCTTTTATTTTATAAACACAAAAGAAGCCAGATGATTTTGAGAATTTTGGTCTAGTCTCAATGGGAAAAGTTTATGTGTGACTCAAGTATTTCCCTGAAGGGTTCCATGCTTCTGTTCAGTCCTGAAAACACCATGAGTCTGTGTCTTGGATTGGTATTCAATTCTTTGTGGTAAATACATGGAAAATATTTTCTATTACATTGGTGAATAAGGAGTCCTGATTTATTCTTTTTGTCTGGATGAGTGACGCCACTGCTCACATTCATGGAACAAGGCATAGACGGGGCTCTAAGATCTAGAATTCTGAGACTCAAATGCTGCCAGCCTCTGCTTTCATCCCTATGCATTGCTCATTCCTTGTCAATCGTCAATGTATTAGGTAAAGAGCTACTAACACTTAGTTTCTTTTAAAAATTTTATTTAGGTGTGGGGGAGAAGGGTGGGAGGAGGGGGAGGGAAATGGGAGGCTGGCAGGAGGGGGAAACTTTTTTTTCCTTTTCTCAATAAAAAAAAGAATTTTATTTAGATGGAGGGGTGTGACATGCTGAATGGGAATAAGAAGGGAACCTCAGCAAGTCCAGCATCCTATATTCAACATTGTTGTCTTCTTAAGTTGCTATTGCTTTGGAACCAGAATCTTTATATGTCTATAGATAGAAATTCACAGCTTTTGTGTCTTACTTCATGCATGATCATCTAACATTTCTTTTTCAAGATCATTTTTCCTGTTCTATATTTTCTTATCCCTCATAATAATGTTTTAGTAATTTAGTGAAGCATTCTTAGCTGCTTGTTATTACCTCTTCCTACCCTAAAAAAATGTGATTCATGATTGTTCTTTTATCTTATATTGGGCACAGAAGAGAGGGTGTGTTTTGTATGTGCTGGACCACCCTTCTGTTTTAAACTACAGTGTGAAAGAAAAGTGTACTATTGATACTGTTGAAAAGATCATTGTTCAACAAACGTTTAAGGAAATGGACTTCTGAACTGATGAAATTTCTTAATCTACATTTTTTACATTGATCAAAAAACTTACTAGAGAATCTAAATATTTTGAAATCTCAGAAGGCACATTATCCCAGCCAGACTCAGTAAAGTCTAGGCTTCAGTGAGGTGAATTTTCTTTTCTCCTTCCCAAAGGTTGATTCATAAGAATGAAAGAACAAAACTAGATTTTAGCTGACCTTAAAACATGACTTAAGAATAAAAGGACATGTATCTGAAGGAAAATGCATGCTGGTCATGCCTATTTCAGATTTCCCTCCAGAAATCTCACACACTGACTAGAATTTGATTGTTTGTCTTACAGCCTGTTTCTCTTAGTCATGCTCTTTATTACAGCCGGTGAATGGCATAGAAGGTGAAGGACTGAGACTTCTCTAAGGAAAACAACACTCAGGGCACTGGCAGAGTCTTTCCAGCATCTTATAGGAACACTGTGGTCACCACCTGTGTCCTCACCTGTGACATCAGGGTGCTTCAGCAGGAGCAGTAAAGCGTATCTCAGTGTTGTGCTTGTTGTCTCTGTCCCAGCAGAAAACAAGTCAAACAAAGTCACTGCCAGATTTTCAAGTGTAAATTCCGATTGTTGATTGTGGCTTTCCTGAGAATAATTTGATGCAATAATCTGATAAATTTTTTATCATAACATCTGATTACAATGATTCTACAGTTTCAAGCAAATTTATATATTTATTACTGAAAGTATAAAATTTAAAGTAAAACTCCATAACATTCATTCCAAATGGTTATTCTAACTGTATAGAAGTTTACTGAGTCATATAGATTTTGGGTATAGTTAATTAGGCATGATATTTTATTTATGAGCAAGTTTTTTAATAATAAGACCTCAACAAAATCTTTATTTTATTTTATTGCCAACAAAGATATTTAAATGTAGAGTAGAGAAGAAATTAACAAATAATTTCAAAGTCTGTGGCACAGATTCTCATAAATTTCTATTTCACCCTAAATTCCTGACTAGCCTAACTCTTGCAATGATTTGATTATCTACACTTAAACATATACGGTTTTGTAACATAAAGGAAACATTTTATTCATTATGTATTCTGTCCTCTCAAAACTGTAAGAGGAAGAATGTTTCATAGATCTAATTTGAGGATATACAGGTAGATACATAAAATTGAAGGCGTGTGTTCTCAATTTGGTAAAGAACAGTGGAAGACATTTGACTCTAGCTCTGAGCATTCTCTACTAAACTAAATGAGTCTGTAATAAAATTCTTTGTCCTTGAATTAAATAAACCTATTCAATCTTAATGCATCAATTACTAAATTTTCTCTTATTTTGAAAAGTAACATATCCTTGCATGTGTTTCCCACAATTCTTATCCACCATCCATCAATCCGTTGATGACTTCTAGATTGATTATCTCAGCTCTTTTGAGAAACAGCAGGAAACAAACACAAATGTACAAGTGCCTTTTCTTATGCTGATATTCTTTGGATATAAGCACAGATTGGGTCTAAGACCCACCATGTTACATAAGACCCATATCTGTCACTGTTATGTGTCTAAGAATTGGTGGTCAAATCTATTACTCTAATAGACTAATGGACATAGTGTTAAAATGATTCCTAATGACTTACTACGATATTCATAGAACATAAATCACTTCCTTTTGATCAGAGAGACTTCTCCTTTCAGGAGATGGCAATTAATAAGAGACACCCAATGGTTCAATGTACACAGAATGAAGCATTGTGTCCTGATCAACTCTAAATCATAATATGTTGACTGAGGTTTCTGTCCTGCCCCATTTCCGCAGTTATTAAGTTCCAAAGATATCATACAGAGGACTACTTAATCATAAACTGATTGGCCCATTAGCTCAGGCTTCTTATTAACTCTTTTAACTTACATTAGCCCATTATTCTTATCTGTGTTGTCCATATGGGTCATGCCTTTTTCAGCGGCATAGTCACATCTTGCTTCTTCTGTGTCTAGACAGGAACAGCAGAGGGAGCTTCCCTCTTCTCAGAATTCTCCTGTTCTCATTGACCTGCCTCTACTTCCTGTCTGGTTGTCCCGCCTATACTTCCTGCATGGCTATGGGCCAACCAGCATTTATTTAAAATATAATTGACAGAATATAGACAATTGTCCCACACCCAGAACACACTCCTCCCCAGAAGTTTTAAGGATCTTTGAGGAAGAGGGGGCAGAAATGTAAATCATCTGTGATCAGTAGCATCAAGGAATCTGTGTTTGATGAACACAAAATGACAGATGAACATGAGAACTCACAATGACTGTGACAGGGTTCCCAAAAACTGTGTAGGTTCCATCAGATAAAAGTACAACATAAGGAGGCTGGAGAGATGGCTCAGTGGTTAAGAGCACTGGCTGCTATTCCAGAGGTCGTGAGTTCAATTCCCAGCAACCACATGGTGGATCACAGCCACCTATAATGAGATCTGGTGCCCTTTTCTGGCATGTGGGCATACATGGAGGCAGAATGTTTATACACAATAAATAATATCTTTAAAAAAATACAACATAAACTATGGGGAGAAAATATGAAACCCCAATTCTAGATGATTAGTTCCTGTGAAGGGGTAGTGAATTTCCTACAATAATGTGACACCCCCCCCCAGTAGCGTAATTACATGTCAGGCCTGAGGCTAGGTGAACAACAGACATTGGACTCAATGCTGAAATGGGGAAAAAAAGAAATTACAAAGTTTGGTTAGAAGAGTTAAGAGGATTGAGAGGAGGGTAATAAAAGTTGAGGATAATGTTCAAATTACATCTCATGAAATTCTCATAGAATTAATGAAATATTGCAAAAAATAAAAACAAAACGAACATATCAAACATAGAATGATTATTTCATAATCTTATTGCAGAGCAACAGTAATGAGTGTAATGAAGTATTGACACACAAATCAATATCAATACCTATAGAGCTTTGATAGCAAGGAGTTAACCTAAACACCTACAGCCGATATTGTAAAACAGAGTTCCAAGACTGCTCCATCTAAAGGAAGAGTCTGTATCAGATGATGACAGAACAACAGAATACCTACATGAAAAGAAGGATGCTAGAAATGTAAAGAAACATGGACAAGGATAAGCCTCATTCCTTATGACTTGTACTCATACTTTACAGATCGATAAACAAGACTTCACCCATAACAGAATGCTAATGCATTTAGGACATAACTAAGAATGTGCAAATGACAACCTACAGGATGGAAATATGTTTCCATGTCATTTATTTGGAAAGGTTTCTACCTACATACATACTTTACTGTATGGCTCCATGCAGCAAGCAGTCCAATGGGCAAAAATATTAGAATAAAAATTTTCTGAAGACATGAACAAGCAAAACTGCACAATAAAAGAAGTCCATTCTAACTGTTTGTTAAGGAGATACAAATCGAATCAGTCCTGAGGTACCACTTCATACTGACTGAACTGTTGCTAATATTTATATTTCAAAATTACAAATTCTTCCAGCTATTTGGAAAATAGGGGATCTCATAGATATGAAATACTGTATTATGGATTTTTAAGCAGTTTCTCAAAAAAGAAAACAATAAAGATATTATTATTTGACTCAGGAACCCAAGATCTGAAGATATAGTCAGAGGAAGTGATGTCAATATATGTTCATATATATAGCTTAGAGAAGCCTCAGGCTGAAACAACACAAATATCCATCAGTTAGGAATGAGTGCATTGTGCTATTAATGCATGAAATGAAGTTTGCTGCAAAGAAAGGAAGAAGTAGTGAAACAAGGTGAACTCAGATGAATGTCCAAGATTTCATTCAAGTGCAAGAAAACAGAAATTAGATGCCACATATACTGATCCAGTTTAGACGATCCATTCGTCGTAGGCAAGTCTGGACATACAGAAACCACACTAACAACTGCTAAAGATGGTGTGAACAGAAAGGAGTGATTAGTATTGGGTGTAGTGTGTTTTATCATGGTAAGGGATTGCTTTCCAACTAAAAGGAGCTGGAAGTTGCAGTGCTTTGTAATCACTTAAGGTACCAACATAATGTAAGTGATATGTGGCTAGGATCCTGAGATACCTCTTTACACTCAGTGGACTAATTCTGTGAGCTATATCTTATAAACTAGCCAGGCAGTGGTGATGCGTGCTTATAATCTCAGCACTTGGGAAGCAGAGACAGGCAGATCTCAGTGAGCTTGAGGTTAGCCTGGCCTACAAATCAAGTTCCAGGACAGCCAGGACTGTTACACAGAGAAACCCTGACTCTAAAAGCCAGATACAAGGCAAAAACTAGAAAAAAATAGTCTGCTCCCCCCCCAAAAAAACAGCAACAAGGGGTCACTCAGATGCCAGGTTACTAAGTATCACTACACATAAGACCAGTGGAGTAGAATCAATGCCCACACCAAAGCCAGTAATCTAGAGTCAAGTGTTTTTTCTGAGTTCCAAGAAAATTCCATGGAAAATTATCTTTTCAATAAACTACACAATGCCAATGCAGTTCATGCTGTCAGGATACCCAGTAGATACCAATTCTCAACCCCTTTGGTGAAAATTAACTTGTTTGTACTCAAAGCCTCATTCTTCCATACACCTTCTCTTCCCACCACCTACTTCTCTTTATATCACTCAGTCCTTCTGAAACTAACTCCCGTATCTATCCTTTTAAAATAACAACATATCCAAAACTATTTTAACTCACTGGACATGCAGGAATTCTTGCCACACAATATGCACATTTATGGTGAAACTATTCACACTGCCACGATAGTTGGCTATTTTTACTTGATTAGAATTTTTCCCACATTACCTGCCCTTTATCTCACTGTTCTCAGCTACAATTTTTAAAGAACAGAGCCAATGTGTTCTAGTTAACAAATTCCCTTTATCTTATTAGTGTCCATATGGTGCATCACAACACATAATAAATACTAAAACTGTTTTTCAAATGATAATGACTTAAACCATCTCTGACAAACATTTCAGGGTTCAAAAAACTACAACACACTCAGACAATATATAAATTTATATTAATATTTTACCTGCTTTAGTTTAATCAGGTAATAATCAATGAAGTCCCGAGGGTTTGCAGCATTCAAGGATTCCTGGTGCTCTTTTACTTTTTCCAAAAGGTAACTTATAATATATTCAGAATTTTTTGATACTGTATGATGACTTCCAGGACAATAGTCAATTAGTGAAGGGAAATTATTGCAGACCTACAAAAACAGAGAAATTTTTGTTGAGATATATTGTTTTACTTTTATTCATGTATGTGATGTGTATATGGTATGTATGCATACATACATGTGTGTGCCGTGTATGTGTGAGTACACTGGAGGCCAAAAATATCAGGTCACCTGAAGCTAGTGGTTTTGGACCATCTAAAATGGATGCTGAAAATTGGACTTAGGTCCTTTAAAAGATCAGCACACACTCTCAACCCATCTCTCCAGTACTTGCCAAAGAACTTTTTAAATAAGGAAACACATATATGCACAATATATAGCAAGACCAACATGGATTTATAGATTCAGAAATGGATGAACAATGGTGTTCAGCAAAAGGAAGAAGTATTTTATTTCATACATACAGCAATTCTTTGTGTTAATGGAGAGACCTGAGGCAGGAGGGAATTCCTGCCTGAATGATGAAAGATAATGATCAAGTTTCAACATTTATGAATCATTTTAATATAAAGATTATTTATGAAAACTGACTGATGGTTTATACCATTTTTTCTACAAGTTTGAAGTATGACATGATGTAAATCATTATAGTTTACACTTTTTAGATGATGGCAGTAATAAAATGAGTTAGGCAACTTGATTTATAGCAAAAGAGTACCACAAGCATATTTAACTCTTATAAAGTAGCTTATGACATGGAATAAATAATTAGAAGTGGGTGGGGCTCCAAGGGACTTTGCGTGCAAAAGTGTGACATAGCAAATAAGGATTTCTCTATGACCACAGACATTCTTTTTTTAACTTGCTTTTTATTTACTTTTATGTCCCTCACACCATGCATTATGATTCCATCCACCTACATATCCCCACACATCTACCCTCAGTCCTTAAACTCCCCCCAAAATAAAATAGAATAAAATTTAAGAGTAAAAAAAAAAGAAAAGTTTTATCATGGAAGCTGTATTGTGACAAAGTGAGTCAGTCAGTACACCCTTTTATTCATATATCATCGCTTGGCAAGTGTTCATTGCAAAGAGTCATTGGCTGCCTCGGAGTCTCTGCTTTCAGCTACACTATCAAAACTGGGCCCTTTCTGGGAGTCTTAGACATCCGGTCGCTGCGCTGCACTGTGAAGATCTTGTGGCCTTATCACTGCAGGACCAGCTTCTCCACAAGCTTCAACAGATAGCAGATGGGATGGATGTTGAGGTACATCAACTCATAACCCTAGGTCTGAGCCTAGGAGGTTGCACTGTTGACCAGTTCTCCAAATCTCTCCCTATCCTCACGACCATGCTGAACTCCCTGGCATTGCTCTGGTTAGTTCAGCCTTTTTAACGAGGACCTGCTTTCATACGCTCAGTGTTGGCTCTCCCACACTTACACCACCACGGCAAGGTCTACTTTGTTTCCCAGGCTAGGTGCAGGGGTCACTCTTCCAAGTGCTGTAGCTAATAAAGGGCAGGGATAACTCTCCTAACATTATGTCCTTAGGGTCATCCCTGCTACCTGCCACAGGCTACAAAGGAGGGGAGGCAATCCTTCCTCCACACATACTTTCATAAGACAGATGAGTGGAGAGGCCAAATCTCACATACTCACATTATCTAGGTTGGTTCGCCTGCAGCCCTGCATCCCAATCAATAGGGGCAATAGAGTTGGCTCTGTTGTACTGCCTGTGGAGGTGCAGGACCAGCTTTAGAAGGTGCTGAGGTTGGTAAGGAGGAGTGTCAGGTTTCTTGCACACCACAAGTGGCGGTGGCAAGGGGAGGAGGACATCTTTCCCTAGCCCTTACCACCACATTGCAGATTAGTGGGTGTGGCCAGCTATTCCACTCTAACAACCTCAGGGCCAGCTCACCTGTGCCACTAACAACAAGGTCCACTCTACTGTGCTGCCCAAGCTAGACGCAGGGCCTGCTTTAATGAGTGCTGCAGCTCCTAAGGGGGAGGGTCAGCTCACTCATCTGCCTGAAACAGTGAGGGGATAATGATGAAGGGGACATCTCTCCTCCAACCAAACCATCCCCTGACAGATGAGTAGTAGAGCCTGTTCTCTCACATTCAGAATTTCAGGGATGACTTGCTTATACCCCTGTAAACAATGTCGACTCTACTGTGCTGCCCAAACAAGGTACTGGCTCCACTCTCTTGAGTTCTGCAGCTGGTGGGGGAAAGGGCAACTGTCCCGATTTTATCACTTCCTGGACAACTCTCCCATCTGCCAAAGACAGTGGGCAGCATCTCTCTCCGATCCATGCTCCCACACGACAGATGAGGGGCAGTCAAAGTCAGATCCGCCAACTCAGTTTCTTAGGCCGGGCTCACCCACACCCCCATCAACAGGACCAACTCTCCTGTTTTGCCAGGAGGAGGTACAGGACCCATTCTCCCTAGGGTTTCAGACAGTGAGTGACACCATCAACCCTGTACAGCCCTTTCCTCTTTGCCTTAGGTGGTTTCAGGAGCTGTGGACATCAACATAGATCAAGGATGGAGCAGGTCCATGTACCCAGACATAAACACTGGCAGCAGCCAAGTGCCAGACATCACCATTGCCCTGGTTAGCAACTAAGTCAGCCCACTCCTCACTGTTTCCCCTCCTTAGATGTGCCTCTCTCCACAGTACATGAACTGTTTTTCTGTCTCTCCCATTCCACACCATACATTTGCTCACTGTACTAGTGCCTGACAGCTTGGTGCCTTGATTTACTGGGCAGCCTGGAACACATCTTTTCTTGTGGAGAGTTAGGGAGATGCCAGTTCAGTCTAGGATAACTCTGATAAGATGTATGTGGGCCACACGGCGTTAAACCACTTCTCTTCGCATTCCAACCTGTTTGTCAAATAGGGCAAATGTGTCCAGCAGACACATCAAACCACTGGAACTACTCAGTGTTTCCTGTCAGATTTCATTGCCATTAATATTCTTTCTCCTTTTATGGAATATTCTTTCTAAACTAAAATATTCCTGCCTAGTAGTATGATGAGGATGTGTTTAATAGTCGAAAAGATAAGATTTATGCGTAAAAGAATGTCCTGTGAACAACTGGCCACACTTCCAGATATGAATGGAATATTTTATACAAATAGTTCTCTGGATATCAAGTGGAAAATCAAGGGATACGGAACTAGCAGCCTTTAACCAATCTGGAAACTGCCATTCAGTTTTGCTATTGTATAGCAAATGATTTAGACCTGCCTTCCTGATATTCTTTCCATAATGTGTTATTCAAAACTGTGTTGTCAGGCCACCTCACTTCATGATCCATATGGTATTTGATCTTTGAGTATAAAGGACTATAAATATCTTTTCAGGAGGAAAAAATCTTTACTTCACCTGCATCCAGGGGGAGCTCAGAATCCTAATATTCTCATTTACTTTTTCCATCAAGTTAAGAAAATCCTGATCTTTATAATCAAAACGATTCTGGAAAACAGTGGAGCAGATGACATTACACGGAGCACAGCTCAAGATGAACGTGGGGTCACACGGTAAACCTGAACAAACAATAAAAAAATACCATTAAAATGGACAAAGAGATTGTTTTGGTTTTGTGAACAGGTAAAGAGTCTTAAGAAGTTGTAAACCATATCCTATCTACAATTTTTTTAACAGCTAAGCATTCATTATATGTAGAATCAATGTATCACTTTAATCTTAAATTTGAGGTGGCCTCATCCTCAGTAGCTAAAGAAAAACAGACCATATCTGATATAGCAATGTTTACACTTTAAACTATCTGGTACTTGCAAGAAAAAAAAGATTTTATAAACCTAAAATTTCTAGTGTTCACAACTGCTTCTTAATAAAATGTCTAGTTTCCATGTAACACTCAGATGAAAGTAGAAGAGTGCACACCTGGAAGGTCTGCAGCCACAGTGAGAAAACCAAAGAAGCAAGTGTTGATCCTAGGAAGGAGGAATACCAGGACTGCAGGTGAGTAGGGTATTAGAAGAAAAAGCATGGGGAGACCTCTTCCTTGTTACTTGAGAATAATATGTAATCTTAAGAAGGGCAACTTCCCTGTGGATTTGTTACATTACTAAACAAAATGAAAACTTTCATATTACAGTTAAGTTCCAAGAGGGGAGACAAGAGGGCAGTGATAGTGACTTCCCTTTTCTCATTTCATCATTTAAAACAATGCATCTTATCCAGAAAAAGTCAACACAGTATTTGAAAAGTAGACACAAAGTATAACAAGGTCAGTGCTAGACAGAGAGCTCTGCATTCAAAACAAGTTATGCTGTTTTAGAGAACCAAAGTTCAGTTCTGAGGAGCCTCCCAGTTGCTCATAACTTTCGGTAACCCCAGTTTCAGGGGAATAAGATAAAATTTTCTTACTTCTTTGGCACCAGGTACATAAGTGATGCACACACATGTATATGCAGGCAACATTTATACACATAATAAACCAAACTTTCTAATTAAAGCAAAGAGTCCCAGGGAAAGATACAATATAAAAAATGGGAATAAGGTGGCAAGAAAGGTGATGGTAGAAAGATTTGTTCGAAGCACATGTTACACTCCTATGAAATATCTATATGAAGCCCACAATATATACAGTATTATAGTAACAATAATGTTTACTTTCTAAAAGAAGTAAACAGTGATTGTGCTCAATCAAACTCTACACAACATATTTAAGATGCAGTGCATTTTATAGATTTATAAACATCTCTCAATATCACCATTATTAGATTACTATGCAATATAACGCTTAAAATTTGTGGAGAGTGCACGTGCATGCGCACACACACACACATATATATATAATGTTACAGGTCAAAAATCATAATGAAATTTCTTTTTTAGACTTATTTTCATTTGTGTGCATGAATTCATGTGTGTGTGTGTGTGTGTGTGTGTGTGATATCTGTGGAGGCTAGAAGAGCATGTCAGATCTCATGGAGCTGCCGGATACGGGCACTTGGAACCCATTGCTGCTTCTTTGAAGGAACATTCTCTCTCAAGTGATAAATCAACTCTCCAGTGCTCAGGACAGTTTCTTCTGATGTCTTTTCTATAGTAAAATGACTTTGGACATATAATAAATACACTTTACATTCAAGCTGATCCAAAATTTAATTCTGTGGACCTCACATAAGGATCACATAAAAAAAAAACAGGGTTCTGGATAAATTATTAAACATTTGAATAGCATGAAGCTCCTTAATATTACTGTGCATATGCCAGGGTATAAAAACATCATAATATTCTATGCTATCAGGAAATAATTTATTTAAGTCCAAGACAGTTAAGGATGAAAGAACTTTTCTTATGTGTACACATGCTGTTCACAGATTAAATTTGATTTTTAGTCTTTCCTTTCATTTTATTTGGAAAAAAACTTGAAGTCCTTAGAAATCAAATCGTTAATCTTATTTTTTCACATCAAGAACTTTTAGGTAAGTACAATTTATAGCAGTAGCAAAAGAAAGTGATTCATTTTCTACAAACTCACACGAAAGAAATTTGACCTTGGGCAGAAGTGACTGACAGGATTACAGACAGAGTCAACAGGTTAGCAAAAGTAGTTCATGTTTAGTAAAAGACTTAATTTGATTAATAAATAATTTTCTTGTTTTCTCTTTGTGCTGTCATATGAGTTTTGATAGAATGTAATTCAAAACAGAAAGTGCCATGTAAGAGGAAATAATGAAGTTGTTTACATTTATTGGTTTACATATGTTTAACCATCCCTGAAGCTTGTGAATAAATCCAATTAGATCACAGTGGATAATCGTTTTGATGCAATATGAATTTGGTTATAAATACGTTATTGAAAAAATTGCTCTTCATATTCATCAGAGATTTTAGCCTATAATTCTTTCTCTCTTCCTTGTTCCTTTCCTTTTTTCTTTCTTTCTTAGTTCCTTCATTTCTTCCTTTCTTTTCTGCTTTGCCTAATTTTGATATTATGAGTATACCAACACTGTACAAAGATTTTTAGACGTGTTTCATCATTTTCTATTTTACAAAATAATTTGAGCAGTACAGATGATGGCTTTTTAAACAGATTATTAACAGATGAATCTGTTAGTATTAATCAACTACAAGTAATATATATATACACAAGACTCCTGTAAGTTTAAGCCAGAACATATCACAATATGAAGAGGGTAGATGGGTACAAAGTCACATCAACAGTTAAGAACCTACTGGCACTTCTTAGCTCTCAAGAGAAAGTGAGTCATTTTTCTTTAAACTTGTAACCTCTCATAATTCAAACATAATTCAGAAGAAAGGCACACATACAGGATATTTCTCAATCACCATCAGAGAAGTTACTGCTTACAGTAGATGATGACAAATACAGTAGATGAGGCTGCAAAAGATAAAGGTGCTGAGAATAGGCTAAATTCTGTTCAGCCCTAAATATATGTACTTCACTATTTCCTCATAAGACTTAGGAAGACTGAAGAAGAAGCGACAGAAAGATCTTAAGAGCCAGAGGTGGTAGATATCTATTAGGAAATGGTGTCTTCTGGGTGCAGCAGAGCAGAGCACGATTGAACTCAAAGAAAATTTGACAGGATGCCCAAGACATGCACAAGCTAATACCAGAATTTGGACATGATGTCCTACCAATAATGGAGGAGTTATTGACAATTACTACCTTCTTGAAGAGGTAGTATCCAAGAGTGTAGCCCCTAATAAATCGATCACGCTTTGGTGGAATATCACACATAGAAGAATATTTGACAAGCACAATTTTTCTTTGAAGGAAAATTACAAAATAAGTGTTTGGAAGAAAAGATGGGTATGTATGAGAGAATTAGAGGAAGAAGGATGAATGTGATCAAAATTGAGACAACTGTGTAGGGCTAGTGAGGTGATAGACCGTAGAAAAGGCTATACTATCTAGTCTACTTGACTGCCATAATTCTTAATTGTATTCAGAATTATATCCCTATATGAATAGGTAAATGTAGTTACCACCCCTTATTAAAGAGATCTCTTTTTACAGTAAATGGAGATCATCACCAAAAGCCACAATTGGACATAATGCAGACACCAACAAATTTTGGTGATCCCTGCATTAACTGAAACAAATACATCATAACAGCCACATCTAAGACTAAGGAAACATCACAGAAAAAGAGGAAGAAAGATTGTAAGAACTAAATCAGCCCCAAAATCATATATATGATAACCAACAACAAAGATTACTCAAGAGGTTGTTTATATATGTGTGCATATATATATATATATATATATATATATATATATATATATATTTAAACAAAAAGAGGCTATCAACTTGACAGTAGAGAAGACATTAGAAAAAGACAAGGTAGAGCATCTGAAAAATAATAGAATAAGAAAACAGGAGGAATTATGTAATTCTATTTCATTTAAAACTTATTTGCAAACACGTACAAAATTCTTAAAGCACTAATAAAGTTTCTCTTATAAAAATCTTATACATCAAGCACAAATCATGTTAGATGATTACTAAATAAAGAGACAGCACCAAGCAGAATAAATAGAAAACTAGGGTGTGTCTCAGTAGAGATGGTGGGTGATCATGATAAAAACACACTTATAAAATTCTCAGTGTAGTTAATTTTTAAACAAATGACAATACAATTTTAAGATCATGCTACAGCAGACAAAATAAGTGATGAAAATTCTATTACACTAGGCTAAGAAATGGAAAGTATAAATTATATCACTGTTACCCAGGACTATAAACATTGGCCTAGAAGGATCTCTGTACTGCTCAGTTAATTTCCTCAAACCTCTGTAATCCAAGAAAATGAAAACAAATATCCTTTGATTGGGATCTGCCACTATTATAAATAGGAATTATACCATGGTGAAATGATCCACAAAGACAAAATACACTTGTGCTCCTGGAAATGCACAATTATTCAGCTCAAAAGAATATTAGCATGAAACATATATTCATTGTTTCTGATTTAAAAACAAAGAAAATTTTAGAATGGGTATGATCAGCATCACACAAACCTAGACTTAGATGCAAATGCAGAAATCTGCACTTACCATTGGTTTTCCTCAGTTCCTCCACAAGGCACTGTGCTTCCTCTTGAACACGGTCCTCAAGGTTCCTTTTGCCCATGCCCAAATTCCGCAGAGTTGTGAGAGTGAAGCGCCTTATCTCTTTCCATCTGTTTCCATTGCTCAAAACAATGCCTAAAGAAATAGAAAAAACAGGGTCTCTCCCTACTGCTTGCACTGGCTTTCATAAATATATTCTCTTTAGAGGGATACCGTGCTCAGCCTACATATAGTGGAGAGGGCCTTGGTCCTGCCTCAAAGCAATGTGCTAGACTTTGTTGACTCCCCATGGGAAGCCTTACATTCTCTGAGGAGTGAATGGGGGTGTAGTGGAGGGGGTGTTGGAAGGAGTAGGAGGAAGGGAGGAAGTGGGAACTGTGATTGGTATGTACATTGAAAAAAGATAGTTTTTTAAAAAATAAAATTTCAGAAATAAAAAAATGGTAAAGCACTAGAAAAATATTTAGGGACAAATGAGAGATCTGATGGGTGGAAACCACAGAGAAGTCCAACCTGTACCTAAGGAAGAGGTCCAACCCCTCCCTTAAGTCTTCTCTTTCACCAGAAACACTGCACCCCTCCCCATATGAACATGTATAGTTACTTACCAAGGCCTTTACTAATTCTTTCACCCATTGGAAAGCTTCCTCTTCCAGCAAACTCCTCCCCATGATCAACCAGAGCCTCCTTCACTGCTTCATACCCATGCAACACCACAGTGGGCTGCATGCCCAAGTACAGGGTGAAAACAGGGCCATAGACTTTTGAGAACTGAAAATAGGAGAGAAAAATGTAAATACTAGCAAAAAAATCATTTTAATATCCATGGAGTCAACCCCTTATTCGCACTGATAATATCACTCACTCTATTTTAATTATTTTATTCAGGAAAAGCTTAATTTTAAATAGTTGTGAAGACTATATCATATCAGGGTGAGTATAAATTATTGATCACCTACAGTAAACCATATAATGGTTCAAGACTCAGGTAGTTCTCATACAAGGATTACAATGAATTTTCACACCAAAACATTCAGCAGGACGCTGACCACCAGAACTCCACACAGGAAATATACATGCCTGCTGACTGCCCCCTCTGTCTCAGCGCCTGCCCACCCTAACCACCATCAAGCCTCCCATCTTTCCCACCATGTCCCAGTTCCCCAACTCAGGAAGAAACTCCCTGATTGAACAGAGGCCATTCCACTCTGACCTACATACGTCCAGCCCACAGGTGTGGAGGCTCTTTCCTCAACCACTGGCAACTGTAGTCAGAAGATCAGAGAAGAAACAGAAACCAAGTAACATACACACATACTACTAACCTCATACAACTACATTTATAGATTTAATGCTACACATCAGATATCTGATGCCATATTTACAGGTTTAGAAAAAGAGCAGAGGACATCATATGGTACCTAAAAGGATCAAGAATAGTCAAGGCCCTCCCAAGGAGTAAAAATGCTGATTGAGATATAACAATAACTGATACCAAATTATATTATAGAATTATGTGATAGAAACTGTCTGGTACTCACAAAAATAGGCAAGTGGTCCAATGGAATAAACAAAATGATGCAGCAATAAAGCATCAATGTAAAGGCCCACTTACTTTCTAAATGCAAATTTGTAAGTCACCACAGTTGATTCTACTGAGGAACCAGATTTGGCGTAATGCTACTACAAACACAGAGAGTGGGCACCAGGGGAGCTGCACCATAGGCATGCAATATTTCCTGGAAAAAAATAGTTCCTTCTCTGGCTGGATACAAACATCACCAAATATGTTGAAATCTTGGCTTCTCTGTTGCATTTCTTGTGTTATTCCTTGTCCGTTGGTATTTAGTTAAATTAGGCATCAGTTACTTTGTTAGAGTCCAACATCAAATACATAACCTTAATAAAATGTTTTTCTAAAATTCTAGTATATCATTATTATTAATGACTTATTGAATAAATCATTACTCACTATTGATTGTCAACCAAAAATAATGGAAAAAGTTTTGTTTTTCTTTTTTGTTGTGGTGTGATAGGAAATAGTCACAAATTTTGCAATTTTGTGGAATTTTTTGATTTATAAAATGCAAAGTAAATGTCCTTTCACCTGAAACCCCACTCATTACTGAAATCCCGACAATGTCCACCTATAAGAGTCAAGAGATACACAATACTTTGAAAGAGTTTTGACTAGGTGACTATTTATTACTAAATTGCCTCTGATACTAGATTTTCATCTAAAGCAACTGTCAGTTTATCTTCTTTATAAGGTACTGGCGGGGCACAAAGAATACTTACATTGGTCAAGCATTGGCTGATGTTCTTCACATCTATTTGGAAGAAATTACCAAGAACTGGGAGAGGAGTCGGGCCAGGAGGGAGCTTCGCTCTCTCAGAGCTCTGTCTCCAGAGTGAGAGGAGAAGCAGACAGCAGAGGCTGAGCACCAGGACCACAACTGCATCCATGGAGATCCTTCTGCCTGACACAGCTGTGCTCAGCCAGCATGGAGCTTTTATAACACTACAGGGTGAATCAACATGTCCTTCTCTGGAACATCACTCACCGGTCAATCAGATAATCTTTAATCTCTCAAGTAGACTTTGTCCTTCCCCTCTTTACAGAATATCCAGTTGAATTTCTGGTTTAACAAAACAGATTGGTGTCCAAATAGTGCTAATAAAAATAAACAAACATTTATAACAAGCAACTATTTCTGAGAAGCAATAGATTAATTTTGAGATGTAAGAAAAACAACTCAACATTTATATTCTCAGGTTAGTGACCAGGTAGAAATTTAAGATTATGGATAGTTTATAAGTGATATGAAATATATTTATTTGTCAACATAGTCTTCCTGTGCAACTTAAGTTGACATCAAATTGACATTTATTTTGCTATATTCTTTCCAATATATCTGTGCACCTCCATGGTCATGTGTATTTAAAATGTTTCTTTCCTATATTAAACAGTTGGACATATTTTGTTAAGCAATGTAAGTCTTATAGCTCCTTATTTCACTCTTTGGTCACATACAAAACTAAGATAACAAAACATAGCTATTAGTCATACATCTCCAATCAGAAAATACATATTAAGTTTATCTGAAGAAAGGTGTTTGTGTTTCAGTGTTGTGTAGTTCAACCATGAAAGATCTTTTTTTTCCCCTAAAGGTAATGGGAAATAAAGCACTGCCAGTGTCTCACAACTCAGAGTTGGAATAATTTAGAAATCAAACCGACTATCTAGTGGACTTACTCCCCTGGCTTTACGATAGTTTCCTTAGGAAAGGTATGAGAAGTCTCTTCATACCACCAATGCAGATGTAAAACTATGTAAGCAGAATAGTCTCTAGACAATAAAAATATTTGATATGACTTAAAATACCCCAAACAGCACCATCAATTGGGTGCCAAGTATTCAATTATTCAGCTGTGAGCCTAAGGGGCATTTCTAACTTAACCCACACTTCTTGTAGTTTGCTCCCTTCTATACACAAATCACTCAGTTTAATTATGTTCATCATAATTTCTTGACTGTGGACTATGGCACTATACTGATCATAATCACTAGCATTCACAGTGGGCATGAATCTAGTTAATTATTGTGTCATCATTGTTTGTACATAGAAGTCAGAAGAGTTTGATCAAGTTTTGTAATCTTGCTCAAAGTTTAAAAATAGATTGAAATATTAAAGATTAAAAACACAAAGGGAGCTATTATAAACTTCAATAACCCAAATTCATGGATATGCTCATTATTTTCAATGAAATAAGCAGTAATTAGTTGCCCAAATCATATTGCTCCTAAAATCTCAAAAAAATAGATTTGAATTAAACAGTCTTAGTTGAGTTCTTTTCATGCCCAGAGTGACACTTGTTCTTGCACATTTGTAAGTCAGCAGGACTCTTTGGACCAATTTTTTCTTTTATTGAATACAAGAATGAAAAAACACTTAAAGATAGATGGGACTCTATGCTCAATGGATCTATATTTTTATTTACTTTTTGAGTAAAGAGATATTGATGATGCATGAAGTATAACCAATTATTGTAACTCAAGCAAAAATGAACTGACTCTTGGGAAAATGCTTTATTGACCCTTCATTACATTTTGTTTGTTAGCTTGTTTATGTTTTCACCCACATCATGTAGCAAGATTAATAAAATCCTGGGCACATAAATTGGGGTTTAACGTGAAGGTGAGAAAAAAAACAGCCAGCCACAGATCTTAGCTCTTCCTCAGTCTGAAATGGTGTTCCTGCCTTCAGGAATCTCAGAATCAGACTCTGTCTGAGAGCTGTCTCCTCCCATCTTATACTTCTTTCTAGGGCTGCGATTAATTGTGTACAAAACTACTGCCAGATTTCTATAGCAAACTAGTGTGACTATTGGGACTAATGGTATGAGTCACCACTTCTAGGTCTATAAGGCTGACAATTGAAGATGTTTTACTCTCTGATCTTCAGTCAAGCTTTATCTATCAAAATACAAATGAATTATCACTACAACATCACATAATTTTTTTAAATATTTTGGAACTTTTATGGAAAATTTCCTAGTGCATATTCATCACACAATTGAATAGATTTTATAATGTCTTTTTTTCTTCAAGAATGTCATGACTGTGACATCAAAAACACCCGTTCATTACCATGTTGTTTCCTTCTCATTCTAACTCCCAGTCATCTTTCTCTTCTGAAACAGTCTCTCCTTCATGTCTGAAAAAATAGTTCTCACTCAAAGAAATAAAAAGAAATAGTTTATTATGGAGCAAAGTATGATGGATCATGGCTAAGAAACCTGGAATAATGTTTTTCAATATTCTGTTCTACATGGGAACAATTTCAAAGAAAACCATAAATAGAGACTTTTGTCAAATTTATCAATGCAAGCATTAGGTAAAGTACTTTAAAATATGGAAAAAAACTCAGGTACAGAACTCAGATGCCTTCTAAAGTTCTTAGTATTTTGGTTGATGGAGCCAACAAAATATATAGATATAGATATATTAATATAGATATATATGAGTATATAATATATATACAAAGCCAAGAATATGTATATGTGTGTGTGTGTGTCTGTGTGTCTGTGTGTCTGTGTGTGTATGTATGTATTCAAAGTTTACCTCATAATCACATAAGGATTTGGGAGGAATATTGCTGCAATGGAAGCAGAGATGGCCTCCAGTCATTTAGTTCTAGACTTGCAACATTCTAGCCTCTTCGCCACATGAAGTTTTTATTTTTTTCTTAAAACATAAAAACATTTATTAAACAAACCTGGACTCAATATCATTATTTTATCAATTAGACAGCAGAAAATTTTTGACTAGGGCAAATGTATGGAGATATAAACAAAAATCACAGTGATTATTTTAATTATGCAACTGGATTAGAAAATAAGAAAAGAAAAACTGGCTTTCTCATTCCACATGATAATTTCAAATGAGCCAGCAGGTGCTCAGTAGCGGGGACAGGGCATCTGCAAAGTGTATATGGCTCCTGTGAACACAGGAAGTCCTACAGTGAGCTCCCCCACTCTGAGAAGAATTAAGGTCACCAGAGGGGTTTGAGCCTGACCTCTGAGGACCAGGAGGACCACAAAGTCTCCAGCTCACTTCCCCTAAGCCACATAGGTAATAACATATATTACATGACCAACCCGAGCACCTACCTGTCACCCTAAAATGACAGTGTGTAAAGATTTGCAAAGCTGTGAGGTTTGCAAGGCAGATTCGATGGAAGCATGGCAGTTCTAAACAGTCAGTCAGCCTTCATGTTTACCTCCTCTTTCAAGGAAGTAACATCCACAAGCAAAATCCTCTAGAACAATACGTTTTTGACATAGTGGGATCTGACAACTAAAATAAAGAAAATGGTTGTATTGCCAGTATCTTAAGTATCTACCTTGTTTTAACACTTATAAAAATTTGAATTCAACATTTTAAACATGAAAAAGAAGAGGTAAGAGTAGAAGGAATTCAGAGATTTGTTCAAATATTTCATAGGTATGTTCTGAAATCAGTGTGTTTTCGAGTTTGTAATTAATATTTTATCATTTTATGAATCTGTGCTACTCTAGTTTACTGTTCTTGTGACTTATTCAGACAACTTTTCAAAGAGTGAATAGTAATGTTCTCCAGTGTTCATATTCGTACAGACACAATAGTCAATTAGGTGTTCTTAGACCAAGTTCAAGAACTAAGAAACCCAACTGAGAATCTCTAATGCCCAACCTAGGTAAAATAGAAAGAAAAGTTATACTGAAGAATTTAGGAATCAAGGCATGTCTCTGTTGCATCTACTTCCCTAGTTTAGCCAGGAGCACTGGATACATTTGGAAGGGAAAAGTCATTGCCTTGGACTCTAAACCTGTACTGAACCAGCTGTGATGAAACTTCATTGCCCCATTCCCTTTGTGTATCTGCATATTGACCTTCTGGAACAACATGAACTGTCACCACCACCCTCCCCAACTCCCTTGACCTGAAGAGAGAATAAATCTGCAGCTGGTGGGTGGAGCTAGCAGAGAATCTTGCACTGGTTTCACTGTTTGCTGCAATTCAGTGAGATATGACAGGCAGAGACTGATGTCCCTGTGCTAAGATCAGAGCTTATAGATGGAGCCTCTAGACCTGGCTTAGAATCATGTGGGAACCTGTGCAGTCATAGGACAAACATATCTTACATCACTGGCTGTAGTTTGTTGTTTTGCTCTTTGGGCTCTTTTGTGGGGAGCCACCCAGCTCCTAAATAAATCAAAAGGAGCCTTATACTTAGTTATAAATGTCCAGGTTTAGCTTGCCATGTTTCCTACCAGCTTTTCTTAACTTATATTATCCTGTTTACCTTTTGCCTCTTGGATTTCCCTGTTCTCTTACTTCTTTAAATCTTACTTTCACTCTTAAGCTAAGGATTGTTGTGTAGCTGGGTGGCTGCCCCCTAATGTCCTTCTCCATCTCTCACTCCTTCCTTTCTCCAAGATTGCTCCTTCTATATAATCTCTCTCCCTGACAGTTTTGCCTATCCATTCTCCTGTCTCGCTATTGGCCATATATAAGTATAGTTTCCTGGGCGCTTCAGCCAGTGAAGGGCAGGACCAGTTAGTTCTCCCTAGTGGTACAGCCAATGAGGACCGGGTCTAACTCTGTACAGCTTTATCATCTAGCCTTCTGTGCTGTTCAGAGCCACAGACATCAACACAGATCACAGCTGCAACTGGTCCAACAATCAAGAATGCTTGTTATTAGGAGCGTGCCAAAGGGAAATTACTGAATGGGTATATAGTAATAATTTATATTTTCCAGTGATGTCATGTTAATAACTCAGTTTTAAATAAACATTAGCACTTGTGATGGCCAGTACAGGTGACAAACATTGTGGGTAGCAGTAGCATCTGTGCAGTGACATGTGAAACACTTCACAATTGAGGCTATGTATTCCTTAGACCTTGAGGCAATGAAAAGTGGGGAGGGGTACAAGAAGGCATTCATGAGGGGCAGGAGGTAGAAGATGCCCCAGAGGAAGCTATAGGTAATCGGGCAACGGGAACAAGGTATTTTTATCTCTTCAGGGAGCAATAGAAGAAAGCTGATCTGAAGGTGGCAAGGAAGAACACAGGCCCTACAATCTGTTATTTCTTAACTGTCCTGATCGAGACTTGTAGGCAGAGGGATCTTTTGACAGTTTTACCCTTAGCAGGTAAGCAGCCGTTCTGTAGTGTCTCTGTGCATTATCCACATCATCTTTATCTTGTGCTTTTTCTTCATCATTCTCACCTTCAATCAGTCTCCTGGAAATATGTACCAGCTCATTAATGTTTTTCTCCTTGGAAAATTTGGCATCAATAGCCCAGAAGGCATCATCTAAAACCATCTGTAGCTTCCTTCCTTGAGAGTCTAATATTCTTTGGTGCTATCAGGAAGAGATTTGGCACAGTGCAACTTTTTTAACCCCCCCCCATGCCTATCATAAACACAAAATATAGCTGTCTTGATACCCAATTCAGGAATATATTTGTGAGCATCCTCCACAGAGATACCAGACTTACATGGCAGAGTAGACATATGTCAGTCGGAATATAAGATAGCAACCCTGTTCCTAAAGCACTTCACTTTTTTAGCTGGGAAAGGTAGACACCCTTGGCAGTACCTGGCTAATTGCCACAAGGTCAGCCAGGAGACTTACTGGGAAAAGGACAGAATGAGGGATAAACATTTGTAGGCTATTCAAACCCTGGATTGTTTCCTCCTTCATCTATGACAGACAGTTTTGTTACATACTTACTCTAGATTGGCAGCTGTGCTCTTTTAAGATTTGGAATGCATTGCTCTAAGCTCTTCTGGCTTTCAACATTTCTTTTGAGAAAACAACCATTATTTTGATGGGTTTTCTTTCATATATGATATGTGTTTTTCTCTGATAGCTTTCAATGCTGTTTTTATGTTCTATATACTTAGTTTTCCAATCATGAAATGCTGTGAGAAGTTTCTTTTCTGATATTTTCTTTTTGGTGTTGTGTGTGATTCTAGTACTATTAGGGAAGTTTTCTATTTTTTTATTGAACCTGATGTATGCCACTGATCTATGAATATTCTTCCTAATCTATTCCTATAACTCAAAAATCCAATATCACATTCCTTATGTATTCATTTTATGCTTTTTTAATTTTTTCATATTCTTTTCTCATTTTGTCTTAATCCTTTTCTGTATCTTTCTGTCCTGGCATTCTATTTTCTGATTTATTAAGGATCCTGTCAGGTTTTCCCTTGAATTTTCTACTTGGTTATTGTGCTTTGCAGTTCCATATTCATTTCATCTCTATTCCTCTTCAGTAATTCCACCTCCTGATTGAATTATATTTGAATTATATTTTCAACTCCTGTTGCTCATTTTCACCAGGTTTCTGTTTGGTTTTTCGTGGAAACCACTCAGGTGTAGATTATATTTTTAACTCCTTCTCTTTAAGTTCATGAGCTTCTTCTTTATGTCTCTTTTTAAACTTGAAATTTTGTTGATATATATTAAGCATATAAACTTACTACCAGAAGAGGGCATCAGATCCCATTATAAATGGTTATAAACTATGATGTAGGCCCTGAGAATTGAACACAGGACCTCCAGACGACCAAGTATTCAATGCTCTGAACCACTGAGTCTTCTACTCATTCCATCCTGGATTTTTTAAAATGAATGAGATTTCTTTTAAATCCTTTGTCCTGAGTTTCATCTTAGGTAATTCTCATAGGATAAAGTTCTATAGGACTGGTGACTTTTGTAGGGGATATACTGCCTTTATCCTTCATATCATTTCTATTTTTGCAACAATTATCTTTAGTTCTGTCTGAAATTGACAGAGAAGATTGGGATTGAATAGAGAAAGTGTGGGGTAGGTTGAGTCTAAAGACTGAATATGGCTTAAATGGAATGAATGCAGATGGTGGATACATGGAGATTGGCTGATATGAAGGAAACGTGTCCTGGTTCAAGTTTGGTGGTAAAGAGAATATCTAAGGCTGTGGTAGGTGTATGGAAAGGATTATTAGGCTGAATACTCTGTTAAGGTCTTCAGGGTATGATTGAACATTGAGGTTGAAAGGTGGCTCAAGGAACCTGTAGGCTGAAGCAGCTGAGGTGTGTGTCTTGGTCAGTGCATGGAAGTTTGGATTCAGACATAAGGAATGGCTAAATCAAGGTACTGGGTTTCAGAAATGTACAAACATGCCAAGTCTTCATATGGAAGCTGGAAATCTGAACTCAGATCTTCATTCTTGGGGCATAAGTGCTTTCACCTGCTGAACTTTCTAGTTCAGTAAAAATAAATCAAAGAATTCATAAGAGTTAGGAATATAGTGTTATATGAAAATGTGTAAGTTAGCCAGAGACACATAATATGTATGATGAAATTTATGATTTGACGTGTATAAATACATAAATATGCACGTGATATAAAAGGATTAAAAATTGTAAACAATGTGAAAGCAATGGGGAATAATAGTTGAGGCCCACAAAATATTCAGTAGGAATCTTTTCGATTAAAGAAAATATGTCATGAGCCAAAGAGTCTCACTACAAGTAAATGAAGAATTTTACAGTAAATTTTTGTTACCAAAGAGTGAGAAAAGATATTTTTAGGACATCAAGGGGAATACCATTATTCAAATGAAGGGCATAGAAACAATATGTAATCTAATTCCCCAAAAGAAACACGGCACTTTATAACACATTTAAAAATTCCTAAAGAATACCAAATATATAAATTATTTATACTCTAGAAGTGTATGCACAGTTAACTTCAAAAGAAATAATAAAAGCCATGTCAAGAAAATTAGCTCTCTAAATGTTCAGGTGACATACAATTAATAAAAACTCAGAGACAGATATTGTAATTCAACCTAAAGACCGGAAAAGTAAGCAGTCAGGCACTGGCTCTTACCTTGACTTCAGTCCAAAAATGGTGAACCTGCCTACAGGAAACCTCAGAATAGACTGATACTGACAGTTGTCTCCTTCCATTTTATAATCCTCTCTAGTTCTGTGATTCAGGGAGTACACCACCACCACCTGGTTTCTATGGAAATCTAGTATGGCTACTGGTATTAAATGTGTGTGTCAATGTGGTTTCTAGATTTAAGGTGTGTGTCATTGCTGCCTGGTCTGTAAGGGTGGCCATTATGGCTGTTTTATTTTTCCTGAACATCAGACAATCTTTATTTATTAAAATAAAAATGAAATGCCACTACTCTCAGGTTTCGTAAGAAGCAGAAGCTGGTTCTGGCTATTACAAATTATTCTGCTATGAACATAGTTGAACAAATGCCCTTGTCATATGATCGGGCATCTCTTGGGTATATTCCCAGGACTGGTATTGCTGGGTCCAGGGGTAGGTTGATCACGAATTTCCTGAGAAACTGAAACACTGATTTCCAAAGTGGTTGCACAAGTTTGCATTCCCACCAGCAATGGATAAGGGTACCCCTTCCTCCACAACCTCTCCAACAGAGGCTATCATTGGTGTTTTTTATTTTAGCCAATCTGACAGGTGTAAGATGATATCTCAAAGTTGTTTTGATTTGCATTTCCCTGATCGCTAAGGAGGTTGAGCATGACCTTAAGTGTCTTTTGGCCATTTGAACTTCTTCTGTTGAGAATTCTCTGTCCTTCAATGGAAGAATGGATGAAGAAAGTGTGGAATATATACACATTAGAGTACTACTCAGCGGTAAAAAACAATGACTTTACGAATTTTCCATACAAATGGATGGAAATAGAAAATACTATCCTGAGTGAGGTAACCCAGCCCAAAAAGATGAACAAGGGATGTACTCACTCATAATTGGTTTCTAGCCATAAATAAAGTTCAGTGAGTCTATAATTTGATATCCTAAAGAAGCTAGATAAGAAGGTGAACCCAAAGAAAAACATATAGCTATCCTCCTGGGTAGGGGAAATAGACAAGATTGCTGGGCAAAAAATTGGGATCTTGGAGGTGGGGTGAGAGGGGGGAGGGGACATGGGGAGAGAAAAGTGAGAAGGGTAGGATGGGGAGAACTTGGGGCAACGGGATGATTGGGATAAAGGAAGGTTGGATAGGGGAGCAGGGAAGCACATATCTTAATTAAGGGAGCCATCTTAGGGTTGGCAAGAGACTTGGACCTAGAGGGGCTCCCAGGTGCCAGGCGAGGTCCCCAGTTAGTTCCTGGGGCAGCTGAGGATAGGGAACCTGAAATGACCCTATCCTATAGCCATACTGATGAATATCTTGCATATCACCATAGAACCTTCATCTGGCGATGGATGGAGATAGAGACAGAGACCCACAATGGAGCACTGGACTGAACTCCCAAGGTCCCAATGAGGAGCAGAAAAAGGGAGAACATGAGCGAAGAAGTCAGGACCACAAGGGTTGCACCTACCCACGGAGACAGTGGAGCTGATCTATTGGGAGCTCAACAAGGCCAGCTGGACTGTGACTGAAAAAGCATGGGATAAAACCAGACTCTCTGAATATGGTGGACAATGAGGGCAGCTGAGAAGCCAAGGACAATGGCACTGGGTTTTGATCCTACTTCATGTGCTGGCTTTGTGGGAGCCTAGCCAGTCAGGATGTTCATCTTCCTAGACCAGGATGGAGGGGGGAGGACTTTGGACTTTCCAGAGGGCAGGGAACCCTGACTGCTCTTCAGACTGGAGAGGGAGGGAGAGAGGAGTGGGAGGAAGGGCAGAGTAGTGGGGAGAGGGGGAGAGGAGTGGGGGGAGGAGGAGAGGAGTGGGAGGCTGGGAGGAGGCGGATATTTTTTTTCAATAAAAAAATTAAAAAATTAAAAAAAAAGAAGCAGAAGCAGAAGTTGATAGACAGAGAAAGGAGAGACAAAATGCATACATATATGAGAGGGGGATGATAGAGAGACATAAAGGTAATAGATGAATGAGAATTAATTTATTAAAGCAATTGGTGCACACGATCTTATAACTGATAATTTCCTGTGTAATCTGACTGCAACACAAATACTCAGGAAAACAGGTTGCGAGTCTGAATGCAGGTTTAAAGGCCTGAGAATAGTGGTGTAAAGTGTTCTTAGGAAACTAGGAAAATACATAAACGGAAAAATATTAGTACATTGACCCACTTTAAAAAAAAGGCACATTTTGAACCACAACAATCTGTATTATAGATCAAATAGCATTGTGAATGTTTGCTTGTGCACTAATGTATGTGCAGATATAAATCTGCAGTAGAACCCAAGGTAGGAATTAGCAATTCCAGACAAAGTGACTAATCTAAGATTAAGTTAGAGAAGGGATAATCAGTAATGACACTTCTCATTAGATTACTTGTAATGCAGTGGGAAGGGAATAATTCATCTAGAAATTATAGAAATTTGACTCCTCCTGGGACTATTATTTTTGGGGGAAGAGAAGTGATGCATATGGAACTCATGGTTAGCAATAGAGAAACAAAATGCATGCTCAGTTCTAACCTAAGAACATCAAGGCAAAAGTGTGTTCAAACATTTATCTTTTATTGACACTATCTGCAAAGCAAGGCATGACCTGACCCTGCAATTGCACCCCTCCCTGTGACTTATCCTCTAACTGGAGCTACTCTTGGACACTGGTTATTTGTTTCAAATACAAATACTTCCAGTGAGTCTAAGTGATGTTCAGCCAAAGAGCCTTGTATCATCTTCCTCTTCATACTCTGTATTTCTTGTATGTATGTGGTTATGTGAATGTGTGCATAATCAAGTGCCTATATGTAAAAGAATGTGTATACATGTACACATACATATGTGGATGTCAGAAATGAACCTTGTATGTTGTTTCTCGGGAGCTGACAAGTTTGTTTTCAGAGACAGGGCATAACACTTGGGAAAAAGGCTCACTAATTAGGCTGGATTGGATGTCTAGCAAGCTCCCAGGATCTCTTGTTCTGTTTACCCAGTGTTGGTACAACAAGAACACACCACCATGTCTTCAGGATTAATGGGCAAGCACTTAAGTGAATGAAATATCTCTCTAGCACTCACTCTTACATTCTCTATGCTTCATAATATGTGGACCAACATGATGTGTAGGAAACTCTTACTTTATTTTGCTTCTTATCTAAACTGTCTAAGAACAGGTGCACAAATCAAACTTACTTATTACTGAAAACATACAGAAGAAAATGACCATGGATTCTCTTATTACATGATTTGCAGTAAAGTTCTATTTTAATTAAGACCAGATACACATTAGCAAAAGGAATAATAACACAGTTGCAGAGAACAGAATATAACAATATATTTCTACTGTGATTCCACAAGTTGCAAAATAGTTAACAGGTGTTTCCTGGGTACAGAATGGGAATACATGAGAGGAGGGAAGGACATCTTGTCCAAGATGGGGAATGAGGTGAATGATGATCTAGAGGAGAATTACAGAAAACAATACTGCTTGGGCTAGGCAATCTTCTCTCTTTTAGATAGGAATAAAGCAAAGCTGGTATTGGGGTGGCACAGAGGCAAATCCATTGAGCACCGGGGTTGTATCAATATCCTCAGTATTAACCAGCGATTTCAGCTTAAAGTTCTGTAAAATGGTGGTGAGAAATAGGAACAGCTCCATTCGTGCCAGGCCTTCTCCTGCACAAATCCGTTTTCCTAGGGGAAATAAAATCAAAGATTACTATGCTCATTTGCAAATTTGAGAATCACTGCGTTTGTGACTGAGACTATAAAAGAAGGGTAAGTTTTAGGTGGATGGATAGATGTTTGGCTGCATGAAAGAACAATTAATTCGGCAAATAGAAAAATGTGGAACATAATTGTTTCTCAGTTAACCTATACTATTAAGAAATACATTGTTCCAAAATACTTTTTAACTAGTTATAGTTATTCACATCTGTAATCAAGCTGCCTAGGAGACTGAAGAGGAATTTTGTGTTAATTAACACAAATAACTCTCTGATCTATTCATGAAATTCTATTAATGATAAGTGATTTCTTCTCATGATTCTCCACAACCCATGAATTTTGAGGCAACTAGGGAATCATTTATTAGAATGGTGTTCCATTTTTTGCACTAAGATATCAAGTTGGAAAGATAAATGTACTGATATTCCCCAATAACCCAGAGATCTGGGAGTCTTTCTCATTGGCCTACTTTAACTGAAATTTAAGAAACATTATTCATTTGTATGTTTACCAAGTGCACTTGGGATGCTTCAGTAATTTTTGGTATTTTTGGAGACTTGTAATTACATAGTTGAGTATGGAGGTGAGTAACACAGCAAAGAAGACCTGAATGTAAATTATGACGTCTCCATTTTCACAGTGAGTAAAGTGTAAATGGCCTTTGCTTTCTTTGGTATTTCTGTGAGGTGGCTCAAGGAAGAAAACAAACACACTGTACTCCAGCTTTCTGAGTTTTGAACAGTGGATTAACAATTAAAGCCTCACTTTCATAACCTGACAAAGAAGAAATCTCTTTATCATGACACACATAAACACGAAAGTTATACTCCTGATCTTTGGCCATTAAGGAGCCACTAGATAAGTCGCTACAGATCCTTATGTCCCTGCATCCATGGAAATGAATTTCTATTACCTGTTGAAAATGGCACGAAGTAGTCACTTTTCTTAAAGTTTCCATTCTTATCTAGAAAGTGGCCAGGGTCAAATATCTCTGGGTTGGGGAATTCCTTGTTGTCATTCAGCACTGATGTCAGTGATGTTATTACTGTTGTTCCCTGTAACAAAACACAGAAACAAATAAAGTTAAAAGAAATCATAGAGCTAAGAAAAGTCAGGAAAATATCCGGGTTCACCTTCTGCTCCATAGTTGGGATTAAGTACAAAGAACAGTAAGGACAATTTAACAGGCAGAACAGTAAGCAGCAGGGAGGCAGTCAGTCACAGTGTTGTAGCTGATGTGACTTCAATGATGTTCACATGAGTACATGAACTAAAACTTCTAAGTCTCTTCTCCCTTTCCTTTAGATTGAACTCATGCTTCTCTGAACACCGACTGTTCCAGTTCATCACATATGTCTACATACCCTTCATGTGAATCAGGTTATAAGTAGAAAAATTCATTGAGTGTTTTGAACAGAATTGGAGACCATTCATTAAGTACAATAAGGAAGATTTAGAAAGACAAATACCACTCCTTTTCTCTCACTTACAGAATCTATCTTTGTATTTATATTATAAGAAAGAAAATGCAGGGCTATGTGCAGACGTATATGTGTTCAGTCTTGTATATAATCTGTCTATGTGAATGTACAAACATACATATAGAAATGCATATATATGCATAAATATATATGTGTGTCAGAAATGCAAGATGAGGACTATTTGGGAGAAAAAAGGAGGAATGGAATGGGGAGAAGAGAGAGACAATAAAATAAAACAAAGTATGATGAAGGTAAGATGATCTGGTGACAGCTAAATCAATAAAGCTTCTGAAGACACAGAAATTGCAGGGAGCTGGTGCAGGCAAGTACTCTTTAACTAGGACAAAAACAAACCTCATATCACTTTAAACTTTTTAGAAATGTGGTCTACAATCTTTTTCAAGGCTGCCAACACATATTAGAAAGCAGTTTATCTAAATATGTCTAAAATTTTAAAACTAAAAAAACCATTAATGATATATGTAAATTATGTGAAAATTAAATTCTAGTATCAATAGGTATTGAACATAGTATATTCATAATCATTTGTTTACATGTTGCCTGTGACTGCTTCTCTGCTACAGTGAGAGTTTCTGAAGAGGCAGCACAATCTTCTTGGCCTAGAAAGGCTAAAATCTGCCAGAATATGGCAAAGATCATTGGTTCCTTCTTATCCTATTTGTTTTGATGAGATCAGTGGCTCTATTCTCATCTATGAAATCACTTATCCTATTTCTCATAATGAAGAATCAACTTGGTTGTTTCATAAAGTACAACAATAGAATATTCTACTTGATTAGATCTTAAAGAAACCTATCATGTCATGAACCTGAAGGAGAGGGATGATGGAGTATAAGTTTAGCTGATACAACACTCACTTCAAACTAGGCTTTAAACCCAAGGAAGATATAAGTAAATGTGCCATTCCTATTTTGACCTTTGTTATACTTATTAGTTAGTTAGCTCTAAGTATCTAAACATAACTAAGTTCTGCACATTAACCATAGACATCAACAATCTTACCTTGAGAATGTCCCTTAGCCAAACAGATACACTAACCCATATACTAAGTCTGTTATGATACAGAAAACCTACTGTCAATTGGAGAAGTAAGTTCTATTATAAGCACATGATGTTAGTAACTGGAACCTTGCCAAAATCGTTTTGCCCCACTCCACCCTCCCCCCAAAAGAGAAGAATCCCAGAAGGTCCAATACATACTTTCTGAAAGAAATTACTACTATAAAAATTCTACATTTTTCATCTGCAATTTGTGATGTCTTCAAAATAGCAATAATTGGCCACAGAAATGAAATAAGTACAAACATAATGACATCAGGAATCAATTTAAACTCCTTTTTAAGGCAAAAGCTTGGTTTTAATACAAAAATTCTATCAAATTTGAGGAAGAAAAACTATGAAGAGAATAGAATATGAGCTACTTTACTGTGGAGCCAATTATGTTTGAGTATGGCCCAGGGACACTGATTTTCACTTTGAGATGAATTTATTTCACAAAAGTCTGTACATTATTTTCAAAATTGTTCTTTATGCTCTATTTTTGGTTCTATGTATTGTATACTTTTGATCACCGACTGTATTTCTCCACTACATATTGCTTATGACTTTTAGTATAAGAAAATTCTCTTCATAGTTTTTCTTCCTCAAATTTGTTATTGGAAGTAGACAAGATTGCCGGGCAAAAATTGGGAACTTAGGGGTGGGGTGTGATGGGGGCAAGGGGAGATGGGGAAACAAAAGTAAGAAGGGGAGGATGGATAGAGCTTGGGGGAATGGGATGGTTGGGATGGAGGAAGGGTGGATATGGGAGCAGGGAAGTATATATCTTAATTAAGGGAGCCATTTTAGGGTTGGAAAGAGTCTTGACTCTAGAGGGGTTCCCAGGTGTCTATAGAGATGTCCCCAGCTAGTTCCTTGGGCAGCTGAGGAGAGGGAGCCTGGAATGGCCCTATTCTATAGCCATACTGATGAATATCTTGCATATTACCATAGAACATTCATCTGGCGATGGATGGAGATAGAGACAGAGACCCACAATGGAGCACCGGACTGAGCTCCCAAGGTCCAAATCAGGAGCAGAAGGAGGGAGAACATGAGCAAGGAAGTCAGAACCGCGAGGGTTGAGCCCACCCACTGAGACTGTGGTGCTGATCTATTGGGAGCTAACCAAGGCCAGCTGGACTGGGACTGAAAAAGCATGGGATCAAACTGGACTCTCTGAACATGGCGGACAATGAGGGCTGACTGAGATGCCAAGGACAATGGCACTGGGTTTTGATTCTACTGCATGTACTAGCTTTGTGGGAACCTAGTCTGTTTGGATGCTCACCTTCCTAGACCTGGATGGAGGGGGGAGGACCTTGCACTTTCCACCGGGCAGGGAAGCCTGACAGCTCTTTGGACTGAAGAGTGAGGATGAATGGAGTGGGGGGAGAGGAGAGTGGGGAGAGGAGGAGAAGGCGGAAATTTTTTAATAAAAAAATAAAAAAAGTCAGAAAAGACTTTTGGAAAATTGACAGAATGTCAACCTTCAAACAGAAATGCCTAAAGCTTGCCGAACAGTATTTGGAAGAGAGAGCAAATGTGGGCGTGTCGTTACCAGCTATATCTGCACCTGCAGTAGAGCTGCTCCTCTCACCGTGAAGCTGTATAAGCCATCGGCAGCACCAGATAACTCAGAGGACTGTAACGACACTGTGAACCTGTGAGCATCAAGAGCACGGAGGTGCATCAGAGCAGAGACAAGCTCACCTTGGGGATGATGTAGTTCCTGAATTTAACGTCACAGGTCACTGCATGGGGCAGGTTGATGGGGATGAGGCTGATGAATCTCTGGACCTCATGAATCATGGCATCTGTATAGGGCATGTGGCTCCTGTCCTGCATGCAGGGGCTGCGGTTTCTGCCAACCACACGGTGAATCTCTTCCTGAACTTTAGCTATATGGTCACAGTGACAAAAGGGAAAACAGGAAAAAATAACATTTTTGGCCGTATATAGCACTATGTAAATATTCCAAAATAAGTGTAAATGTGCATTTTTCATTCATAGGTAAAAGTATTTAAACATATATTTATACAAAAATGCTGTGTTGTGGATTTATATCACTATCGTCTACAGATATTAGGATAGATCAGGATATATTTATTACTTAGTAGCTGTAACAATAAATAAACTATAAGTAATTAAAATATCATAAAACAATATAATTATTTGGAGGTCTTTTATCTCTGAATATGTCTTATTGTATATCTGAAATCCTTTTTTTGTCCAGGAGTGCCTCTTAAAATGTTAAGCACCATTATTAGGACTAATGCTGTTTTGCCTTTTGTCTCTGCCCAGTCCAGCAGGTCAGAGATCCATTCATTGCCTCTGAGAGACATTCTTTCAACCCCAGATCTAGGGTCAGGTTTCAGTAGGTCTGCGATGCCATTAAGCAAGTTGTATCACTCTGTTCACAAACCCCATTTAAATGCTCCAGAGCAGGACCTCCTGAAAGAGTCAGAGTTTCTGCTGGCAGCACAACCCAGGAAGCCACCATTTCAAAACTGCCTCTTTATTTTTCTTTTACAACCACTGAATCAGGAAGACTCTCTTAAAGAAGCTGTGGCATGCTGCCAGCAAGCAGAGCCAATCCGGAAAAAAATGGAGGTAAACTTTGATTTTAGGGTCTAGAATTCCTTTGCAAGCCATCTCAGTTTTTATGTAGATTTAACTAGCACATATTGGAGTTTCAATTTGTTGTAGGAGGCTGTTGGTTTGTAATCACACAGCTGCTCAACTCCAAATAATCACACAGAAATTGTATTAATTAAATCACTGCTTGGCCTATTAGCTCTAGCTTCTTATTGGTTAGCACTTACATCTTAACTTAACCCATTTCATTCATCTGTGTATTACCACATGGCTATGGCTTACCGGCAATTTTCTGTCCATTGTGGTGGGGCTACATGGCATGTCCCTGCCTCTACCTTCTTCCTCCCAGTATTCAGTTCAGTCTTCTCTGCCTAGCTCTATTCTACCCTGTCACAGGGACAAAACAGCTTCTTTATTCATTAACCATTAAAGTCACACATATACAGAAGAATTTCCCACACCACACAAGGACAATTATATGTATTTACTTAAACTTGGACATTGCTCTTAAATCAATAACCAAGCTACAACCTGTAGAACCAGTGAGGTTAGGTATGGAACTATGAAGGACAGAAAGACCTTGTTAGGAAGAGAGATAGAATAAATGTTTATGGATGTACTGGGTGTGGTGCTCAAATCAAGGCCTTAAGTGGTGAAGAGATGGGGCATGTATGTTGAAATACAGGTAGAGACATGTAAACTTCAGCATCATTTGAGGGAATGTATGGAATCTTAATACAGCAGAAACTTCATATATATATGTATGAAACATATACAAAGGTGATCTAATGAAATAGCCAAATAATATGAAGGTGAGGTAGAGTCCCAACTAAACACTTTTCACCAAATGAAACTTCTAACACCAGCATTAGGTTACAACTAATTGAGTTTTGATCAAAGGAGTTTTCAGAAAATCTCCAAACAACCCAGGCTATTGTCAAGACATAGGTTGCTCGCCAAAACTGACAGCAAGGTCTCATTGTACAAAACTCTGGGACATTGAGAAGTCAAGTCAATGTTTACAAGGAAACTTCACCCATAAGTTCCAGGATCTTTGGTAGAGGAATATGCTCTGCTTACTGTCAAAAGAGAAACAAACACCAACCCAGCCACAAAGTCTTTAATCAACAATGGTATCTTGCCTACTAGATATGTGAGGGCAATAGTGGCTCAAAACCAACCAAGAACTTATCTGACTTATGAATCATTCCATGATATCACACGCATTCCTCAAACTGCTTGAGTGGCCATAATGGGAGACTAGATAGCCCTGGAACCTATAGTAAAACCAAATACTTCTGTTTTAAAACAAAAAGCATAAACAACAAAACATAAAACAAAAATTTTAGCAATAAAATGACTCCTGATGACATTCTGCTCTACTCATTGATCAGCGTCTTGCTCAGTCATTTTAGAGAATATTCATCTTGCAGCAGAGAGCAACAAGTACAGAGACCCTCAACCAGGCATTATGCAGAGAGTGAAAGATCTCAGAATACTTATCCTAAATGGAATGACTCCATTAAACTCCTCCCCTCAGTGCTCAGAGTACACTGTGGAATAGGGGGCAGAAAGAGCGCAAAAATCAGAGGGGATGGAGGGTATTAAGAATAAAAGGCTCTGTAAAATCAAAATAATCAAAGGACATATGCACTCGTGGAGACCAAGTCAGCATGAATAGAGCTTGTACAGGTATGTAATAGGTCCGTTGCACTAAATTATGGCTTCCAGTTTATTGTTATTGTGGAATTCTTTGCATGCAAAAGAAATGGCTTCTCTTTCCTATGCCTTCTCTTGAGTTCTTTCCCTTTCTTTTGTCTAATTTTAAAGTATTATTTTTGTTTGTCATATTATATCTATTACATTCAGTTATTTTATATATTATTCTTTAGAAGGCTGCTTGTTTTCTAATGAGAAGCAGAAAAAAGGTATATGGGTGTAAAAGAAGGTGGAAATTTCAGGAAGGAGTAGAGGGAGAAGAAACCATAATCATGATATATTATGTGAAAAAAAATCCATTTTCACTAAAAGGGAAAAACAGCAGATTGAATTATAATACTTTATAATACCAATATTCTTTGTTAAATTAATTAAAATTACATAAATATTATTTATTAGCATAGAAATATGATTATTTTCAATTTTAGCAGCCTTCTTATATCTGATTATATTTTACTTGTTTGTAGTTTTCACTTTTGAGTTATAATTTTATTGGAAATTTTAGTAGATACTTTGAAATGCTGGGAATATATTCTCAATTAACAGAGCACTACACTACGGTTGTTTCTCTTTCATTCGTTTTTTTTTTTTTGTTGTTGTTGTTAACACCTACAGCACTCATATGGTAAATATTGAATTGGGAGCTTCCCAGAGGTGGTACCCAACAACTTCTATGATACTCTTACCCTCTGACAAGTGCTATTCAGATTCCTGGATCTTATGACTTCCTGTTACTTTACTTAAGATAACATGATAAAATATTATCTCTCAAATTTTATGTAGAAATTGAAAATTGAACAAAATTAATGGTTAACCTGGAGGTTTCTTCTGTCTTTTATTTTATAAACACAAAAGAAGCCAGATGATTTTGAGAATTCTGGTGTGGTCTCAATGTGAAAAGTTTATGTGTGACTCAAGTATTTCCCTGAAGGGTTCCATGCTTCTGTTCAGTCCTGAAAACACCATGAGTCTGTCTCTTGGATTGGTATTCAATTCATTGTGGTAAATACATGGAAAATATTTTCTATTATATTGGTGAAATAAGGAGTCCTGATTTATTCTTTTTGTCTGGATGAGTGACGCCACTGCTCACATTCAGGGAACAAGGCATAGAAGTGGTTCTAAGATCTAGAATTCTGAGACTCAAATGCTGCCAGCCTCTGCTTTCATCCCTATGCATTGCTCAGTCCTTGTCAATCGTCAATGTATTAGGTAAAGAGCTACTAACACTTAGTTTCTTTTAAGAATTGTATTTAGGGGAGGGGGAGAGGGTTGGGAGGAGGGGGAGGGAAATCGGAGGCTGAGAGGAGGGGGAAACATTTTTTTCCTTTTCTCAATAAAAAAAAAGAATTTTATTTAGCTGGAGGGGTGTGACATGCTGAATGGGAATAGGAAGGGAACCTCAGCAAGTCCAGCATCCTATATTCAACTTTGTTCTCTTCTTAAGCTGCTATTGCTTTGGAACCAGAATTTTACATGTCTGTAGATATATATCCACAGCTTGTGAGTCTTACTTCATGTATGTTCATCTAACATTTATGTTTCAAGATCATCTTTCCTGTTTTATACTTTTCTATTCCCTCATAACAACGTTTTAGTAATTTAGTGAAGCATTCTTAGCTGCTTGTTGTTATCTCTTCCTATCCTAAAAAATATGATTCATGATTGTGCTTTTATCTTATATTGGGCACAGAAGGGAGGGTGTGTTTTGTATGTGCTGGACCACTGGATCTGTTTTAAACTGCAATGCGAAAGAAAACATTATTGGTACAGTTGAAAAGATTACTGTTCAACAAAAGTTTAAGGAAATGGATTTCTTAACTGACAAAATTTCTTAATCTACGTTTTCTTCATCGATCAAAAATCTTACTAGAGAATCTAAATATTTTGAAATCTTCTCAGAAGGCACATTATCCCAGCCAGACTCAGTAAAGTCTAGGCTTCAGTGAGGTGAATTTTCTTTTCTCCATCCCAAAGTTTGATTCATAAGAAGAAAACTAGAAGATTTTAGCTGACCTAACAACATGACTTAAGAATAAAAGGACATGTGTCTGAAGGACAATGCATGCTGGTCATGCCTATTTCAGATTTCCCTCCAGATCTCACACACTGACTAGAATTTGATTGTTTGTCTTACAGTCTGTTTCTCTTAGTCATGCTCTTTATTACAGTCGGTAAATGGCATAGAAGGTGAAGGACTGAGACTTCTCTAAGGAAAACAACACTCAGGGCACTAGCAGGGTCTTTCCAGCATCTTATAGGAACACTGTGGTCAGCACCTGTATCCTCACCTGTGACATCAGGGTGCTTCAGCAGGAGCAGTAAAGCGTATCTCAGTGTTGTGCTTGTTGTCTCTGTCCCAGCACCAAACAGGTCAAACACAGTCACTGCCAGATTTTCAAGTGTAAATTCCGATTGTTCATTGTGGCTTGCCTATGAATAATTTGATGCAATGATCTGATAAATTCTTTATCACAATATCTGATTACAATGACCTTACAGTTTCAAGTTTACTGGAAGTGTAAAATTTAAATAAAACTCCATAACATTCATTCCAAATGGCTATTCTAACTGTATAGAAGTTTACTGAGTCATATAGATTTTGGGTCTAGTTAATGGCATAATGTTTTATTAATGAGCAAGTTTTTTAGTAATAGGACTTCAAGAAAATTCTTTATTTTATTTTATTGCCAACAAAGATACTTAAATGTAGAGTAGAGAAGAAATTAACAAATAATTTCAAAATCTGTGGCACAGGTTTTCATAAATTTCTATTTCACCCAAAATTCCTGACTAGCCTAACTCTTGCAATGATGTGATTGTCTGCACTTAAACATATACTGTTTTGTACTCTCATGCCTTAAAAACATAAATGAAACTTTTTATTCATTATGTATTCTGTCCTCTCAAAACTGTAAGAAGAATAATATGAGATAGGTCTAATTTGGGGATATATACAGGTGTATACATAAAATTGAAGTCCTGTGTTCTCAATATGGTAAAGAACAGTGGAATACATTTGATTCTATCTCTGAGCATTCTCTATTAAACTAAATAGGTCTGTAATAAGATTCTTTGTCCTTGAATTAAATAAACCTATTCAATCTTAATGCATTAATTACTAAATTTTCTCTTATTTTGAAAAGTAACATATCCTTGCATGTGTATCCCACAATTCTTATCTATCCACCCATCAATCCCTTGATGACTTCTGGATTGATTATCTCAGCTATTTTGAGAAACAGCAGGAAACAAACACAAATGTACAAGTGCCTTTTCTTATGCTGATATTCTTTGGATATAAGCGCAGATTGGGTCTAAGAGCCACCATGTTACATAAGACCCATATCTGTCACTGTTATGTGTCTACGAATTGGTGGTCAAATCTATTACTCTAATAGACTAATGGGCGTAGTGCTAAAATGATTCCTAATGACTTACTACTATATTCATAGAACATAGATCTCTTACTTTTGATCAGAGAAACTTCTCCTTTCAGGAGACAGCAATTAATACAGAGATACCCAATAGTTCAATGTACACAGAATAAAGCATTGTGTCTTGATTACCCCTAAATCATGATTACCCCTAAGTCCTGACCCATTCCCACAGTTGTTAAATCCAAAAAAAAAATCACACAGAGGTCTTCATTAATCATAAAGTGATTGGCCCATTAGCTCAGGATTCTTATTAACTCTTTTAACTTACATTATTAACCCATTATTCTTATCTGTGTTGGCCATATGGATCAGTACCTTTTTCAGTGGCATAGTTATTTTGCTTCTGTGTCTGAACAGGACTGCAGAGGGAGCTTCCCTCTTCCCAGAATTTCCCTGTTCTCGTTGACCTGCCTCTACTTTGTCTTTCCTATAGTCCCTGCCTGGCTATGGGTCATTTAAAATATAATTGACAGAATATAAACAATTGTCTCGCACCTAGAACACACTCTTCCCCAGAAGGTTTAAGGATCTTTGTGGAAGAGGGAGCAGAAATGTAAGATTCATTTGTGATCAATAACTTCAAGGAATCAGTGTTTTCTGAACACAAAAGGACAGGTGAACATGAGAACTCACAATGACTGTGACAGGGTGCCCAAAAACTGTGTAGGTACCATCAGATAAAAATACAACAAAGTATGGGGAGAAAATATGAACCCCCAATTCTAGATGATTAGTTCAGGGGAAGGGGTAGTAAATTTCCTACAATAATGTGCCCACCCAGTAGTTTGATTACATGTGAGGCTTGAGGCTAGTTGTACAACAGACATTGGACTCAATGCTGAAAGGGGGAAAAAAGAAATCACAAAGTTTGGTGAGTCCGTGCTCCCCTGTCCAACCTTCCTTTATCCCAATCCTCCTGTTTCCTCAAGGCCACACCTCCTTCCCTTCTAACTTTTCTCTCCCCATCTCCCCTTACCGCCATCCCAGCCAACCCCCAAGATCCCACTTTTCTCCCCGGCAATTTTGTCTACTTCCCTTAGCCAAGAGGATAACTATATGTTTTTCCTTGGGTTCCCCTTCTTACTTAGCTTCTTTAGATTCACCTATTGTAGACTCCGTGACCCTTATTTTTGGCTAGAAACCAATTATGAGTGAGTACATCCCATGTTTATCTTTTTGGGTCTGGGATACCTCACTCAGGATAGTGTTTTCTATTTCCATCCATTTGCATGCAAAATTCGAGAAGTCATAGTTTTTTACCGCTGAGTAGTACTCTAATGTGTATATATTCCACATTCTTCTTCATCCATTCTTCCATTGAAGGGCATCTAGGTTGTTTCCAGGTTCTGGCTATTACAAATAATACTGCTATGAACATAGTTGAACAAACGCTTTTGTCATATGAAAGGGCATCTCTTGGGTATATTCCCAAGCCACTGTAGGTTTGGCAAGAAACCTGACCCTAGAGGGGCTCCCAGGTGCCCAAGCCGAGGTCCCCAGTTAGTTCCTTGGGCAGCTGAGGATAGGGAACCTGAAATGACCCTATCCTAGAGCAATACTGACGAATATCTTGCATATCATCATAGAACCTTCATCTGGTGATGGATGGAGATAGAGACAGAGCCCCACACTGGAGCACTGGACTGAGCTCCCAAGGTCCCAATGAGGAGCAGAAGGAGGGAGAACATGAGCAAACAAGTCGAAACCACGAGGGGTGCACCAACCCACGGAGACAGTGGAGCTGATCTACTGGGAGCTCACCAAGGCCAGCTGGACTGTTACCGAAAAAGCATGGGATAAAACTGGACTCTCTGAACATGGCGAACAATGAGGGCTGATGAGATGCAAAGGACAATGGCACGGGGTTTTGATCCTACGTAATGTGCTGGCTTTGTGGGAGCAGAGCCAGTTTGGATGTTCACCTTCCTAGATATGGACGGAGGGGGGAAGGACCTAGGACTTACCAAAGGGCAGAAAACCCTGACTGCTCTTTGGACTGGAGAGGGAGGGGGAAAGAAGTAGGGGGAGGGGGAGAAAGGTGGGAGGAGGGGGAGAAGGGTGGGAGGAGGGGGAGGGAAATAGTAGGCTGGGAGGAGGTGGAAACTTGTCTTTTTTTCTCCTTTTCTCAATAAAAAAATTTAATAAGAAAGAAAAAAAAAGGTTGGTGAGAAGAGTTAAGAGGATAAAGAGGAGGGTAACGAAAGTTGAGGATTATGTTAAAATTACATCTCGTGAAATTCTCATAGAATTAATGAAATATTGCAAAAAATAAAAACAAAACGAACATATCAAACATAGAATGATTATTTCATAATCTTATTGCAGAGCAACAGTAATGAGTGTAATGAAGTATTGACACACCAATCAATATCAATACCTATAGAGCTTTGATAGCCAAGGAGTTAACCTAAACAACTACAGCCGATGTTTTAAACTGAGTTCCAAGACTGCTCCATCTAAAGGAAGAGTCTTTATCAGATGATGACAGAACAGCAGAATACCTACATGAAAGAAGGATGCTAGAAGTGTAAAGAAACATGGACAAGGATAAACCTGATTCCTTATGATTTGTACTCATAGATTACAGATCAAAACATCAAAACCTAGATAAACAAGACTTCACCCATAACAGAATGTTAATGCATTCAAGACATAATTAAGAATGTGCAAATGACAACCTACAGGATGGAAATATGTTTCTATGCCATTTATGTGGAAAGGTTTCTACCTATATAAATACATAATTGTATAGCTCCATGCAGCATGCAGTCCAATAGGCAAAAATTTTAGAATAAAAATTCTCTGAAGACATGAAAAGGCAAAACAACACATTAAAAGATGTCCATTCTCACTATTTAAGGAGATACATATCGAATCAGTCCTGAGGTACCACTTCATACTATAATTCTTAATAATTAAGTTTCAAAATTACAACTTCGCCAGCTATTTGGAAAATAGTGGATCTTATAAATATGAAATACGGTATTAATGTAACTTTTTAAGCAGTTTCTCAAAAAAGAAAACAATAAAGATATTATCCTTTGACACAGAAACCTCAGTCCTGGAGATATAGTCAGAGGAATTGATGTCAATATATGTTCATATATATAGCTTAGAGAAACCTCAGGCCGAAATAAAACAAATATCCATCAGTTGGGAATGAGTGCATTGTGCTATTAAGGCATGAAAATGAAGTTTGCTGCAAAAAAAGTAAGAAGTAGTGAAACAAGGTGAACTTAGATGAATGTCCAAGATTTCATTCAAGTGCAAGAAAACAGAAATTAGATGCCACATATACTGAGACAGTATAGATGATCCATTCGTCGTAGGCAAGTCTGGACATACAGAAACCACACTAACAACTGCTAAAGATGGTGTGAACAGAAAGGAGCGATTAGTATTGGGTGTAGTGTGTTTTATCATGGTAAGGGATTGCTTTCCAACTAAAAGGAGCTGGAAGTTGCAGTGCTTTGTAATCACATAAGGTACCAACATAATGTAAGTGATATGTGGCTAGGATCCTGAAATACCACTTTACACTCAGTGGACTAATTCTGTGAGCTATTTCTTACAAACTAGCCAGGCAGTGGTGATGCATGCTTATAATCTCAGCACTTGGGAAGCAGAGACAGGCAGATCTCAGTGAGCTTGAGGTTAACCTGGCCTACAAATCAAGTTCCAGGACAGCCAGGACTGTTACACAGAGAAACCCTGACTCTAAAAGCCAGATAAAAGGCAAAAACTAGAAAAAAAATAGTCTGCCCCCCCCCAAAAAACAGCAACAAGGGGTCACTCAGATGCCAGGTTACTAAGTATTACTGCATATAAGACCAGTGGAGTAGAATCAATGCCCACACCAAAGCCAGTAATCTAGAGTCAAGTGTTTTTTCTGAGTTCCAAGAAAACTCCATGGAAAATTATCTTTTCAATAAACTACACAATGCCAATGCCGTTCATGCTGTCAGGATACCCAGTAGATACCAATTCTCAACCCCTTTTGGTGAAAATTAACTTGTTTGTACTCAAAGCCTCATTCTTCCATACACCTTCTCTTTCCACCACATACCTCTCTATACATCACTCAGTTCTTCTGAAACTAACTCCTCTATCTATCCTTTCCTCTATCTATCCTTTTTTTTTTGATTTTTCGAGACAGGGTTTCTCTGTAGCTTTTGGTTCCTGTCCTGGAACTAGCTCTTGTAGACTAGGCTGGCCTCAAACTCACAGAGATCCGCCTGCCTCTGCCTCCTGAGTGCTGGGATTAAAGGCGTGCGCCACCACCGCCCGGCTATCTATCCTTTTAAAGTAAAAATTTGGCCATATCTATTTTAACTCACTAGCTATGCAGGAATTCTAGCCACACAATATGCACATTTATGGTGAAACAATTCACACTGCCATGATAGTTGGCTATTTTCACTTGATTAGAATTTTTCCCACATTACCTGCCCTTTGTATCACTGTTCTCAGCTACAATTTTTAAAGAACAGAGCCAATGTGTTCTAGTTAACAAACTCCCTTTATCTTATCAGTATCCATATGGTGCATCCCAACATATAATAAATACTAAAACTGTTTTTCAAATGATAATGACTTAAATCATCTCTGACAAACATTTCAGGGTTCAAAAAACCACAACACACTCAGACAATAAATAAATTTATATTAATATTTTACCTGCTTTAGTTTAATCAGGTAATAATCAATGAAGTCCCGAGGGTTTGCAACATTCAATGATTCCTGATGCTCTTTTATTCTTTCCAAAAGGTAATTTCTGACATACTCAACATTGTTTGATACTGTATGATGACTTCCTGGACAATAGTCAATTAGTGAAGGGAAATTATTGCAGACCTACAAAATCAGAGAAATTTTTTGTTGAGATATATTGTTTTACTTTTATTCATGTATGTGATGTGTATATGTTATGTATGCATGCATACATGTGTGTGGCATGTATGTGTGGGTACACTGGAGGCCAAAAATATCAGATCACCTGAAGCTAGTAGTTTTGGACCATCTAAAATGGATGCTCAGAATTGGACTTAGGTCCTTTAGAAGATAAACACATACTCTTAACCACTAAACCATCTCTCCAGTCCTTGACAAAGAACTTTTTAAATAAGGAAACATATCCACAATATATAGCAAGAGCAACATGGATTTGTAGATTCAGAAATGAATGAAAAATAGTGCTCAGCAAAAGGAAGAGTTGTTTTATTTCATACATACAGCAATTCTTTGTGATAACAGAGAGACTTGGGGTGGGAGGGTATTCCTGTCTGAATGATGAAAGATAATAATCAAGTTTCAACATTTCTGAATCCTTTTTTAATATAAAGACTATTTGTGAGAACTGACTGATGGTTTATACCATTTATTCTCTACAAGTCTCAAGGATGAAATTATCTAAATAATTGTCGTTTACACTTTTTAGATGATGGCTGTAATGAAAAGAGTTATGCAACTTGATTTATAGAAAAAAGTAGCACATGCATATTTAACTCTTATAAACTAGACTATGACATGGAATAAATAATCAGAAGTGGGTGGGGCTCCAAAGACTTTGAATGCAAAAGTGTGACGTAGCCTTTAGGGATTTCTCTATGCTCACAGGTATTCTTTTTTTTAACTTGCTATTTATTTATTTATTTGTGTCCCTCACACCATACATCTCAAACCCATCTACTTCCATAACCCCACATATCCACCCTCAGTCCTTAAACTCCCCCATAATAAAATAGAATAAAATTTAAGAGTAAAAAGAAAAAGTATTATCATGGAAGCTGTATTGTGACAAAGTGAGTCAGGCAGTACACCCTTTTACCCATATAACATTGCTTGGCAAGTGTTCACTGCACAGAGTCATTGACTGTCTCGGGGTCTCTGCTTTCTCCTACACTATCAATACTGGGCCCTTACTTTGTAGATATCATGCCGCTGCCCTGCACTGTGAAGATCTTGCAGCCTTAATCTGTAGGACCAGCTCCTCCACATTCTCCAACAGATTACAGTTGGGATGGATGTTGAGGTGCATCAACTCATGACTGTAGATCCGAGCCTAGGTAGTTGCACAGTTGGCCAGTTCCCCATCTCTCTCCCTATCCTCATGACTAGGATGAACTCCCTGGCATTGCTCTGGTTAGTTCAGCCTTTATAAAGGAAGAGCTGCTTTCATACCTTCTGAGTTGGCTCTCCTACACTTACACTATCACAGCAGGATCCACTCTGTTACCCAGGCTAGCTGCAGGGGCAATCTCCCAAGTGCTGCAGCTAATAAGGGGCAGAGGCAACTTTCCTAATATTATGACCTCAGGATTGGTGCTGCAACTTGCCACAGGCTTCAAAGGAGGGGAGGCAATCGTCCTCCACACATACTTTCATAAGACAGATGAGGGGAGAGGCCAAATCTCACATACTCACATTATCTAGGTTGGTTCACCTGCAGCCCTGCACCCCAATCAATAGGGGCAATAGAGTTGGCTCTGTTGTACTGCCTGTGGAGGTGCAGGACCAGCTTTGGAAGGTGCTGAGGTTGGTAAGGAGGAGTGTCAGGTTTCCTGCACACCACAGGTGGTGGTGGCAAGGGGAGGAGGACATCTTTCCCTAGCCCTTACCACCACATTGCAGATTAGTGGGAGTGGCCAGCTCTTCCACTCTCACAACCTCAGGGCCAGCTCACCTGTGCTGCTAACAACAAGGTCCACTCAACAGTGCTGCCCAGGCTAGAAGCAGGGCCTGCTTTAATGAGTGCTGCAGCTCTTAAGGAGGAGGGTCAGCTCACTCATGTGCCTCAAGCAGTGAGGGGATAATGATAAAGGGGACATCTCTCCTCCAACCATACCACCCCCTGACAGATGAGTACTGAAGACAGCTCCTTCACACTCAGACCTTCGGGGATGATTCGCCCATACCCCTGTAAACAATATCGACTCTACTGTGCTGTCCAAATAAAGTACTGTCTCCACTCTCTTGAGCTCTGCATGTAGTGGGGGCAAAGGCAACTCTCCCAATCTTGTGACCTCCTAGACAGCTCTCGCCTCTGCCAGAGGCAGATGGCAGCGTATCTCCCCTACCCATTGTACCATAGGGAAGATGAGGCGCAGTCAGGGTAAAATCCGCCAAGCTCAGCTTCTTAGACCTGGCTCACCCACACTCCTATCAACAGGACCTGATCCACTGTGCTGCCAGGAGGAGGTGCAGGACCCATTTTCTTCCTAGTGTTTCAGACAGTGAGTGACAGCATCAACCCTGTACAGCTCTTTCCTCTTTGCCTTAGGTGGTTTCAGGAGCTATGGACATCAACACAGATCAAGGCTGCAGCATGTTCGTGTACCCAGACATGAACCTTGGCGGCGGCCAAGTCCCAGACATCACCATAGCCCTGGTTAGCAACCAAGTCACCCACTTCAGCCCACTCCTCACTGTTTCCTCTATTCAGGTGTGCCTCTCTCTCCAGAAAACATGAACTGTTTTTCTGTCTCTCCCATACCACACCATACATTTGCTCACCGTAGTAGTGCCTGACTGCCTGGTGTCTTGATTTACTGGGCAGCCTGGAATACAGCCATTCTTGTGGAGAGTTCAGGAGATGCCAGTTCAGTCTAGGATAACTCTGATAAGATGTATGAGGGCCACACTCCTCTTCACATTTCAACCTGTCTATTTGTCAACTAGGGCAAATGTGTCCAGCAGACACATGAAACCACTGGAAATAGTGTTGCCTGTCAGATTTCATTGTCATTAATATTCTTTCTCATTTTATGGAATGTTCTTTCTAAACTAAAATATTCCTGCCTAGTAATATGATAAGGATGTGTTTAATAGTCAAAAAGATAAGAATGATGCATAGAAGAATGTCCTGTGAACAACTGGCCACACTTCCAGATATGAATGCAAAATACAAAAACTTCTCTGGATATCAAGTGGAAAACCAAGGGGTACGGAACTAGCAGCCTTGAACCAATCTGGAAACTGCCATTTAGTTTTGCTATTTGTACAACAAAGGATTTAGACCGGCCTTCCTGATATTCTTTCCATAATATGTTATTCAAAACTGTGTTGTCAGGCCACCTCAATTCTAAGGACATATTGAATTTGATTTTTGATAATGAAAGACCAAAAATATGATTTTAGAAGGAAAAGATCTTGACTTCACCTGCATCCAGGGGGAGCTCAGAATCCTGACATTCTCATTTAATTTTTCCATCAAGTTAAGAAAATCCTGATCTTTATAATCAAAACGATTCTGGAAAACAGTGGAGCAGATGACATTACACGGAGCACAGCTCAAGATGAACGTGGGGTCACATGGTGAACCTGAACAAACAATAGGAAAAAAATACCATTAAAATTGACAAAGAGATTGTTTTGGTTTTGTGAACATGTAAGGAGTCTTTAGAAGTTTTAAGCCATATCCTATCTACAATTTTTTTAACAGCTAAGCATTCATTATATGTAGAATCAATGTATCACTTTAATCTTAAATTTGAGGTGGCCTCATCCTCAGTAGCTAAAGAAAAACAGACCATATCTGATATAGCAATGCTTACACTTTAAACTATCTGGTACTTGCAAGAAAACAAAAGATTTTGTAAACCTAAAATTTCTAGTGTTCGGAACAGAACTGCTTCTTACTAGAATGTCTTCCATGTAACACTCAGATGAAAGTAGAAGAGTGTACACCTGAAATGTCTGCAGCCACAGTGAGTAAGCCAAAGAAGCAAGTGTTGATCCTAGGAAGGAGGAACCCCACTGCAGGTGAGTTCTGGTATTAGAAGAAAAAATGTGGGGAGAATTCTTCCTTGTTACTTGAGAATAATGTGTAATTTCAAGAACAGCAACTTCCATGTGGATTTGTTTGCATTACTAAATAAAATGAAAACTTTCTTATTACAGTTAAATTCCAAGAGGGGAGACAACAAGAGAGCAGTGATAGAGTCTTCCCTTTGCTCATTTCATCATTTAAAAAAAGGAATCTTACCCAGAAAAAGTAAACACAGTATTTGAAAAGTAAATACAAAGTATAACAAGGTCAGTGCTAGACAGAGAGCTCTGCTTTTAAAGTACTTTCTGTTGTTTTAGAGGACCAAAGTTCAGTTCTGAGGAGCCTCCCGGTGGCTCATAACTTACTGTAATCCCAGTTCCAGAGAAATATGATACAATTTTCTTACTTCTGTGGCATCTGTACACAAGTGGTGCACACATGTATATGCAGGCAAACATTTATACATATAATAAACCAATCTTTTTAATTAAAACAAAGAGTCCCAGGGAAGGATGCAATAGAAAAAAATAGGAATGGGGTGGCCAGAAAGGTGATGGTAGGAAGACTTGTTCGAAGCACATGTTACACTCCTGTGAAATATCTATGAAGCCCACAATATATACAGTAGTAGTAACAATAATGTTTGTTTTTTAAAAGAAGTAAACAGTGATTGTGCTCAATCAAACTCTACACAACGTATTTGAGAAACAGTGCAGTTTATAGATTTATAAACATCTCTCAAAATCACCATTATTAGTTTACTATGCCGATATAATGCTTAAAATTTGTGTAACATACATACACATATGATATTACAGGTCAAAAATCATAATAAAATTTCTTTTTTAGACTTATTTTCATTTGTGTGCATGAATTCACAGGTGTGTGTGTGTGTGTGTGTGTGTGTGTGTGTGTGTGTGGTATCTGTGGAGTCTAGGAGAGCATATCAGATCTCATGGAGCTGCCTGACACCTGCACTTGGAACCCATTACTGATTCTTCAAAGGAGCATTCTCTCTCAAGTGATAAAGCATCTCTCCAGCTCTCAGGACAGTTTCTTCTGATCTCTTTTCTATAGTAAAAGGACTTTGAACATATCATTAATAGACTTTACATCCAAGCAGATCCAAAATTTAAATCTGTAGACCTCACATAAGGATCACATAAAAAACAGTGTTCTGGATAAATTATTAAACATTTGAATAACATGAAGCTCCTTAATATTACTGTACATATGCCAGGGTATAAAAACATGATTATATTCTATGCTATCAGGAAATGATTTATTTAAGTCAAAAACAGTGAAGGATGAAAGAATTTTTCTTATGTGTAAACATGCTGTTCACAGATTAAATTTGATTTTCAGTCTTTCCTTTCATTTTATTTGGGAAAAAATACTTGAAACCCTTAGAAATGAAATAATTAATGCAATTTTTCACATCAAGAACTTCTTAGGTCTTCCTAGACCTGGATAGAGCCTTGGACTTCCCACAGGACAGGGCACCCTGACTTCTCTTAGGACTAGAGAGAGTTTGGGAGAGGGGTCGTGGGAAGGAAATGGGAGGAGGGAAAGAGATGGAAATTTTTAATAAATAAATAATAAAACAAAAAAAGAACTTCTTATGTAAGTAGCATTTATAGCAGTAGCAAAAGAAAGTGATTCATTTTCTACAAACACACACGCAAGAAATTTGACCTTGGGCAGAAGTGACTGACAGGATTAAAGACAGAGTCAACAGGTTAGCAAAAGATGTTCATGTTTAGTTAAAGACTTAATGTAATTAATAAATAATTTTCTTGTTTTCTATTTGTGCATCTTGCATATTTGTGCTGTCATATGTGTTTCTATAGAATGTAATTCAAAACAGATGTGCCATGTAAGAAGAAATAATGAAGTTATTTACATTATTAGTTTACATACATTTAACCATTCCTAGAGCTTGGGAATAAATCCAATTAGATTACAGTGGATAATCGTTTTGATGCAATATGAATTTGGTTATAAATACTTTATTGAAAAATTGCTCTTCATGTTCATCAGAAATGTTAGCATATAATCTTTCTTTCTTTCTTTACTTTTTTCTTCCTTGTTCCTTTCCTTTTTTTTCTTTCTTTGTTCCTTCATTTTTTCCTTTCTTTTATGCTTTGTCTAGTTTTGATATCATGAAAATACCAACATTGTACAAAGATTTTTGGAAGTGTTTCATCATTTTCTATTTTACAAAATAATTTGAGCAGTACAGGTGATGGCTTTTTAAACAGATTATTAACAGATGAATCTGTTTGTATTAATCAACTACAAGTAATATATATACACAAGAATCCTGTAAGTTTAAGCCAGACCATATCACAGTATGAAGAGGGTAGTTAGGTACAAAGTCCCATCAACAGTTAAGAACCTGCTGGCACTACTTAGCTCTCAAGAGAAGGTAAGTCATTTTTCTTTAAAAGTGTAACCTCTCATAATTCAAACATAATTCAGAAGGAAGGCACACATATAGGATATTTCTCAATCACCATCAGAGAAGTTTCTGTTCACAGTAGATGATGACAAATACAGAGGCTACAAAAGATGAAGGTGCTGAGAATAGGCTAAATTCAGTTCAACCCTAAATATAAATTATGTACTTTACCGATTCCTCCTAAGACTTAGGGATGACTGAAGAAGAAGCGACAGAAAGATCTTAAGAGCCAGAGGTGGTAGATATCTATTAGGAAATGGTGTCTTCTGGGTGCAGCAGGGCAGAGCACAATTGAACTCACAGAAAATGTGGTAGGATGCACAAGACCTGTGCAAACTGATGCCAGAAAAATCCTTTCATGGACACAGAATTTGGACATGATGTCCTACCAATAATGGAGGAGTTATTGACAATTACTACCTTCTGGAAGAGGAAGGGCCAATTTCCTCCAGGTGTAGCCCCTAATAAAGCGATCATGTTTTGGTGGAAGGTCACACATAGAAGAATATTTGACAAGCACAATTTTTCTTTGAAGGAAAATTACAAAATAAGTGTTTGGAAGAAAAGATGGGTATGTGTGAGAAGAATTAGAGGGAGAAGGATGAATGTGATCAAAATTGAGACAGCTGTGTGGGGCTAGTGAGGTGATAGACCATAGAAAAGGCTATACAACCTAGGCTGCTTGACTGTCAAAATTCTTAATTGTATTCAGAATCATACCCCTATATGAATAGGTAAACGTAGTTACTGCCCCCTATTAAAGAGATATCTTTTTACAGTAAATGGAGATCATCACCGAAAGCCACAATTGGACATAATGCAGACACCAACAGATTTTGGTGCTCCCAGCATTAACTGAAACAAATACATCAAAATTGCCACATCTATGACTAAGGGAACATCACAGCAGAAAAGGCAGAAAGATTGTAAGAACTAGAATCAGCTCCAAAACCATATATATATGATAAGCAACAACAAAGATTACTCAAGTTGTTGTTTATATATGTGTGTATACAAACACAAAAAAACACACAGAGGGACATATGTGTGTGTGTGTGTGTGTGTATAACAATAATCAAACAAAGAGGCTATCAACTTGACAGTGGAGAAGGCATTAGAAGAAGGCAAGGGAGGGCATCTGAAAAATGATAGAATAAGAAAGCAGGAGGAATTATGTAATTCTATTTTACTTAAAACATATTTTCAAACACGTACCAAATTCTGAAAGTACTAATAAAGTTTTTCTTACAAATCATGTTAGGTGATTATTAAATAGACAACACCAAGTAGGATAGATAGAAAACTAGGTTGTGTCTCAGTAGAGATGGCGGATGATTATGATAAAAACACATTGTATAAAATTCTCAATGTAGTTAATAATTTTTAACAAATGACAATTTTAAGATCATGCTACAGCAGACAAAATAATTGATGAAAATTCTATTATACTAGGCTAAGGAAAGTATAAATTGCATGTTACCCAGGAGTCTAAACATTGGCCTAGAAGAATCCCTGTACTGCTTAGTTAATTTCCTAAAACCTCTGTAATCCAAGAAAATGAAAACAAATATCCTTTGATTAGGCTTTGCCACTATTATCAATAGCAGTTATTCCATGATGGAACGATCCACAAAGAAAAAGTATACTCGTGCTCCTGGAAATGCACAATTATTCAGCTAAAAAGAAAATTAGCATGAAACATATATTCATTGTTTCTGATTTAAAAACAAAGAAAATTTTAGAATAGGTGTGATCAACATCACACACACATACACACACACCCTGACTAAAATGCAAATGCAGAAATCTGCACTTACCATTGGTTTTCCTCAGTTCCTCCACAAGGCACTGTGCTTCCTCTTGAACACGGTCCTCAAGGTTCCTTTTGCCCATGCCCAAATTCCGCAGAGTTGTGAGAGTGAAGCGCCTTATCTCTTTCCATCTGTTTCCATTGCTAAAAATAATGCCTAAAGAAATAGAAAAACAGGGTCTCTCCCTACTGCTTGCACTGGCTTTCAGAAATATATTCTCTTTAGAGGGATACTGTGCTCAGCCTACATATAGTGGAGAGGGCCTCGGTCCTGTCTCAAAGCAATGTGCTAGACTTTGTTGACTCCCCATGGGAAGCCTTACATTCTCTGAGGAGTGGATGAGGGTGTGGTGGAGGGGAAGTTGAAGGGAGTGGGAGGAAGGGAGAAGTGGGAACTGGGGTGGTATATACAATGAGAAAAGATGGATTTTTTGAAAAAATTCAGAAAAAATAGATGGTAAAGCACTAGAAAAATATTCTATGAACAAATGAGAGATTTCATGGGTGGAAACCGCAGAGAGGCCCAACCTGTACCTAGGGGAAGAAGTTCCACCCCTCCTTTCAGTCTTCTCTTTCACCAGAAACACTGCACCCCCCCCCATATGAACATGTATAGTAACTTACCAAGACCTTTATTAATTCTTTCAGCTATTGGGAAGCTTCCTCTGCCAGCAAACTCTTCCCCATGATCAATCAGAGCTTCCTTCACTGCTTCATACCCATGCAACACTACAGTGGGTTTCATGCCAAAGTACAGAGTGAACACTGGGCCATAGACTTTTGAAAACTAAAAATAGAAAAGAAAAATGTAAATACTAGCAAAAAAGCCAGGTTAATCTCCATGGAGTCACCCTCATTCACATTGATAATATCACTCACTGTATTTTAATATTTTTAGTCAGGCAAAGCTCAATTTCAAATGGTTGTGAAGCCTATTTCTATCATATTAGGGTGTTTTTGATCACCTTCAGAAAACCATATAATGGTTCAAAACTCAGGTAGTTCTCATACAAGGATTACAATGAATTTTCACACCAAAACATTCAGCAGGACGCTGACCACCAGAACTCCATATAGGAAATATACATGCCTGCTGCTGACTGCCCCCTCTGTTTTAGCGCCTGCCCAACATACTCACCATCAACCCTCCCATCTTTCCCACCATGTCCCAGTTCCCCCAACTCAGGCAGAAACTCCCTGATTGAACAGAGGCCACTCCACTCTGACCCTCAGACGTCCAGCCACAGGTGTGGAGGCTCTTTCCTCAACCACTGGCAACTGTAGTCAGAAGATCAGAGAAGAAACAGAAACCGAATAACAAACACACATACTACTAAACTCATATTACTATATTTATGAATTTAATGCTATACATCAGATATCTGGTGCCATATTTACAGGTTTAGAAAAAGAGCAGATGACAGTACCTAAAGGACCGAGAATAGTCAAGTCACTCCTAAGGAGTAAAAATGCTGTTTGAGATATAACAATAACTGATAGCAAATTATATTATAGAATTATGTTTTAGAAACCATCTGGTACTCACAAATATAGGCAAGTGGTCCAGTGGAATAGACAAAATGATGCAGCAATAAAGCAGCAATGTGAAGGCCCACTTTCTTTCAAAATGCAAATCTGTAAGTCACTACAGTTGATTCTATTGAGGAAACAGATTTGGCACAGAGAGTGGGCACCACGGGAGGTGCACCATAGGCATGCAATATTTCCTGGAAAAAAATAGTTCCTTCTCTGGCTGGATATAAACATCACCAAATATGTTGAAATCTTGGCTTCTCTATTGCATTTCTTGTGTTATTCTTTGTCTTTGGTATTTAGTTAAATTAGGAATCAGTTACTTTGTTAGAGTGCAACATCAAATAGATGTAATTAGAAAAAGTATTTTTCTAAAATTCTATTATTTCATTATTATTAATGACTTATTGAATAAATCATTACTCACTATTGGTCTTCATCCAAGAATAATGGAAAAATGTGGTTTTTTGCTTTGTTAAGATAGGAACTATTCACAAATTTTGCAATTTTGTGGAAATTTTTTGTTTTATAAAATGTGAAGAAGTAAATGTCCTTTCACCTGAAATCTCACTCATTACTGAAATCCCGACAATGGCCACCTATAAGAGTCATAAGGTACACAATACTTCGCAAGAGTTTTGACTTTGTAATTATTTATAACTATATTGCCTCTGATACTAGATTTTCATCTAAAGCAACTGTCAGTTTATCTTCTTTATAAGGTACTGGCGGGGCACAAAAAATACTTACATTGCTCAAGCATTGGCTGATGTTCTTCACATCTATTTGGAAGAAGTTGCCAAGAACTGGGAGAGGAGTGGGGCCAGGAGGGAGCTTCGCTCTCTCAGAGCTCTGTCTCCAGAGTGAGAGGAGAAGCAGACAGCAGAGGCTGAGCACCAGGAACACAACTGCATCCATGGAGATCCTTCTGCCTGACACAGCTGTGCTCAGCCAGCATGGAGCTTTTATAACACTACAGGGTGAATCAACATGTCCTCTTTGGAACAGCACTGGCTGGTCAATCAGATAACCTTTTTTAACCTCTCTCTTTCTCAAGTAGACTTTGTCCTTCTGATCGAAATAAAAATAAGATGGTCGTTACACTTTCCCTTCTTTACAGGGTATCCATTTGAATTTCTGGTTTAACAGAACAGATTGGTGTTCAAATAGTGCTAATAAAAATAGAGACTGTGCAGCCATGGGACAGACACACCTTACACCATTGACTACAGTTTGATGTTTCACACTTTTGGCTCTTTGCAGGAAGTCTGCCTACCAGCTCCTAAATAAATCATATGGTGGCTTATAGTTAGTTATAAAATGTCCAGCTTTAGCTTGGCATGTTTCCTACCAGCTTTTCTTAACTTATATTATCCTGTTTACCTTTTGCCTCTGGACTTTCCCTGTTCTCTTACTTCTGTAAATCTTACTTTCACACTTACCCCAAGGTAAGTGTTTGTAGCTGGACGGTTGCCCCCATGTCCTTCTCCATCTCTCACTCCTTCCTTTCTCCAAGATTTCTTCTTCTATATATTCTCTCTGCCTGACAACCCTGTCTATCCTTTCTCCTGTCTCAGATCTTTATTAAACTCTCAGGTTTTCTAAACAGATAAAGTATCACAGCTTCACAGAGTTAAACAAATGAAACATAAGCAAAAGTAACATATTATAACATCATATTACTAAACAACAGGTAGCTATTTATATCACAATATGCCTGAACATTGTTTTGGTGGAAAGCAGACTCTCCTTAGGACTTCCCTCATCATTCAGGATGCAAAGCCAGGAAGCAAAATTTAACACAAATATCCTTTGTGGGGAAAAAAACAGTAGATGGTAACAGGCCTTATTGAAAATGCTGGAGAGTTTATACCTTCATGGTTAACCTCCCTGAAGTCAGGCAGAATCTTAAAGTCCTAATCACAGACTGGTGGCTGTAGAAAGGTATGGGACTACCACAACCCCAAAAGACAGACCAACCTTCTTTGTTCACCTGGCTAATATGTAAATATTTAACAACAAGCTTCTTTTAATAAAAATATTGCAGACATTTCCTCTCTGGCTCACAAAGCGTTCTTTGAGTGAACAACAAATAGTGGAGCCATTTACCATGGCAATGCGGAGGCAGGGACATGGTGTCTGGCATTTTCCCTGGCAGTGGCATTGAAAACATCCCAAATATGAATATTTTTTCTTACACTACATGCAGCCCCATGGAGAACATGGAAGGAAGTTTGTGGTTTTTTTAATCAGTGCTATGAATGTAAGCCATCATCTGTAGCCTCTAACAGTTACGCTGTGAGGCCAGACCATCTTTTATAGCCCTAACAATCTGTAAAACTTTTCCCATGTAAAGCTGTTTCTCTCTGGACTTAGCTGATTAGTTAATTGTTACTTTTATCCACCATATAAATTTTAAGACTTAAACATAAAGATTGGTTTTTACTTTTGTCCACCATATAAATTTTACGACTTAAACATAAACAGTTAGGTAGCTGAGCCTTGAATTTTGAATCATAAACTGAGGTTATACATTACTGCAGTGTTAATTGTTAAGGAATTTAGCAGGGAGTGGACACTCATCTCTGTTATCAACCAGGCTTCGTTAAAGAAACCGACATAGCAGTTTTAGGCCATGTTGTGTCTAAAAAACTTTGGTTCAACATACCAGACACCTACACATTTGTCTTTGAGTTTAATCTTTGATAAAGTCTATCTTGCAATACATTCACAGAGACATTCAGTCTAGTTTGAAATTGTTCTGAAGTTGTAAATCAGCTAAATATATGTAACTTGTCTTAGACTAGGGAAAAATCATTTTCTTATGTTAGTCTGAGTAAAGAAACAAAACAGTCTTTGAAGTGTCTTACAGTCCTCATGGAACAAAAGATCTAGTTATGAAGCATAGCCTAGTATATTTCTGTTCATCAGAGTTATATAGTATTATGGGACATCATCTTCCTTACTATCCACAGATACATGTGTGTGCATAATGTTGAGATATAATCATGAGATTACATATACAAATTACATAAAAATTCATGGAAATGGGGAGATTTCACAGATGTTTTTTGCACAAGTGAATCTACTTGTGCAAAAGTAGCGATTTTATAGAAGTAGCCAATTTTCCAGAGACTATGGTCTTAAAATGCTTTCTTGGTTGGGGTTCTCTCCATTAGAGAATAATTTATCCGGGGAATTAATAACTGAATCACCAATTGGCATCTGTTGTATTTGCATCAGGACCCGCAAGAGCCCATGAGAGCAAAGCCTCCACCCTGTTTGTGTTTTCATCCCTGTGACTTGTCCTTACTCTGTTTATCTACAGGGTGCTGCTGCTTCTGACCACTACTTATCTGTTTCAAATTCAAATATAACCAGATACTCCAGTTTAAACTCAGTCAAAGATCTTTCTTACTCTCTTCCACTTCGTATTCTCTTTGGTATTGGAGAAGAGGAAGGTAGGGTGTATATGATTAGGTGAATATATGAAAGAAAAATCATATCCATGTAGAGGTAAACCTTGGATGCTATTTCTGAGTAATTGCTCATCTTGTTTGGTGTGACAGTGTCAAAGATGCTAGAACCTGAGTCTTGACTACTAAGTTCCTATGGATAACCAGTAAGTCCAAGGGATCCTCCTATCTCTGCCTTCTAATTACTGATATAACAAGTCTATGCCACCATGCCTGGATTTTGATTGAATTTTCTCCACTCCCTCCTAACATGTTCATTCTTCTCATTCTATGCATTAGCATGAACTCTTGAGAATCAATGTTCTTCTGTTTCTAGTCTGAATTATAATGAAAGTGTAAGCAAAAGCATATCAACAAGAACACCTTATTATTGAGAAAATTCAGAAGATAAATTGCTGTGAATTATCATAAGATAATAATTTCTTGGTTACAGTTAAGCAAAAGGTAACTCAAGTTTAGATACACATGGGCACAAGAAATAATAGGGACTTGCAGATATATGTGTGCAGTGTCTGCAGAATCTGCAATAGAATCTGTGTGTTTCCAGAACCTTGAGGATTTGGAAGATATGAGAAACTAGAAAGGATACAGGGTCCTCAGTGTGGAAAGAGATGTATAATGGCCTGGAGGGGAATGCAGAAGACAACACATCAGGTATCAGGCAATCGGATCTCTTTAGGGAGAAATGAAGCAGAACTGGTAAGGGGATGGTAGAGAAGAAAATCCATTTGTCAATCGGGTCATACTGATATCCTTTGGGTTAACCAGAGATATCACCTTAAGGCTCTGCAAAACAGTGGTCAGGAATAGAAATGGCTCCTTGTGGGACAGGCCTTCCCCTACACACATCTGTTTTCCTGACATAATAGAGAGAAACATCAAGGAATGTGACTATTCCTTGTACATAACAAGTATTAGTCTGAGATGCAATGTCCTGATACAGACACAAGAGAATAATAGTAAATACTGAGTTATTGGATGGGTGGTTAAATAAATGGATGAGAGAAGGGAAGCCTAGTTAGGCAAACAGATAAAGGAGACATTTTCCAGTTAATATATGATTTCAAGGAATATGTCACTCAAAACTACTTCTCATCAAGATGTGTATGCTCCCACCTGTACTTAAAATACCAGGGAGGATGTGGAATAGGGATTATGAAACTTATAAATATCACAAAATCAAGAAAGGGAACTCAGTATGCAGATAGCACACATACTGCACATATGTGCTCAATATCTATTGTTCATACCCTGAATCGGGGGGGGGACTGTGAGAACTTCTGGACATAATAGTATATCTACAATATCTCTATTATCCCAGAATGATCTGGAAATGGAAGCTTCTGAACTTAGAAAGATGCCATTCCAGGGGTTCATGCTCTTTTATAAAATGAGCTGAATTTTCTTTCGAAAATATTCTATGACCCTTTGAGGCAGCATAAAAAGTCTTATATGAGAATATTGCGCTATTTTGTGCTCAAAATATCACATATGAAAGAGTAAGATATGAAATTCTCAACAACCCTCTGGCCCTGGAATGTGCAGTGATCTCACATTGCATTGATCCAACTATATTAACATGAATTATTCACTTATCTCTTTCCCAAGTATTCTTCAGGCCCTTTGTTGTTCTCTTGTGGTTTTGGATACATGGATACATAGTTCAGCCTGGAGGTAAATAACATGGCAAAAAGTCATGAATGTAAATCATGAAGAAATCTCCATTTTTATGGTATATGGGTAAACTGTAAATGAACTTTGCTTTCTAGGATTGGTATCTTTGGTATCTCTGTGATGTATCTAAAGGAAGAAAATAAATGTCCTACAGTCTAGATTTTTTGATTTTGAATAATGATAGAACAACCAAACGCCCACTTTCATGGACAGACAAGGAGGGTGCTCCTTATCAAGGACAGTTCATGGGCACTGGAAATCATGCTCTTGTTTATGCATAAACTGCAAATCTACTAACCCCTGTGGAGTCACTGTGTAGGTCACCACAGATCCTCGGGGCACTGGAACTATAATAACAAGTTTTTATTCTCTGTTGAGAAGGAAGGAGGTCTTTCACTTGTTTCTGGCTGCTTAGCCCTAAATTAATCACAGAGAAACTGTATTAATTAAAGCACTGCTTGCCCTATTAAATCTAGCTTCTTAATGGCTAATATATTAATTTAACCCATCTCTTTAATATGTACAGCACCATGAGGTTGTGGCCTACCAGCAAAGTTTCAGGGCATCTGTCTCTGCAGGTGGCTCCATGACTTCTCTCTGATTCTGCCTCCTTTCTCAAAGCATTTAGCTTAGTTTTCCCTGCCCAATTCTGTTCCCCTATAACTCTGCTATAGGCCCAAAGCAGTTTCTTTATCCATTAATGGTAATTAATGGTAATCAGAGCATACCAAGGAAATCCCACATCACCTCCCTTTTTCTGTTGAAATAAAAAAGAAACTCTTCTACTTTAACATAGTAAAGTTACATACAACAAAACAGATATCAAGCAAGAATTACAGTTATAACATTTATATGTACTTCATTTTTTATCATAACTAAGGAAAACTATAAATTCTTCAAGTCCATCAAGATCCAGAAGGAGTCAATATTACCTAAGTTAACAGGAAGTGCGCTGTAAGCAACTTCTAAAAGTAGAATTGACAGAGACATCTCATTGACTGGACAGTCACCCAAAGTTCTTCTGTATCATTGGGGCATCCATCTTCAGTCTACAGGCCCACAGTATCCAGCAGACTTTTCCATGAGGAAGGAAATTTATTGGCAGTTTGTCAGTCATTTTCTTCTTTGCTCTGCAGAATATCCTACAGACAAGTTCATGAAGCAGGAACCCCAAAGGATCATCTCACCTCTAGGCAAGTTCAGCAGTCATTTCTCTGTGGGTTCTGTATGTCCAGTTTATCAAGTGATCCAGGCAAGAGCAGTTCTTGTCTGCCAATATCTAACCAATTCCATAAGGAGCCTCTTTGATGCCCATCTTCCTCTTGAAGTAACTGGTTCTGTGCTTCTAGGAGCAGATGTGTCTCATTGTCATGAAAAGTCCTAATTCTTAAACATTTTAAATGCCATATTCTGTAGTCTTTGAAAGGTTTGAAGAATGCCTATCCATCTGAAATACATCTCTGTACATCTCGAAAACCTAACTAACACAAGTTTCACTAGTATAGATGAATACCTATTAACCTATATTTCTTAATTATACATTACATTTTTAAATGAGCTGCACAATCACAATACCTTAATCAAGAGCAGAAATACATATACACAGTATAACAAAATTGGTCTTAAATTTCTATCAATAAACCAAGTTCCATACCTCTCTATAGCATATTCCCCCCCTTAAATGTAAACAAACATTTATAAACAATAATTTAGGGAATTTTGGTGTGGTTCTTCTCCAAACTGCTGCTTGCTTTTTATTGGGTGAAGTAATTTTTTGAGGGGTGTTCAAGACAACCTTTCAGGGGTCTTGGTCCACTAAACCTCATTAGCCGAGAATGAATCCACAGGTTCTCATCCTCTGTGGAAACAAAAGAAGAACCTCTTTTCCAAAGCAACATATCCTTAAACTCAAATTCTGAAGTCAAGATAACTTTAAAGTATGTATGTTGGCTTAGTTTAACAGTTCCCAGAATCAAATGTCTCTCTGAGGTCAAAAAAAAATCCAAAGAAAACACAATAGTATACATAATCCAGGCTTTTTGTGTATATTTCATCTTTACATGGATTATTCTTTCTTTACTCCTTTTAATCTATGTACTGTCTGTATTCTGTCTCTTTAAAGACTTTACTCTTTTTATAACTGTCTATATTCTTTTTCTTCCCTCTCAAAAAAATACTTGGCGGGGCTGGAGAGATGGCTCAGTGGTTAAGAGCATTGCCTGCTCTTCCAAAGGTCCTGAGTTCGATTCCCAGCAACCACATGGTGGTTCACAACCATCTGTAAAGAGGTCTGGTGCCCTCTTCTGGCCTTCAGGCATACACACAGACAGAATATTGTATACATAATAAATAAATAAATATTTAAAAAAAATACTTGGCACAATTTTCAAATTATTATACAATGAGGAAGTTTGAATACAAATCAACTTCTGGCTATTACAAATAATACTGCTATGAACATAGTTGAACAAATGCTCTTGTCATATGATAGGGCATCTCTTGGGTATATTCCCAGGAGTGGTATTGCTGGGTCCAGGGGTAGGTTGATCCCAAATTTTCTGAGAACCTGGAAACAACCTAGATGCCCTTCAATGGAAGAATGAATGAAGAAAGTGTGGAATATCTACACATTGGAGTACTATGCTGCGGTAAAAAACAATGATTTCTCGAATTTTGCATGCAAATGGATGGAAATAGAAAACACTATCCTGAGTGAGGTAACCCAGACCCAAAAAGATGAATATGGGATGTACTCACTCATAATTGGTTTCTAGCCATAAATAAGGGTCACGGAGTCTACAATTGGTGATCCTAAAGAAGCTAAGTAAGATGGTGAACCAACGGAAAAACATATAGTTATCCTCTTGGCTATGGGAAGTAAACAAAATTGCCGGGGAGAAAATTGGGATCTTGGCGGTGGGGTGGGATGGGGCTAAGGGGAGATGGGGAGAGAAAAGGGAGAAGGGGAGGATGGGGGGAACTTGGGGAAAAAGGAGGATTGGGATAAAGGAAGGTTGGATAGGGGAGCACGGAAGCACAATTCTTAGTTAAGGGAGCCACCTTAGGGTTGGCAAGAGACTTGAACCTAGAGTGGCTCCCAGGTGCCCAAGCCGAGGTCCCCAGTTAATTCCTTGGGCAGCTGGGGATAGGGAACCTGAAATGACCCTATCCTATAGCAATACTGACGAATATCTTGCATATCATCATAGAACCTTCATCTGGTGATGGATGGAGACAGAGACAGAGACCCATACTGGAGCACTGGACTGAGCTCCCAAGGTCCCAATGAGGAGCAGAAGGAGGGAAAACAAGAGCAAAGAAGTCGGGACCACGAGGGGTGCACCCACCCACTGAGACAGTGGAGCTGATCTATTGGGAGCTCACCAAGGCCAGCTGGACTGTGACTGAAAAAGCATGGGATAAAACTGGACTCTCTGAACATGGCGAACAAGGAGAGCTGATGAGACGCCAAGGACAATGGCAAGGGGTTTTGATCCTATGTAATGTGCTGGCTTTGTGGGAGCCTAGCCAGTTTGGATGTTCACCTTCCTAGATATGGACGGAGGGAGGAGGACCTAGGTCTTACCACAGGGCAGGGAACCCTGACTGCTCTTTGGACTGGAGAGGGAGGGGGAAAGGAGTGGGGGGAGGGGGAGAAGGGTGGGAGGGGGGGAGAAGGGTGGGAGGAGGGGGAGGGAAATGGGAGGCTGGGAGGAGGTGGAAACTTGTTTTTTCTCATTTTCTCAATAAAAAAAGATTTAAAAAAAACAAATCAACTTCTGTGACTTGGTTAAATTGTGGAAGCTTAGGGATGTTTGAAATCATGCTATAAAATAATGAGGTTGTACAGAATAAAATGTGAGGACACAGTTATATCTTATTTGTATTTGTGGAAGGATATATATTATTCTAATTATAACATCAAACTACAAGCAAAATGGTTGATATGCAGAAACATCTTTATATTTGTTCTAAACTGACTAAGCCAATATTCCTAAGCTTTCATAGCATAGGAAATTGTCTTGTAAGACCACATTATATAATCATATATATCATTTATATGTGTAATTTATATATCATAAATCACATTACATGGATTATATGAATGTTCTTGAAATGCTCACACCCATATTTTTTCTGATTCTTTTTCCTTTTCTCTTTCTAAGCCAATATTATTCCCTCTAGGGATTTAAAACCGAGCCTTGGAGATTCAGTGCTTTGGCCAGACAGAAACCACTGATAGTAAAACCAGGGTTTGAGCTTTCATACTGCACTGTTTCCTTAACAAAGACATTCAGTTCTATTCCATGCACCAACCTCAACTGTGTACTATGACTCAATATCTACCTTAGTCATTGACATTCAAAGCAAACATGACTTTAGTTAATAAGTACTGCAATAATTAAATTAAAAATAATTTTTAAAAACAAGTTTTGACGTTCAGGTCAGAAAAGTTGGATTTTAATGATCTTTAGAATCTAGCTAATAATTAGATGTTCTTTTTTGAAATGGAGGTCAGAAAAGTCTGATTTTAATGATCTTTAAAATCTAGTTAATAATTAGATGGTCTTTATTTTGACATGGAGGTCAGAAAAGTTTGATATCAATAGTCTTTTGACCTTTAGTGACACAAAGTCTTATTATCCTGTCACCTTTAGCAAAGTAAGCAGAATTTGTTTTCTAATTCATATTGACATAAATTCCCAAATAAACAAGAAAGAAACAGTTACTGGACATAGGCTTGACTAGAAAGCACAGGATTGTATGTTAAAACCTATGTTGAAAGTTGATAAGTCTTAATTGGGTGAGATGCTAATGGCTTCTATGTCCTGAGTACTAGCTGAGGACAGAGCCTATGAAATAGAGACATATTTCCAAACTTATCGCATTTCCCACTAGAATTATTGTGGCTTACTGTTCAAATCTTGAGCTAGACATCAAAGTTAGAGATAACCGGTACACAAGAAGCATGGCCTTGGTCCTTCCCCAGTGCTGAGCTGGTCTCACAGGTGTTCTGAGCATTGGGTTCACAATAGGGTAGAACATCAGCACTGGTTTCTAACATGCTACCCACACGATCCCTCCCCTAAGTGTAGGAAGCACAATACAGAATAATTGTCTTTAGAGGAAAAAATTGAAAGTGTGTGCCAGGTTGTAACATAAAAGATTATTGTTTTAGGCTATCAACCAGAGATGACTGCTTAGACACGTGTTTGAGCTTATAAAAAGTCTCTATTAGCCAATTAGTGACTATACTGGGTGTTTGGGATCCCAGGGTAGCCCCAAAACGTTCTCAAGGAGCGCTTTTAAAGCACAAAAGCAATATTCTGGGTTGACATACTTCAGTTAACAAAAGCAGGAAGAAACATAACTACAGAAGCCAAAAAACAAAGTTAATACATATACAGACTTACTCAGAACTGGGCTTTTTGGTGAATTAGGTCTTTGTTTGCATTTTTGGAGGTGGTACTTTCTATGTGCTGAGTTTTATGACCTGAGTGGTATTTCCATTATAAATTCAGCTGTGCTATGATCTGGGACCTATTAGAGTTACTGCTGGTACCATCATATTTACTATGTCTATCACCATGCAACATTACACACTGTCTGACCATAGTTTGGTGACTACTCCAACCCAGAGAAGAGACTAACCTATTTTCAAAAAAAATATTTTAAATTGGATGATGCTCATCACTTTGCTCATATTCTCCCATATCTGCTTTTTATTTCAAACAATCCAACTTTGTGTATTCATTCATGTTGTTTGGTTTTTATAACCCTTACACTCCTATTATTGCTGTCTCTATATGCTTGGGTGTGTGACAGTCAACTGTAGTGTGTTACACGTACCAGTGGCAACACCTTTAGAAAAAGCTATCGCTCTTCCAGAAGTTACCAATTACCAATAGCTTCTCAGCTAGGCGTGTGGTTTTCTGCCAATTGCCCACACCATGTTGAGATTTTGACTGGCTTGAACTTGTGCAAGTCTAATTATGTTATTACTTGTAGTTGGTTTTTATTTTTCACTCTAACCCCATGTTGCACACCAATATGTTGTTGTTGTTGTTGTTGTTGTTGTTTGCTCTTTTCTCTTTATCCTTTTTGGGGGCCCACCACCCAGTTCCCAAATCATGACACAGAATTATTCTTTCTTATAAATGCCTAGCCTTACCTTGGCTTAATTTTAGATAGTCTTTCTTAACTTAAATTATGCCATCTACCTTTTGTCTCTGGGATTTTCCCTTTTCTTACTTATGAATACCTTACTTTCATTCTTACTCTGTGGCTGCCTGGGGAGCTGGGTGGCTTGGTGACCAACCCCTAGCATCCTCATTCTTGTTCTTTCTTGCACCTCCTTCTCCTCCCATATTTCTCCATCTACTTATTCTCTCTGCCTGTCAGTCCTTACTATTGGCCATTCAACTCTTTATTAGACCATTAGGTATTTTAGGCAGGGAAAGAATAATATCTTCATGGAGTTAAACAAATGAAACATAAAAGAATGCAACACATCTTTGCAATATTAAAACAAACATTCTACAGTGTAAGCAAATGTAACATCTCAAATTGATATTCCAAGATAATTACTCCTCCTCTGAGTTTCTGTGTGTGGCCGTTTTATTGTGTCAGGACAGCACTGCTTCACTGTAATAGTCTACTATCCCTGGCTCTTACACTATGTCTGATCTATAAGTCTCTCTGTGTGTGTGTGTGTGTGTGTGTTTGTGTGTATGAGATATAGGTGTCTAATTTATAAATTAACAACCCACAGTCACTTACTCCCTCTATTTTTAAGTTATGGTTCTCTGTATTTACTGAAATCTACTGTTTAAAAAGTGTTATCTATAATGAGGGTTGAGAGATTCACTTAACTGTGGTATAATGATTATTTGTTAAGAATTAGCTTAATTTTATTTCCCATTAGCAGAGTAATAGTAGTTGTCATCTATTAGGGCCCATGAATATTTTACAGGTTCTTGGTAATAATAACTGTACTGTGAAAAAGGCCTAAAATCCAATCACAGAGCAGATATTTACATGATGTCTGTACCACTGTTGAACCACTAGGCATACCTTGCCAAGTAGTCTTTATTACAGCTCACAGCATACACAGGTGAAACAGTCTAGTGATTACCTTCTCCTCTTGTAGCATGGATACCACCGTCAGCAATGGAGATGAAGTTTCTAGATCAATATTACATTGATTTCTCCATGTTTGATAGCTCATATATGTGATGTCTTTAGATCTTCAATGTTAGTCATACCTTACAGTATTCCCATCTTGCTGTACCATTTCCACAGTAGCAATAATTTTTTTCTCTAGTTCGTGTTCCTCTACCTCTTTAAGTATCCCCCAGCTCATTCTGAAAAATACATGACCTGTGTATAAGATAAAACAGCTTTAGGTCCCCCTCTAGTGGTGATATAGAAACACTCCATTGCAGAGTTTGTCTTGCAGCAAACTTAAAAACAAAGTGCCATTTGCTGTGAGATAATAATGGTAGACACATAGAGGGAGAACTAATCAAAACCACAATGAGGTATATTAACTCTTTATAGTAATATTCCCTATTATAGAAAGGACAACGTGTAGTAGGAGGCCGCTTCTTCACTCCCAACTGTCCAGACCATGAAATAATCACACAGAAACTATATTATTTAAAATCACTGCTTGGCCAATTAAGTATATTTCTTAAGTGTATTTCTAGCTAGCTCTTATATCTTTGGTTAACCCACTTCTATTATTTTATGTTATACCACACAATTCGGCCAAGTTTCACTTGGTGGCTTGCATCTTTCCCTCTGGCAGCTACATGGCATCACTCAACAACAGAGTCTGCTCTACTGTGTTGCCAAGGCAAGGTACAGGGCCTGTTACACTGAGTACTGCAGCTGGCTAGGGACAGGGTCAACTGTCCCATTCTTATGACCTCAGGGCCAGCTTTTCTACTCATGCCAGTTATAGAAGGGTTGGAGGAGGGTATCTCTCCCTGCCCCCATCACCACACTGCAGACTAGCAAGTAGTATTAGCTTTCCTCCATCACACACTCAGGGCTAGTTCATACACTCTCCTGTCTACAGGGCCAGCTCTACTCTGCTGCCCAGATGAGACACAGGACCCCTTCTCCCATGGGCTGCATCTGGTGGAGTGTTGGTTCAGGTCTCCCAATTGCTGCTGGTGGCAAGGGATGAGGGGAGAAGGGCATCTATTCCTCACCTACGTCACCACATGGCAGATGAGAAGGGTGCAGTCTGCTCTCCCATTCTCAAACCCTCATAGCCAACTCTCCCATTCCCCTATCAACAGTTCTATTGTCCTGCTCAGGTGAGGTGTAGGACCCCCTCTCCTGAGTGTTTCAGCTGGTGAGGGGCAGTACCAGGTCTTCCTAGTGGTGCGACCAGTGAGGGATGTGTCCAACTCTGTACAGCCCTATTCTTTCAGCTTTCTGTGGTGTCAGGAGCCACAGACATCAACACAGACAGTGAATACATTAGAACAATGAACCTAGACAAGGGCCCTGGCTGTAGCCCAGGCCCAGATATCACTATGGCTCTGGGGTGCAGTTAAGCCTCCCATCAGAGAGAGGGAAAGCCATGCCTGGCCTAAATGTGTATCTCCTTGTTTCACTCAATCCATCATATAAACTGATTTCTTATATCAAAATTTATGGCATCCATGAATAATTATAATTTTTGTATTTTTATGATCATGATGTGTGAAGTCCTTCTGTATATGTGTTGCTTTTATTGGTTAATGAATAAGGAAGCTGTCTTGGGCCTGAACATGGCCCAAGAAAAAAGATAGGCAGGGAAAACTAAACTCAGTTCTGAAAGAAAGAAGGAGGAGTCAGGAAGATGCCATTTAGCCACCAGAGGGGAAAGATGTAAGCTGCCAGCTAAAATCTTGTTGGTAGCCCAAGAACCTCATGGTAAAATATAAAATAATAGAAATGGGTTAATTTAAGAGATAAGAGTGAGTTTGAAAGATGTATAAGTTAATAAGCCAAACAGTGTTGTAATTAATACAGTTTTTGTGTGATTAATTTCAGGAATCTGGGCAGCTGAGAACAAACCAGCAGCCTCTTAATACATGATCACTTAAAATGAACTCAAAGGGGCTGGAGAGATGGCTCAGTGGTTAAGAGCTTTGCCTGCTCTTCCAAAGGTCATGAGTTCAATTCCCAGCAACCACATGGTGGCTCACAACCATCTGAAATGAGGTTTGATGCCCTCTTCTGGCCTGCAGACACACACACAGACAGAATATTGTATACGTAATAAGTAAATAAACATTAAAAAATAAGTAAATAAAATAAACTCAAAGCTCTTAATGTGAAACAAAAGTTTGGCTTTTAATTCTGTATTAAGGTTTATGTTGAGGTTAAAGCCAATAAACCTCTCAGGATTCATAAGGATCACAATAGCAGATGAAAACTGTCTAAGATATCTGAGGATAAATTTAAAAAATATATTTTATTTTCACTAGTGTGAGAAGTCCTTCTGTATATGTGTTGCTTTTATTTGTTAATGAATAAAGATGGTACCTTGGCCTGTGATAGGGCAGAATAGAGCTAGACTGGGGAAAACTAAACTGAATGCTGGGCAAAAGAAGGAGGAGTCAAAGAGAAGTCATGTAGCCTTTGCCAGAGACAGGCACGATGGAATCTTGCTGGTAAGCCACTGCCCCATGGCAATACACAGATAAATAGAAATGGGTTAATCAAAGATATAAGAGCTAGCTAGCAATACGCTTAAGTGATTGGTCAAGCAGTGATTTAAATAATATAGTTTCTGTGTGATTATTTTAGATCTGGAAAGCTGGGAACGAATAATCAGCCTCCTACTACAGCTCACATAAGTCTTTATTATATCTCATTGATTCTTTCTATTAGTTCCCTAATTCGCTGTTTTTTCACTGTTCTCTCACCATTCCTCTTCATTGTTCCACGTTGTTCTACCCATCCCAAGTAGTTTTTAGGATATATACCCACAAACACAGTTAATAAGCATGCATCTCATAGAATCACAAAAACCAGGTGAATCCAGCAAGGAGGTGTCTTATGTCTCAGAAGGGGCATGGCTGTATAGCTCCCCAACAGACACTCAGAGGGTTGAATAAGGATAGGATTTTAAATTTGAATTATTTCAAAATTCTAAAAAGAAGTTTTTGTGCAATAGCTACATTTCTTAACTGTGATGCATTAAGATATAATTTAGTGATTAATTATTGTATAAAACGGCAGCAATGCTGTTACACTTTCTGAGCGCTTCTACTTCCATCCCCACTGGCTGGGAACACAGTGTTGGTAGCCATAGTAACCCACAAGCCTTGGCGAAAGATGAAAGTAATTGATTTGCATTAGCATCTAGCTAGCTGAGTTTAAAGTGAATTTCTTTGGAGACTTTGATTCCAACTTTAGCTGGGTGCCTCCCAGCACACAAGAGAGGAGGAATTTCTTTCTCTGGGGTTGGTTTAGTGACTCAAGCCTTTGTCCTGTATCTCTAGGGGTAAACACATAAGCAGGTAGTTTTCTGGGCTATGATCTTATGTTAAATAAAACCAAGATGAAGAGTAAACACAGAATATTAACAGTTTATTATGTTTGCGCTAAAGAACAACAGTAGATTACACCTTCCTGAGCCTGCTGCTAGAGAATTCAAGGCCAACCAGACCCGTTTCACAGGAAGAGTGGACATACTGTCTCTCGGCTCAGTGCCTTCTACTTGGGGCTCCTTTCTTATCAATGAATACTGTCAATAAGGATAGTTGTGAGCGACTAACTTTATGTAGATTTGACCATGAAAACTAAAGGTTTGGCTGAGTGAATAGTTGCACACCAGGGATTTATGGTGTGGGCAAAGGTATACAGTTGCCCATACAGGAAAAGTTAGGTTTAAAGAATGGTTTATACACTGCTGGGGAGCCAGTTTTTTCTGGAGACAGCAAACATAAAGAGCAAGTACTCTTTATATAAGAAATTTTGCTTTTGCTTTTGTTTTGTTTTTTACTGGCCCTACCCAATTTGAGTGCTTAATGACATATCAGATGGCTTTTAATGAATGCATGGATGGCAGTACACATAGACAGACAAAAAGGCAAATGTGGCAAATTTCTTAATACCTTCTTATGCATACAACAGCGAAGAGCAGTAGAATTACTAGCCTCACATTAACAATTTATTAATTATTCCCATATTAAAAATATTATTTTAAAATGTCAAGCTTGTATGTTATTCTAGAAATATTGATACATTTCTTGTGTTCTCTATTTCCAGCTCAAGTTTCCATAATCTTTTCTTCCTATTTTAGCATGCTATGTCCTGAGTTTTTCTAAGAATATTTTTAATTATTCTGCAATAGACCATGAAGTTTTGGGGTATGTCATGCTATTCCTTTTTGACTAATATACATCATTTAATGAAACACTAAAAAACAGGTTAAATATCCTTACCACCTTTCCCTTTTTGTAAGTTCCTGATACAATAAAATCATCTCTTACTAGTTATCTGCTATATCATGTTCATATTTTTACTGAAGCTCAAATCATCTGGAAGAAACAATTTTCTGTTTATTTTCTGTCATGTAGAAATATGAGTTCCTAAAGAGAGATATTTGCCCTTTTTATCAGGGTATCTACAGTGATATGATGTGATATGAAGCAAATACTCAAAATCACAAAACAGAGGAAGGCGGCTCTAATACCAGACATTCAGCCAACACATTGTGTATTGGAGATCTGACATACAAGAATGGGTAAAGAGACAGATATTGCCTGCACCACTCTGACTAAGGGGTGAGTAGGTGGCCTCCCAGCTGGACAGCCCAGTCCCTAGGCACTAAGAAACGGGCTCTAGGAAGGTGAACATCCAAACTGGCTAGGCTCCCACAAAGCCAGAACATGAAGTAGGATCAAAACCCCGTGCCATTGTCCTTGGCTTCTCATCAGCCCTCATTGTTCGCCACGTTCAGAGAGTCCGATTTTATCCCATGCTTTTTCAGTCACAGTCCAGCTGGCCTTGGTGAGCTCCCAATAGATCAGCTCCACTGTCTCAGTGGGTGGGTGCACCCCTCGTGGTCCTGACTTCCTTGCTCATCTTCTTCCTCCTTCCGCTCCTCATTGGGACCTTGGGAGCTCAGAACAGTGCTCCAGTGTGGGTCTCTGTCTCTATCTCCATCCATCACCAGATGAAGAATCTATGATGATATGCAAGATATTCGTCAGTATTGCTATAGGATAGGGTCATTTCAGGTTCCCTATCCTCAGCTGCCCGAGGGATGAACTGGGGACATCACCATGGGTTCCTGGGAGCCACTCTAGGGTCAAGTCTCTTGCCAACCCATGGACGGAGGGGGGCAGACCTTGGACTTTCCACAGGGCAGGGAACCCCAACTGCTCTTTGGACTGGAGAGGGAGGGGGAGAGGAGTTTGGAGGAGTGGGAGAAGGGTGGGAGGAGGGGGAGGGAAATGGGAGGCTGGGAGGAGGCAGATACTTTTTTTTCCTTTTCTCAATAAAAAAATAATAAATAAATAAATAAATAATTTTAAACAACAAAAAAAAAAAAGAAACGGGCTCACTGCATCCCCATCCCCCACCCATCACAGCACCACTAGCCAGTCATCAGTCAAGGCTCCTCTAGACAGGCTGCTCCACCATACCCACATCAGACCCTGTAATCTACAAGTCCCACTCCATCTGCAAACCTCAGAAATTTACTGAGACAGACATTGCCTGCACTGATCAAACCAAGTGGTGAGCATAACTGGAGGTTTCTCTCCTGCCTTCCAGTTCCCAAATAACCGTTCTGAGGCTTAACATTAATTAGAAACTGTTTGCCCTATTAGCTCAGGGTTCTCATTATGTAACTCTTACAACTTCATTTTACCACGAAGTTCATGATTTGTTGCCTCACATCATGTTTCTTCTTGCTAATGTCTCACTGACTCTCCCTTCTTCCTTTCTGTAGCTGTTAGGATTTCCTACTAAATTCTATAGTTTACCCTCCCATAGGCCAAAGCAGCTTCTTTATTAACCAATGGTAATAAAACATATTCACACCATACAGAAGGGCCTCACACATCAGGTGATTGGCTGACTTCCCAGATGGACAGCCCAGTCTCTAATACTGAAGGCCCAGAGCACAACTCTTGCCCTTCCTCCAACCATCTCAGCCCCACCAGAAAGTAAGCAAGGAAGGATAACCGAGAAGGCTTCTCCTCCACCAACTACCATTTGAACCTGCAAACTCCAGGCCCCACTCTGCTTCCAAATCCAACCATCCACTATGGCATCAGCAGCTTTGGAAGAGATGGAAGAGATGGGTAGACACCAGTGCAAGAATATAGAACACAAGAGACAGAAGACAGAATTACAGGCATTGAAGATTCAATAGAGAAAATAGATTTACTGATCAAATAAAACATTAAAGTCAACAAAGTCATAACAAAAACTGTCCAGGAATTCTGGGACACTATGAAGAGGTCAAACATAAGAATTATAGGGTCAGAAGAAGGACAAAAACTCCAGCTCAGAGACACAAAAAATGTATTCAACAAAATCATAGAAGAAAATGTTCCCCAAACTAAAGAAGGAAATGTCTATGATGGTACAAGAAGCTTACAGAACACCAAATAGACTGGACCAAAAAAGAAGTTCCCTCATTACATAATAACCAAAACACTAAATATATGGAGTAAAGAAAGAATATTAAGAGACTCAAAGGGAAAATTCCAAATAATGTACAATGGCATGTAGCAACATTTTGTTTATGTTTTAATATATAAAGCTTGCCTGAAGGTCAGAGTGTAGAGCTAAGTCACTAGAGGCCAAGGAATGGTGGCATGTATGTTTTATCCAAAGACTTGGGAGACAGAAGCAGAGGGAGCTTGTAACTTCAAGGCTACACTGTGCTACACAAGACTATATGACAGTGAAAGAGATCACACAAAGGTGATCCCCACCTTTAATCCCAGCACTTGGGAGGTAGAAACAGGAGTGATAAGGCTAGATGGAAAAAGGAATATAAGGTGGAAGCAGACAGGAGCTATGTGCAATCTGAGGCTTGGTAGAGACTGTTGCAGTCTGAGATTCAGTGGATGCAGTCTGAGGACAGGATTGCCCCATTTGACTGAGCGTTGGTAGAGGTAAAAGAACTCTAGTGGCTGGCATCTCTGCTTCACTGTTCTTCCTCATTAACCCCTATTCCTAACTTTGGGATTTTATTATTAAGACCAACTAGAACTGGTGCAGCATCTGATGCCCAACTTTTGGGGTACAAAGTCACAAAAAAGCCATTTGTCTGTGGCTTTGCAACCACTGGCAAAGCTGGAGCTACACATGGTCAAAGGCAGCACCCTACCAGCTAGGTTTTCCTTTCTTCTCTCCCTTCTCAGGCTGCTGCTAAACTAGGAAGCTGCTTTAAAACATAGCCAAGTTTTAATGGTTGACACAGCAATCGTCATCCTCACATCATCATCATCATCATCATTGGACCATTTGGAGAGAAAATTGGGAATTCTAAAGAGGAATTACTTAAAAGAGAGAGTTTTTTAAATAAAAAATGGGGCCCTGCCGTCTTAGGGCACATAACAGCACCCAGCTCAGCCTGTCTGGGCGCTGGGATCGAATCTGCAGGGCAGCCAGGCGGGCGGGAATGCCTTTGTTTCAAAAGCCTGCCTGCAGCAAGCAAGGTAGGTGCTTTGTTTATGACCTACCCAACCAGCACGGAGATCTGATCTCGGCACCAGGAGAGTCATCACTGGGACACCTAAAGAGCCATCACGGGAGAGTGCCATCACTGGGAAGGTACATCAGTGGGCAAGGAGACCGGATTTTGTAAAAGAAGATCCTTAGGGGAGCATTCTGAGGAACAGATGGGCAGGCGCCAATGCAAGAATTCACCCAACAATCTGAAAAACAACATGAAATCACCCAGCGACCTCACAACAGGAGGACATGAACACCTTAATCAAGAAGAAGTAGAAAAAATAGACTTTATGAAAGTGATTGACACCCTTAAACAGCATGTAAAAAATGCTCTTATAGAAATGGATGAGAAGTATAACAGAAAGTTTGAAGAATTGAATAAAGCAGTGAATGATACCCTAGGAAACGAAGGAAAAACAATCAAACAGATAATGGAAACAGTTCAAGACTTGAAAACTGAATTGGAGTCAAGGAAGAAAACACATACACAGAGCCGGCTGGACATGGAAAATCTAAGTAAACGCATAGAGACTACAGAAACAAGCATAACCAGCAGAATGCAAGAGATAGAAGAAAGAATCTCAGATTCTGAAGATAACATAGAGAAAATAAACACACTGACCAAAAATAACAGCAAATCCAACAAACTCTCATCACAAAACATTCAGGAAATATGGGACACAATAAAAAGAACAAACCTAAGAATAATAGGAGTAGAAGAAGGAGAAGTGCAGCTCAAAGGTCCAGAAAATATATTTAATAAAATTATAGAAGAAAACTATCCCAACCTAAAGAAAGATGTACCTATGAAGGTTCAAGAAGCATACAGAACACCGAATAGGCTGGATCAAAAAAAAATCCCCTTGCCATATAATAATAAAAAAACACAAAGCATACAGAATAAAGAAAGAATATTAAAAGCTGCAAAGAAAAAGGGCCAAGTTACGTATAAAGGTAAACCTATCAGACTTACACCTGACTTCTCTATGGAAACCATGAAAGCCAGAAGGTTCCGGATAGATGTTCTGCAGAAACTAAGAGACCATGGATGCAAGCCAAGACTACTATACCCAGCCAAGCTTTCATTCACTATAAATGGAGAAAACAAAATTTTCCAGGATAAAAACAAATTTAAACAATACGTAGCCACAAATCGAGACGTACAGAAAGTAATAGAAGGAAAATCACAAACCAAGGAGTCCAACAATGACCAAAAAAACTCAGACATCTAGAGACCCTTCACCAGCGCAACTCAAAGAAGGGATACACACAAACTCTACGACTAAAAAAAAAGTGACCGGAGTTAACAACCACTGGTCATTAATATCACTTAATGTCAATGGACTCAACTCACCTATAAAAATGCACAGGCTAAGAGATTGGATACGAAAACAGGATCCAACATTCTGCTGTCTACAAGAAACACACCTCAACCACAAAGACGGGCATCTACTCAGAGTTAAGGGCTGGGAAAGGCTTATCAAGCAAATGGACCTAAGAAACAAGCAGGTGTGGCCATAGTAATTTCTAACAAAGATGACTTCAAACGTAAATCAATCAGAAGAGATGGAGAGGGACATTTTATACTCATAACAGGAACAATTCATCAGGATGAAGTCTCAATCCTGAATATCTATACCCCTAATATAAAAGCACCCACGTATGTAAAAGAAACATTACTAAAACTCAAGGCTGCCATCAAATGGCACACACTAATAGCAGGAGACTTCAACACTCCTCTCTCACCAATGGACAGGTCAATCAGACAGAAACCTAACAGAGAAATAAGAGAATTAATAGAGGTAATGAATCAAATGGACTTAACAGACATCTATAGAACATTCCACCCAAAGAGGAAAGAATATACCTTCTTCTCTGCAGCTCATGGAACCTTCTCAAAAATTGACCACATACTCGGTAACAAAGTAAACTTACACAGTTACAAAAAAATATTCATAACCTCCTGGGTCTTATCAGACCACCATGGATTAAAGTTAGAATTCAACAACAATGCTACCCCCAGAAAGCCTACAAACTCATGGAAACTGAACAGTCAACTTCTGAACCACACCTGGATCAAGGAAGAAATAAAGAAAGAAATCAAAGTCTTCCTTGAATTCAACGAAAATAAAGAAACAACCTACTCAAACTTATGGGACACTATGAAAGCAGTCCTGAGAGGAAAGTTCATAGCACTAAGTGCCCACTAAAAGAAAACGGAGAAAGCACACATTGGAGACTTAACAGCCCACCTGAAAGCTCTAGAAAAAAAAGAAGCAGACTCACCTAGGAGGAGTAGAAGACTGGAAATAATCAAACTGAGGGCTGAAATCAACAAAATAGAAACACAGAAAACAATACAAACAATCAATGAAACAAAAAGCTGGTTCCTGAAGAAAATCAACAAGATTGATAAACCCCTATCCAAACTAATCAAATGGCAGAGAGAGAATATGCAAATTAATAAGATCAGAAATGAAAAGGGGATATAACCACAGACACAGAGGAAATTCAGAGAATCATTAGATCTTACTACAAAAGCCTGTATGCCACAAAACTGGAAAATGTAAAAGAAATGGACACTTTTTTAGATAAATACCATATACCAAAGTTAAACCAGGAACATGTGAACAATCTAAATAGACCTGTTAGTCACGAAGAATTAGAAACTGTTATCAAAAACCTTCCTACCAAAAAAAGCCCAGGACCAGATGGTTTCAATGCAAAATTCTACCAAAACTTCCCAGAAGACCTAATACCTAACTCCTTAATGTATTTCACAATATAGAAACAGAAGAGTCATTACCAAATTCCTTTTATGAAGCTACAGTTACTCTGATACCAAAACCACACAAAGATTAGACCAAGAAAGAGAATTACAGGCCAATCTCTCTCATGAACATCGACACAAAAGTCCTCAACAAAATACTGGCAAACCGAATCCAAGAACACATTAGAAAAATTATCCATTATGATCAAGTAGGCTTCATCCCAGATATGCAGGGCTGGTTCAACATACGAAAATCTATCAATGTAATGCATCATATAAATAAACTGAAAGAAAAAAACCATACTGTAGGGATAAGTCCCACCTCTTAGTGGGCGTGTTCACCTCGGGCTAATGTTTACCTATAAATCGGTTGAGTGTGCTCCCTGCACTCACTTCTGCTTTCCTGATCTCCGCGGGAATGGTGGTTCTGTAAGTCTATTTCTCCATTAAAGCTGTATATATATTTTTACACCGTTACACCATATGATCATTTCATTAGATGCTGAAAAAGCATTTTAAAAATTCAACATCTATTTATGATAAAAGTCTTGGAGAGATTAGGGATACAAGGGTCATACCTAAATATAATAAAAGCTATTTACAGCAAGCCGACAGCTAACATCAAATTAAACAGAGAGAAACTCAAAGCCATCCCAATAAATCAGGAACACTACAAGGCTGTCCACTCTCTCCATACCTCTTCAATATAGTGCTTGAAGTTTTAGCAATAGCAATAAGACAACATAAGGGGATCAAGGGGATCCGAATTGGAAAGGAAGAAGTTAAACTTTCATTATTTGCAGATGATATGATAGTGTACATAAGCGACCCCAAAAGCTCCACCAAGAACTCCTACAGCTGAAAAACACCTTTAGTAATGTGGCAGGATACAAGATCAACTCCAAAAAAATCAGTTGCCTTCCTATCCACAAAGGATATGGAAGCAGAGAGGGAAATCAGAGAAGCATCACCATTCACGATAGCCACAAACAGCATAAAATATCTTGGGGTAACTCTAACCTAGGAAGTGAAAGATCTATTTGACAAGAACTTTAAGGCATTGAAGAAAGAAATTGAAGAGGATACTAGAAAATGGAAGGATCTCCCTTGCTCTTGGATTGGGAGGATCAACATAGTAAAAATGGCAATTCTACCAAAGGCAATTTATAGATTCAATGCAATCCCCATCAAGGTCCCATCAAAATTCTTCACAGATCTTGGGAGGATAATAATCAACTTTATATGGAAAAACAAAAAACCCAGGATAGCCAAAACAATCTTATACAATAAAAGAACTTCTGGAGTTTGGAGTCATCCCTGACTTCAAACTCTATTACAGAGCTACAGTAATGAAAACAGTGTGGTACTGGCATAAAAACAGAGAAGTCGACCAATGGAATTGTATAGAAGACCCGGATTTTAACCCACAAACCTATGAACACCTCATTTTTGATAAAGGAGCTAAAAGTATACAATGGAAGAAAAAAAGCATCTTCAACAAATGGTGCTGGCACAACTGGATGTCAACCTGTAGAAGAATGAAAATAGACCCATATCTATCACCATGCACAAAACTCAAGTCCAAATGGATCAAAGACCTCAATATCAATCTGAACACACTGAACCTGATAGAAGAGAAAGTGGGAAGTACACTACAACAGATGGGCACAGGAGATCGCTTCCTATGTATAACCCCAGCAGCACAGACATTAAGGGCAACATTGAATAAATGGAACCTACTGAAACTGAGAAGCTTCTGTAAAGCAAAGGACACTGTCACTAAGACAAAAAGGCAACCTACTGACTGGGAGAAGATCGTCACCAACCCTGCAACAGACAAAAGTCTGATCTCCAAAATATATAAAGAACTCAAGAAACTAGACTTTAAAATGCTAATTAACCCAATTAAAAAATGAGGCACTGAACTGAACAGAGAATTCTCAACAGAAGAAGTTCAAATGGCCAAAAGACACTTAAGATCATGCTCTACCTCCTTAGCAATCAGGAAAATGCAAATCAAAACAACTTTGAGATATTATCTTACACCTGTCAGAAGGGCTAAAATCAAAAACACCAATGATAGCCTTTGCTGGAGAGGTTGCGGAGGAAGGGGTACACTCATCCATTGCTGGTGGGAATGCAAACTTGTGCAACCACTTTGGAAATCAGTGTGGCAGTTTCTCAGGAAATTCGGGATCAACCTACCCCTGGACCCAGCAATACCACTTTTGGGAATATACCCAAGAGATACCCTATCATATGACAAAAGCATTTGTTCAACTATGTTCATAGCAGCATTATTTGTTATAGCCAGAACCTGGAAACAACCTAGATGTCCTTCAATAGAAGAATGGATGAAGAAAGTGTGGGATATATACACATTAGAGTACTACTCAGCGGTAAAAAACAATGACTTCTCGAATTTTGCATACAAATGGATGGAAATAGAAAACACTATCCTGAGTGAGATATCCCAGACCCAAAAAGAGGAACATGGGATGTACTCACTCATAATTGGTTTCTAGCCATAAATAAAGGACATTGAGCATATAATTTGTGATCCTAGAGAAGCTAAATAAGAAAGTGAACCCAAAGAAAAACATATAGTCATCCGCCTGGATATGGGAAGTAGACAAGATTGTAGGGCAAAACCTGGGAACTTGGGGATGAGGTGGAATGGGGCTAAGGGGAAATCAGGTGAGAAACGTGAGAAGGGGATAATGGGGGAAGCTTGGGGGAATGGGATGGTTGGGATAAAGGAAGGGTGGACACGGGAGCAGAGAAATATATATCCTAATCAAGGGAGCCATCTTAGAGTTGGCAAGAGACTTGACTCTAGAGTGGCTTGCAGGTGTCCAGGGAGATGTCCCCAGCTAGTACCTTGAGCAACTGAGGAGAGGGAACCTGAAATGACCCTATCCTGTAGCCATACTGATAAATATCTTGCATATCACCTTAGAACCTTCATCTGGCGAAGGATCGAGATAGAGATAGAGACCCAACTTGGAGCACCAGACTGAGCTCTTAAGGTCCAAATGAGGAGCAGAAGGAGTGAGAACATGAGCAAGGAAGTCAGGACCACGAGATGTGCACCCACCCACTGAGACAGTGGAACTGATCTATTGGGAGCTCACCAAGGCCAGCGGGACTGGGACTGAATAAGCATGGGATGAAACCGGACTTTCTGAACGTGGCGGACAATGAAGGCTGATGAGAAGCCAAGGACATGGCACTAGGTTTTGATCCTAATACATGAACTGGCTTTGAGGGAGCCTAGCCTGTTTGGATGCTCACCTTCCTGGTACTGGATAGAAGTGGGAGGACCTTGTACTTTCCGCTGGACAAGGAATCTGGACTGCTCTTCATTCTCGAGAGGGAGGGGGAATGGAGTGGGGGGGAGGGGAGAGGGGTAGGGGAGTGGGGATTGGGGGCGATGTGTGTGAGGAAGGGGAGGGAAATGGGAAGTGGGAAGGAGGCGGAAATTTTTTTTGCAACAACTTAAAAAATAAAATTTTAAAAAATGGGAAACACAATGATGATAAAGAAAATTAGGTCTCTATATAATTATGTAATGAATTATTTAAAAATGGAATGATTAAATGAGGGGATAATCAACTTAACCAAGATTAGCATACTGTTAATTATCATTTCGATAATCCTCATTTTGATAGTTCTTGGTTTATCTCTTAAAAAGCTGTTCAGTATGAATGCAATGATATAGGACTTAGAAAAAACTTAATAAAACGGGGCACATAGATATTCAAATCCCAGTGGGAATTTAATGGAGATCCAATTTCAACATTGCATTATAAGGCTATTGTAACTGTAATTCTTGCTTGATACCTGTTTTGTTGTATGTAATTTTACTATGCTAAAGTTAAAACCTTCCTTTTTATTTAAACAGAAAAAGGGAGGTGATGTGGGAGTCTCCCTGTGTGCTGAGATTACCATTAATGAATAAAGAAACTGCCTTGACCTGTTGATAGGGCAGAACTTAGGTAGGCAAGGAGGGTTGTACTGAATGCTGGGAGAAAGTAAGGCAGAGTCAGAGAGATGCTATGGAGCTTCCGCCAGAGTCAGACATGCCAAATCTTTGCCGGTAAACCACTGCCATGTTGCATTTACAGATTAATAGAAATGGGCTAAATTTTTTTCTTTTCTTTTTTCTTTTTTTTTTTTGAGACAAGGTTTCTCTGTAGCTTTGGTGCCTGTCCCAGATCTAGCTCTTGTAGACCAGGCTGGCCTCAAACTCACAGAAATCTGCCTGCCTCTGCCTCCCGAGTGCTGGGATTAAAGGCATGCACCACCACCACTCAGTGAAATGGGTTAAATTAATATGAGAGTTAGCCAATAAGAAAAGAGCTAATTGGTCAAGCAGTGATTTAAATAATATGGTTTCTGTGTGATTAAGTTGGTTCCAGGCATCTGGAACAAAAAAGCTGATCCTCCTCCTACAAATGGGTTTAATTAAATCCTTATGTTTGACTCCAACAAGCACTGTCTGTACAGCTATAATAAAGGGAATGGCAAGTAGTTACCTCTTAGAAATAAACTTTAAAATCTGATGTCAGATTGAAAGAAAGGAAAATGTGACAAGAATTTAGTGATAACTAGATATGCATTTTTGTATTTTCCAGTGATCAAATAAGGTCAATGATTTCACAATTATAACATCAAATTGACATCATACAATGTGTGGAAATTAAGAAAATAAACTGATGAGACTTTTCAAGAACTTTGGTGTTGTTTGGGAGAGAAGGATAATACATAGAGCACTGGATTTACTGTGTAAAAGCATGAATTCATATTTGGTTCTAGGTAAGAATCATGAGCTGGAATGACAAGAGTTTATGTTCAGAGTAACACCAATTCAGGGACGGGAATTACAACATTTAATGTGAAATCCTCCCTATGTCTAGTCCTTACTGAATTTCCTCTTGCAACAATATTTTTCGCATTCAGATCCAAACTTGAAGTCATTATTAGTGAGGCTCAGCTAAAGAGCCTTTCTAACACTTTTACTTTCTTTGCAAATATTATAACAAAGAAACAAAAGCATCTTAGGACATTAATTTACTACTTCTTGCCATATAAACAAAAAATGACAATGGATCAGGTTATGCAGACATATACATGGAATCCCAGAACTTAGAAAGTGGGACAGAAAGATTTTAAGTTATGTTCAGCTGTACAGTGAGTTTAGAGTCAGCCTGGAATATATGAGATCATATCAAAAAAAAGAAATAAATAAAGGAAACTTTGAAAATAGACCAGAATTATAATGATTTTATTTAAAACACACAGGGCTAGGTGATACTGAAGTGCCACATTTCTCAGTTTTACAGTAATAATAATATCATTAGATAACAATCAGCAATTCTGAAGTCAGTAAATCATTGAACAGCACAGGGAAATGTAGATGTGTTTGTGCAGTGACCCTGAAAATTGCCCCAAGTAAAAGATGGGCATTTGCTAGACCTTGAGGAGATGAGGCAATGTGAGGTGGGAGGTCAGAGAGGCATGCCTAACAGAAGAGGTCAACTGTGACCAGGAAGAAGGGGCTTCAGAGGGAAATACATTTAGATGGGAATGAAGCAAATCTGGAACTCAGGTGGCAAAGAAACAAATCCATTGTTGACTGGAGTGACATCAAGGTCATTTGGATCAATTGGAGACCTCAGGTTAAAGCTTTGTAAAATGGTGGTCAGGAATAAAAATAACTCCATTCTGGCTAGGCCTTCTCCCACACAAATTCGTTTTCCTAGAAATAAAAAATGTAAAAAGAAAATATAATTAACTCCTTGTGTTTGGCTGAGACATGCACTATGTTTGCAACTATAATGAAAGAGAATTTGTGTCATAGACTGAATGGATGAATAGATAGTAGATTAAATGGAGAAAAGATGGACACATTTTTTATACTTGTCTAATATTAGGAAATACAGTATTAAAATACTTGGATACAAAGTTTCAGAGGGTGGAATAGCAATATTGAGTACTAGACTTCCCATCCACAGTATGAAAACAAAGGAACAGTTATTTAACCGCACATGGAGGTGAGAGGCCATGGTGAGCTCTGGGATTTAACAGAGCACAAAAGTTGTGCTAGTGTGCTCCAGAGAATATGGAGAATGCAGCAGAAGAGACAGAATACCACTGCTTTGGAACCAAACACCAGGATAAAGGAAGAAGTGCCTACTGAAAGAGAAAAATGAAAAAGTGTCACAGCACAGACAAAAGGCTCCATCCTATAGAAAATGAAATAGCTTAAAAAGCAGATAATGAGGATCCTTATTAGCTGAGAAGCTTTAAAGAAAACCTTTATTTATTTCTCAGCAAATATTCAGAGTACTAAAGCCAGCAGCCATCATAAGAATCATCCTAAATTGTAGAGATTAGACTACTCTTGGGGTTGGAAAACCTGACATCATCACAGAGTCCCCATGGGCAGTCCACAGCTATAACTGGGTAAGCAGTGGCCACCAGAGACAGTTGCTTAGAAAAAAAAATCTTTGATGTGTACTGATTATGAAAAGTTCTTCATTGGCCATATATTAAAATACATGGTTCTCAGTTGACAATGACTTTTGTTGCAACATTGTAAAAGTTTTAGTAGGTAGGGTTGCAGAAGAGAAAGTCAGTCACTGAAGGTGGATCGTGTAGGTTTACAGTCTCCCCCACTTCCAACCTGCTGTCTGTTTCATGTTCAACCAAGATGTGAGGATGTCCAGGGTCTCAGCTGCTCTCTCTAGCCACCACCAAGGCACCTACTTCCATGTCTCCTCCTCCATAATAAACTATACTCTGTCGAACTTTAACCCAAAATAAACCCTTAAGTTGCTTCTTGCCAAGTATTTGCTCACAAGAACAAGAAAAGTAATGTGTACAAAAAAAACGGTATCAAGGAGTGAGTTTTCATGAATCTAGCTGCCTTACTCATAGAGGTCCAGTTATTTATTGTCTAGAAAGACTTAAATAGGAGCGCAGTGATATATCTAGACACACAATACAACCACATTGTGATCCAGCTCTGTGGATTTGGATAGGGTGGGTCAACACTCTAAAGTATCACTAAAACAGCTCAGGAGATATAATGTTTCATCTCAGAGAAAGTGTGTGGACATCAGGAATAGTAATAGTGCACATAATACTGCACATAATGCAATAGTGGCACACAAATCAATGGCTGCCTGGTCTTAAAGCCTACTCAACAAGAAGGAAATATTGCCTATTACTAGAAAACCTCCCCCAACTTTCCTGGACAAGTGACATCATCAACTTACTTATCTTTGTATTCACAGACAAGTGTAGCTCTTATATCATCAAGGAAACTCTTTGCAACAAAGAAATAACATTATAGAAAACCACAACTGATCAAAATGTAGAGAACAATCTATCATTGAGTGCCTAGCTCCAGTAGATACGTCTACAGCACAACTGCTGCCGCTAAAGTCTCAGGGACCATTGAGGAAGAGTGGGGTGGACTGTAAGATCCAAAAGACCAGGAAATGATTTGATTACCTGTTGAGAAAGGAACAAAGTAGTCACTCTTCTTAAACTTGCCATTCTCATCCAAAAAGTGACCAGGATCAAACCTCTCTGGGTTAGGGAATTCTTTGTCATCATGTAGCACAGATGTCAGTGATGCTATGACAGTGGTTCCCTGTAAACAAGAGCCAGAGACAAGTCAAGTTATATAAATGTTACAGAGTAACAATAGACATGGCATAGATTAGCACTGGTGGCTATCACCACCTTCTGCTCTACTTGACCACTGCTGTGACTGCGACATGCATACGTGGAATGTGGTTTCAAATGTAAGTTTTTACGTATAACACCAGATATATCTGCTCATCGGAATGTTGCATGTACATATCTCATAAAATTAACAATGTCTTCTAGAATAACATGGCCAAAAACAAATAAAATATCATTCAGTATTTTCATGACTCACAGTTCATTTACCCTAATTTTAAAATATGAGTAAGGCATTTATTACACTTAGGAGTACTTAAAAAATTAAATTGACAAAATTAGAAATTTTCTGATTTTGTAAGAATTCCAGTCAGGGTCATCAGTTTACTTGAGGATAAATATTGAAACTGAGAAACTAATCAGATGATTCTCTAAGCAGGATATTCATAACATGTCAATGGCCACACCATATATTTTATTGATTGCAAAAAGAACAGAACTTCTACAATGTAGATATCTGAATATCATCTTAAGCAGAAGAAGTGGGCATATCCACATATCACTAACAACATAGTTAATGTATGCCAACCTGCCTTACAATATATGAGTCCTATAGGCTATTCTTTGTCCATCATTTCTCCCAAAGTTATAACTAAAAACAAAGTACTAGAGAACAATGACACACAAATCAATCCAGAAATTGAGTACATAATTATATAAACTGAAAGATTTAATGAATCAATATATAAATTCTCTAAATGTGACTATACACTTCTTAGCATCCTGATAAAACCCTAGGAGAGTCATTTCAAAGACTTACAATCTGAACTTTAAATTTTATTTGAAAGAGTAAACAGTCAAGAGTGGCTTTAAAATGAGAGTAAATTTGAAAGACTTACAGTTCCACAAACCAAGACTTGTTCTACAATTTTATTAGTTCTTAAAGGAAATAGCATAAAGCCCATCCAGCTTCCAGATTTAAATTATTTCTATTTCTCTTATCTTCTTGGAGAAGCAAATTGGAATCAATCACACTATAAATTATTAAGAATTCAAGTATAGTCTACTTGTGAATATATCATGTTTGGCTTGATTTATTTAATCTCCCTGAACGATTTCATAACTTTCTCTTCAACATTGATAATCTTTAATTTCAAGACACAACATCTTGGGCTTATGATTTAATTTCACTCATTCATTTAAGAACAAGAGCATTAAGGGACAGAGTACACAAAGGAAACTTACCTTAGGAATGAAATAGTTTCTGAACTTAATGTCACAGGTCACTGCATGGGGCAGGTTGTTGGGAAGGAGATTAATGTATCTCTGAACCTCATGCAACACAGCATCAGTATAGGGCATGTGACTCCTGTCCTCCATGCAGGGGATTCTGTATCTACCAATCACATGGTCAATCTCTTTCTGGACTTTGGCTAGTTCAACACAGTGAAAAATAACAGAAAAGGAATTAGCAAATTGAACACAAATCAGGTTACTTGTAGCAAGATGGATATGCCTGGTGACAGCATGAAAGCATAATATATGCTAATGAAGTGATGGTTGCTATGATATAAATACTACTACCATATATGCTACAATACATAGCCCTTATGTATTAATTAGCATAATTAAAAACAACATTATTACTTTCAAGTAATAGAATAACAGCAAGTTAAGAATATCAGCTCTTAGAGAATAAAACTATTTGTCAAGCATTATTTGTACTAAAACAATGCAGTACATTTAAGAATAAATTATGATGGTTTTGTGTGCATGTTTGTATGTAGTTTCCAAAGGTATGTAATCTTACTTCCCAAATATGGCCACATATTAACAATTTGTCTTGAAATTTATGTTTATATCTATATATAATGACTATTTCTTTCTTATCCATCATTGGATAAATTAAATTCTTCTTCATGTGGAAAAAAGTTTCATATTATCTAGATGTATTAAATATAAACATCTTTCTCAGTACAATCCTCATAGGAAAACTTCGGTTGTATCCATTGGTTAAATCTTTGTGACTACATAAAATCTCTGCCCTAGTAAGAAAACAATGACTATTGTCATTGCTGATGCTGTCTTGGACTTAACTCTATTTCTCTTTATCAATTTATCCTTTTTTGTTTTAGGAATTATTTTGAAATATTCAGGTAGTTGTTTCAAAGTCCTACATGTTCAGATATGGAGAAGTCTCACACTATTGACTGTTGTAAAAGGAACAGTGGGCTGCTACCCATCCCTCCCAGCTCCCAGCCACCTGGCTAGCTTTATCCAAAATAATTACCGGGAAATTGTATTCATTTAAACACTGCCTGGCTCATTATTTCCAGCTTCTTATTGGCTAACTCTCACATATTAGTTTAACCCTTCTCCATTAATGTGTATTGCCACTTGACTGTGGCTTACCGGCATGAGTCTAACTAGTGTCTGTCTCAGAGAGGAGAGCCATGGCATCTACCTGACTCTGCTTTCCTTCTCCCAGCATTCTGTTCGGTCTACTCCGCCTATCTAAATTCTGCCCTATCAAAAAGCCAAGGCAGTTTCTTTATTTGACCAATGAAAGCAACACATAGAAAGAAGACCCTCCTATACCAATCAACCACTTATTTCCCTTTTGTTCTTGGTTCTCTCCTCATACCATCATCTCCATTGGTCCTTTCTGAACTGAATATTTTCTCGGTTTGATGCTAAGCAGCCTTCCTAATAGTCTCATCCTTCACATTAGGTTCTTCAGATTTCTATAGCTTAATACTTCTATGGCTGGAGGGCTTTGGTTCATTCCCAGCATTGATAAGGTTGTTATTAACCACCTTAAATCTCAATTCTAGGTATTTGATGCCCTCTTCCGATCTCTGTGAGCACTGGGCATGTACATGGTACACAAACATAAATGCAGTCAAAACATTCATTCACATACAAGGAATATTTTTTAATTTAAGATACAATTATAGGATACTCCCCCAATAATCTGTGCTATGCTGTATATTTTTATGGAAACTTACTTCTAGAATAATAAATGAATTTATAAATTTTGGAAAAATGACAAAGCCTTTGTAATGGACCTAAACTTTTAGAATAATTTCCAGGATTATGTCTCATTAAAATCTAGAATTGGTATATCTTCTTCTGTGAGGAGAGTTTCTATTCCAACAAAAGAATTGTCAGAATAAGAAAAAAAATGTCCTCAAGAATATATCTTCTATTCAATATGGCTTTCTCCAATTTAAACTAAGTTGCCTTTTAAAACAATTAGTGTGGACACAATCACTTCCCATGAAATCCAGGCTCTGGAATAATATTTTATTGGTCGTTCTTCCTGTCTTCCAACTTCACCTCTATGAAATATGAGCTCTGCTAAGAGCTGAGACACCTTACTTCAGTCCTCTTGATATATGTAGCAGATTGTAGTGGCACGCACAGTTAAATTCTGAGGCTTCCTTGAGACAAACAAAACACAGGACTCCATGGGTCTCCAGTTCCTTTCTGAATTCCTTGCTTCCCACCTGTGTCCTTACCTGTGACTTCTGGGTGCTTGAGCAGGAGCAGCAGGGAGTACCTCAGTGTTGTGCTTGTTGTCTCTGTCCCAGCAGAAAACAGGTCAGCTGCTGAGAAGAACAAGTTTTCATGGGTAAACTCTGTCTTTGGGTTGTTCTTTTCCTAGGAATGATTTTACTGTGTTAGTCAGCAAAATTTTGTCAATGTACTTATTAGAGTGAATAAAATGACTTACGTGTGCTGAGTTTAAAATGACAGATCTTACAGCGTGCCATAGAAGAAGAAAGTGACATGTGTTCAAGAAATATGTAAACCCACTGACCCATCTTTACCTCCTACACCCAGTGTCTTGTCTGGAAAATTTTTTTCATGAGACTCTTCAATCATGTGAACCATACAGTGTACCATCTTCCCAAAGAGAAAAAAATGAAAGAATTGAAGCCTCATTTCATTTTTTGATGTCTTACTCAAAATACATGTTGAATGGAGCAGCTTGTTCATCCTGGCTGCCCAGAACCCAAAATACCACACAGAAACTATATTAACTAAATCACTGCTTGGCCCATTAGCTATAAATTCTTATAGGCTAACTCTTACATATCAATTTAACACATTTCTAGTAATCTCTGTATCACCAAGTGACAGTGGCTAACCAGCTAATGTTTCTGCATGTCTGACTCTGGGGGCGGCTCCATGGCATCTCTCTGACTCCACCCTTCTTTCTCCCAGCATTAAGTCCAGTCCTCCCTGCCTACCTAAGTTCTGCCCTATCAATAGGCCAAGGCACTTTCCTTATTCATTAGTGGTAATCACAGAACACAGAGGGGACTCCCACATCAAATACACATAAAAAGAAAAGGAGGAGGAAAGTCAAATAGTACGTTGTGTTAGGGATATCCACAAAGATGAACCTCCCGGTTGTAAATGTAGTAAAGAAAGGTGGGAAGTCCCTGAGTCTCATGGGAGAAGTATACTGCTTGAATAAGAATACTAAATCCAGGACACAACTAGCATAAGGGTAGGGTTCAGTGAAGCAGAATAGAGAGATCACAAAGCAAACAAACAAACACTTTACATTTAAGATAAGTTCCAATAGTATTCAATGAAAATAGTGGCTTTACAAAAAGTGGAGCCATAACAGAGGAGCATTTATTCATAGAGGTACCGATAAGTATCAGTCTTTAATTCCATGTTCATATCAATCCACTTGAAGTTACACTCAGTTAAGCCACCTTTAATCTTCTGTATTAATCATTCCCTTCTAACACCACAAGATACAACTTATAATTCACCTGAAATTCACTCAACTGTTCATATCTAATATTTTAAACTTTAGTTCATATGCAGATGCTGTAGAAAGTCTGGCTAGCCTGAGCTTCTTTTTTAAGTTTTCATACATTGTCCTCAAAGACAACTTTCATCTTTCTATTATATCATGACATTTTTTGAGAGTTTTGGAAATGTTTTGATTCCATGGGACCATTGCATTACAAGATTATTTTGGTCTAAAACTTGGGCCCAATATATTCAAATTACTTAACTTTATGCTATCTGGCATAGATACAGCTAATTCATTTATATACTATGAATACAAAGTGCTTGTCAAACATTACTGGCCTGTACCATTTGAATATCACTGTAAAACAGGAATATTTTATTCGTGGAACAAAATATACTCAAGCACACAAATAACTAAATTGAAGTTCTGTTATCATTTTACCTGCTCCATTTTGATCAGGAAACAATCAATAAAGTCCCGAGGATTGTTAATATCCAGTGATTCTTGGTGCTCTGTTATTTTTGCCGAATAAAAATGTTTTGTTAAAGTGAAATTTTTAAATAATTGTCTGTGTCTTCCTGGTAGATAATCAATAATAGCAGGAAAATTGTTGCAAACCTGCAAAAGAAAATTATGAAAGTTTAAAACATGAGATGTATATAAGTGTGCCTTATAGTGTACCTTGGCCAGAAAGTATAAATACAAAATAAATAAAATATATTATCCATTTTGATGAAGTATTTTTATGGTGCATGCAAAAATTCTCTTTGCTTGTGAAGATGTCAATAGAAGAGCATTATGAACCAGCTCACACATGATAACCACTGCACAAAATCTCACACAATCTTTATTTCATACATAAATGTTACATCAGCTTCTTCATTTTCTCCACAACTTCTTCACTACAACCTTGAATACAAAACACCATGAATTGATGTGATTTACATTTTTTAGACTGCAACAGAGATAAAGGAACTTGGGATATCCTGAATAGATGCATTGATGTCATACTTGCTAGTTAATTTTCATCAGTCACTCTCAGACACAGAATAAGAATTTTAGCAGTGAGAGTCTTAAGAATTTTTTAAGTACAATTGTGAACCTGCGCAGACCAGCTGGATGATTTCTTCAAAATTGTTTAGACAAATTATTAACGCAGTTCCACACAGGAATAAATGTGATGGGATCCAAACACCATTTAAACATTTTATCACTCCTGTGCAGACATATTGCTACTTAGGATGTCAGCTGCTTACTATTTAATAGTTAATAAACACTGCCATACTTCAGGGGTACTGGCAGTATCAATGATTCCATACACTGTCCCAACTTGAAGAAAATATTCTCACTATGAAATTCCTCCAAAGTGTTTTTGACAAGATCTCTAAAGTATTAAATGAAACATAAGCCTTGTTGCTAACAGATTTCAAAACTAAAACAGATGTCCACTGAGTTATGTCGGGATCTTCTGAGCATTGATTTTTAGAGAAAGTGATTTGAGATTTAATGAAACAACCTACAGTCAGGCTTTCATTTGTCTAATAATATATTTGGAATTTCAGAAAACATATATCTCGAAGAGGTTTGGGGGTTTTATTGGGTTTTGTTTTGTTTTATTTTTAAAGAAAGAAGCTTGAGCTCACCTGCATCCAAGGGGAACTTAGAATCTCTATATTTTCATTTAGGACATTCATGAAGTTGAGAAATTCCTGATCTTTATAATCAAAACGATTCTGGAAAATAATGGAACAGATGACATTGCAAGGAGCACAGGCCAGGATGAAGGAGGGATCACAAGGTGAACCTGAAGAATTGGGAAAAATTGCAAAATGTCACATAAGCGGAGATTAACTTTTGTTTCCCAGTCACCCAGACCCAAATAATCACACAGTAACAATATTAATTACAACACTGCTTAGCTGATGACTCAGGCATATTTCTATGTAGCTCTTATGTGTTAAATTAACCCATGTTTGTGCTAATCTATGAATCACCATGAGGCTGTGCCTACCAGTAAGATTTGGCATCTTTTATCTTTTTCCTTTGGCAGCTACATGGCGTCTCTCTGACTCCACCTCTCTCTCTCTCTCTCTCTCTCTCTCTCTCTCTCTCTCTCTCTCTCTCTCTCCATATATATATACACATATATGTTCAGATTTCCCACACGATTTTATTCTGCCCTCCCATCGGCTGAGGCAGTTTCTTTATTAAGGAATGATAATAAAACATTCACAGCATGCAGAAGGAAATCAAACATTAATACCACTGAAATAAATGTGTGTAAAACACTCTATCACCTAATAGGTAAAAGAACTTATGACAAGTCTTACCCACAGATGGCTGGTAGACATAACAATATGCATTACATCTGTACATCATTTTTATATTTTATATGGTTTCATTGATCTGACCATCTATCCAAATCATGATATTGAGTATACTGTCTTTATCTCACCCCTTTATTGACTTGCCTATCTCCTCAGAGGTTTGGAAAAGAGACTTTTTAAACCCTCAGCAATTCAAGACTTTTGGGGAGATCCGAGTCTCTTTGTGATGCCTCTGAATAACATGATACAAAGATGCATGGGAATGAAAGGCAGGGGGATCTGGGAAGAGGTGGGGTGTGAATATGATCAAAATGCACTGTACACACTTCTTGAAGAACAAACAAAAGTAAAGGGGGAAAAGCATCTGCGCCCAAAAAAGAAGAAAGGGAAAGAATGATAGGAACTTAGGAAAATTTATATATAGGATTAAAGGCTCGTGTCCTTAGCAAGTAGAATATAATAAATAGAGAGAATGTGTTGACTTCATATATGCAGAAAGCTAATATGTAAAAGAAACACATCTATGTTATATGAACTAAAATTTGTATTAATAAACATTAAACATAAAATGGATTTCTTGTGGTAAAATTAAGATGAGAACCTTTGCTTGAAATATACCCTCAAAAGAAAGAAAACAAAAGTAGAAAAAGATGGTTTTTAATTCTCACTTCAATGTCTAAAATCCCTCTGATTTTCTCCCTTTCATAGGAAATAAATGTCTGTAATGATTAATATTGATTGCCAACTTGATAGGATTTAGCATCACCAGGCATAGTGGCTTCTGGACATGCTAGGGAGCTGGGAAGATCGATCCTATATGAGGGGGGCACCATTCCTTAGTCTTTGGTGCTAGACTGCATAAATGGAAAAAAGCTGGCCAAGTAGGAGCATTCTTATCTCTGCTTTCACCAAACTTATAGGGTGACCAAGACACAATTCCATCACAATAGACTAAAACTAAAACTATAAGCCCAAATAATTTCTTCATTTCTTCAGTTGCTTTAATCAGGTATTTTATTACAGCAACAGGTGAAATAACTAACATTGTTCATCATCCCCTAAACTCCTTACATTTTAACATTTGTGTATTCTTTGTGGATGTCTCTATAATCAAATTCAAATGGTTACACTTTTATATAAAGCACTTACAAAACTCAAACTCATAGACCCTAAAATAAAAATATCTTGAATCAAAAGTACCTCAGATAAGTAATAGAACATTTGACAATAATAAATTGAGTTAGTTGTTTGAATGCCATATGCTTTTAAACACTATAGCATTCATGAAAGTGCTATTTCAATACATATCTTATTATGTCAAAGGAGTGAGAAGTTTATTTTTAAAATGTATTACACTCATGGATATGGGTAAGCGGCTAAGAGTATATGTGAGTGTGGGTGTATGTGACTCAGAAAAGAAATATCACTCTTTTTTCCTTTCACTTAATTTAAAAGATAGCATTTAAAAACCAGGTCATGTTTCATTGTGACAAGTATGTCAAGCAATTGTAATCTTGAGAGCAAAAAAAAAAATACAATTATTTTCATAAACATATAACTGTAAATACAGCAAACAGAGGGAGATGAGATGAATAAATGAAGATGGAACCAATAGTGGAGCCTAGCTGCATACATTACTGAAAACTGAACATTAATTTTACAGAATCATGCAATGATATATTTGTTCAAAACTATGAATCAAAACCATAAAATATTAGAAATAGTACATTCTGTCTTGTACAAATTATGCTATGGTTTTAGAAGAGAATGAACCAATAGGCCTTTATTAAGATATTGTCACGTAAAAAAATGTGTTACAAAGCAATATCCACCAGAACTTTATGCCTGGGCATGACATGTGTCAGCTATACAACCTAATCCAGTTAAAAACAATTTTACCATTAGGTTTCTGCTATATATAACTGTGATGCATATTCACATACCAAGTATTTGCTACTGAAATTAATGTTTATGCTGAGGAAAATTATTCTTCCTTAAAACATCAGAAAGTAAGTTCAAAACCAAAAATTTATATAGACATTTTGGATTTTAAAAACAAAACAGGTGAAAAATATCTAGTGTAAATGATGACTTAGATCCTCTACAACTGGCAGAATCCCTTCATAAAACAAAAATCACAGATATAAAAGCTCTCCTAAATTTTTTACTGCAAGTCACACTTTCCATATGAAAACAGAGCCAGAACACAGAATGAAAGCTCTAGCCACCCTCAAAACTACTCAAAGACATAAAAACAAAACAGAAGTCTATGATGAGTAACCCTCACCATTGGATTTCCTCAATTCCTCCACAAGGCAGCGAGCTTCCTCTTGAACACGGTCCTCAATGCTCCTCTTCCCCATTCCAAAGTTCCGTAGAGTCATGAGTGAGAAGCGCCTCATCTCCTTCCAGGTTCTCCCACTACTAAAAACTATGCCTAAAAGAAAAAACAGAAATGAGTAGGAAGATTCCCAAATAAGGAAGTGGGGCTGATGGGTGACTGCCAAACAGAAAGCCAAGTCGGGTCTGAACAAGTTTTCAAGATTACATTCCATCCTCAAATTCCCTGTGACCACAGCCCAACACACATGCATGAACACATAGGTGTATGGAGAGATAGATGCATGAACTTGTAGGCACATGGGCACTTACCATGACCTTTACCAATCTTTTCAGCCATTGGAAAGTGTCCTCTTCCAGCAAACTCATCTCCATGATCAATGAAGGCTTCTTTTAAAGCTTTATATCCATGCAACACCACAATAGGCTTCCTGCCCAAGTATAGAGTGAACACGGAACCATAGACTTTTGAAAACTGGAAAATAAAAAAACTAATTAAAAATGGAGCAAAAAGATGTTAGTGTTTGACTACAAAAAGGCTACCTGGAGGCTGCACACAGACCTTCCTCACTCTTTCTGCTATTCCAGAAACAGTTCTTATAGTTGCCCTTAGCACTGAAACAGCATACCAGCTGCTGTTCATTTTCCCTCATCCATGCCTCCTGTGGATCCCACAGACCATCCTATCTTATCCTTCTCTCCCTTCCTCTTTGCTATAGCTCACAGCCTAACTTATCCACAGACAACACCTGGTTTCAGAACAGAATTCTACCAGACTTTTACATAAGAGTTAACACCAACATTCCTCAAATTATTCTACAAAGTAGAAACAAAAAGCATATTGCCAAATTCATTTTATGAGGCCATAGTTACCCTGGTACCCAAAACAAATAAACTCAACAAAAAAAAGAGAGAATTACAAACCAATTTCCCTTATCCACACAAATGAAAAATACTCAATAAATTACTGGTAAACTGAATCCAAGAATAGATCAAAAAGATCATTCATCATGACCAAGTAAGTTTCATCCCAGAGAAGCAAGAATGGTTAAACATACAAAAAATCTGTCAATATAATCTCTACCATATGAATAAAACTTAAAGAAAAAACACATGATTATCTCTATAGATTGCAATAAAAAAGCCTTTACTAAATCCAACATCCCCTCAAGATAAAAAAAACACTGGAGAGGTTATGGTTATAAAGAGCATACTTTAGCATAATAAAGACACTTTACAGCAAGCCTGTATCCAACATCAAATTAAATGGAGAGAATCTCAAAGCAATTTTACCAATATCAGGAACAAAATAAGACTGCACACTCTCTCCATATCTATTCAGTAAAGTATTTGAGTTCTAGCTAAAGCAATAAGACAACTAAAGGACATCAAGGGGATATAAACTGGAAAGGAATATGTCAAAATACCATTATTTACAGATGATATAATAGCATACATACATGACTTTAAGAATTCCACTAGGGAACACCTAGAGCTAATAAACACCTTCAGCAAAGTGACTGGATACAATATTAACTCAAAAGTATCAGTGACCCTCCTATATACAAATGATGAGGAAAAAAAGCTGAGAAAAATTCAGGGAAACAACACCTTTCACAATAACCTCAAGTAATATAAAATGTCTTGCTGAACCTTCAACCAAGCAACTGGAGAATTTGTATGATAAAACTACCACATCTTTGAAGAAAGAAATTGAAGAAGATATCAGAAGACAAAAGATGTCCCATGCTCATGGATCAGTAAGATTAACAGTAAAAACTGCCATCCTAACAAAAGCAATCTACAGATATAATGCAATCTCCATCAAAATCCCAATACAATTCTATACAGACCTTGACAATACAATTCTTCATTTCATAAGGAAAAAAAAAGAAAGACTACATGGTCAATAGCTAATCAGGAGGTATGGGTGAGACTTCAAGACAGAGAGAGCTCTGGGAAGAAGAAAGGAGTCACCAGCTAGACAAAGAGGAAACAGGATATTCAGAAGTAGAGGTAAAAGCTACAAGCCATGCAGCAGCACGTAGATTAATAGAAATGGGTTAATTCAAGTTACAAGAGCAAGCTAAAAAAAAAGCCTAAGCTACAATTGAGCTATTGTAATTAATAATAAGTCTCTGTTTCATGATTTGGGGTCTGGCAATATAGAGAAATGTTTGCTACAGCATGTGGCCTGCATGAATCTGTTCCAGGTCTTCTGTGTATGACTGTTAGCTTGGTAATGTTTTGGCAATTATAACAGTGGTAGCGGGTGTGTACCTGACTCTTTTGACTGTTCTTGGGACTCTTTACCTGCTTCTAGATTGACTTGTGAGGCCTGCATATTAGGGCTTTTGCCTTGTCTTATTATATCTTGTTTTGGCATCATTGGTTGTCTCCAGGAGACCTTCTGTTTTCTGAAGACAAATGAAAAGGAAGTAGATATGGGGAAGAGCTACAGTGGGGAAGAAGTGTGAGAAGTAAAGGGAGGGGAAACTGTGGTCAAGATGTATAAGAGAGGAATAAGGTTTTTTTAAAATAATTCTATATGATTAGTAGTTAGGTATCTTGTTGAAAGTAAGTCCATATTTGCCTTTAATAGGAATACAAATATTACGATGTTCTTTGTAAATAGGAAACAATTTAATTCACAAGGAAAAAATTAAATGTGAACTCTTCTTCAGACGACAGAGAGGGAAGAGGGAAGAATGGAGGGATGGAGGGAGGAAGAAATGAAGGGAAAGCTTTCAGTGTTTCTCTCTACAGTATGCTCAATTATTTTGATTTTGTTTTCCAAGACAGGGTTTTCCTGTGTAGCTCTGGCTCTCCAGGAATTCACTTTGTAGACCAGAATGGTCTCAAACTCAGATATCTGCCTGCCTCTGCCTCCCAGGTGCTGGAATTAAAGACATGTACCATCACCATTCAGCAATTTACTCAATTATTACCGATATTATCATGATAATTTTATAGTTTCTACCACACATTGGTTTAATATTTGAATATTATAGGTAAATATTGGGAAAATAGTAATAATTTTTATTTATGAATGTTCTTTAATTGCCCACCCAATTGGTAAACAGGTTTCAGTTAACTACTAACCTATATATTTGATGTGAGGTTCCCCTCTGTATCCTGTGAATATGTTCTATTATCATTGGTTAATAAATAGGCTGCTTCTGCCAATGGCAAGGCAGAATAAAGCCAGGTGGAAAGTCAGAACAGCTATAGAGAGTGTAGTCAGAGAGATGCCATGTAATAGCCAAAGGAGGAAGATGCCAGAACCTTACCTGGTAAGCCACAGCATTGTGGCAATACACAGATTAATAAAAATGGGTTAATTATGGGAACCAACAAGTAACCTCCTACTACAAATTAGCACCAATGTAGCAAACTAAAATCTACTTAAAACATGAAAGGGTTTGTAAAGGAATTCTAGACACAGAAAAACAAAACTTAGCAGCATTTTTTTGACTGGTGGCGTGATGTAGCTCCCTTAAGAGAGGTTTTCCTAATTCAGCAATAGAAGAAAAACAGCCACATGGTTTTGAAATACCGGCTTCCTGGGCTGTCCTGTGAGTATGAACTCTGGCTCTTTCAGAAGACCAAATATTTAAATGGGGTTTGTGGGCAGCATGCTGCATGTTACTTGGTGGCAGCATGGGCCAACTGATTATCAGAACTGAGGTGGTGAGTGTAGCTCCCACTCAGTAGTCTCAGAGGCAAATAACAGACTTCCACCATGACCGACTGGGTGGAGCAAACAGGCACTGCCATATTTGCCCTAGCAATGCTACAGCTTAGGTTTTTAAGAAGCGCTTAGCATTTTAAGAAGAGCTCCTGAGTAGAAAATAACTACAGATACACAATAAAGACAGATTCAGATTTAAAAAAAAAACGCCTCAAAATGGACCACAGTGTTGGATAAATGTATATAGGCTTGGAAGAGAAAAGAAAAAGAATATAGATAGTTATAAAAAGAAGAAAATGGTTTTAAAAATAAAATGTAAAGTCTTTAAAGAGACAGGGTACAGACAGCAATAGATTAAAAGTGTAAAGAAAAATAAGCCACATAAAGATAGAAAACACACAGAGAGTCTGGACTGTGTATATTATTGTGTTTTCTTTTAATTTTTTGACTATGAGGTAGCTAAGTGACCAACATATATACCTTAAAGGTCAAACATGTAGTTATGTTACTTAGGTCTTCCAAATATATAGATATATATTTCAGTTAGATAAGTATTCTTCAAATCTTCAAAATTTGGGTCAAACATGTAGTTATGTTACTTAGGTCTTCCAAATATATAGATATATATTTCAGTTAGATAAGTATTCTTCAAATCTTTCAGAGACCTTCAAAATATGGCATCTAAACTGTTTTAAGAGCTTTTCATGACAATGAGACACATATACTTCTGGCAGCATGAATCTATTTCAAGAGAGAGATGGGCTCAGAGGCTCCTTATAGAGTTTGCTAGACATTTGGGCAAGAAACTGTTCTTGCCTGTACTACTTAATGTATAAACTGGATATGCAGAACCAACAGAGAAATGACTGCTGAACTTGCATAAAAGTGAGACAGTCCTTCAGGGTTCCTGCTTCATGAAAGAGTCTGCCAGACATTCTGCAGGACACAGAAGAAAGTGACTGAGAAGTGCTAATATAGGCAGAACTGTCTTTGATATTTCCTGCTTTGTGAAAAAGTCTGCTAGATATTATGGGCCGGTAGGCTGAAGATGGGTGTCCCAACAATACAAAAGAATTTTGGGTGACTGTCCAGGCAATGAGATGTCTCTGTCAATTTTAGAGTTTTGAAAGTTGCTTACAATGCACTTCATGTTCACTTAGGTAATATTATATCCTTCTGGAGTCTTTGATGGATTGAAGAATGTATAATTATAATTATAGTTTTCCTTAGTTATGATAAAAGATGAAGTAGATATAAATATTGTAACTATATTTTTTACTTGATACCTGTTTTGTTATATGTAATTTTACTATGCTAAATTTAAGACCTTCCTTTTTTATTTTTTTTTCATCAGGAGAAGGTGGCACACGCCTTTAATCCCAAAACTTGGAAGGCAGAGGCAGGTGGATCTCTGTGAGTTCCAGAACAGGCTCCAAAGCTATACAGAGAAACCCTGTCTTAAAAAACAAAAAGAAACAAATTAAACACTTTCTTCTATAAATTTCCTTGGTCATAGTGTTTTACCACAATAATAGGAAAGTGACTGAGACATGGTCTGACCATAAAGATAAAGGATCACGTGTGCTGGGGTCAGGTGGAGGGAGGGAGGAGGCAGAATTTTAAGAAAGACATCTCTTCCTAACAAAAGTTGGACTAAAGAGACAAAAAAGGGAATTTCCTAGATACTGTCTTCCAGGTTTCAGAACATCACAATGTCTCATGATGACAAGGTCTGTGGCAGCTGCCTTGCAACCTCTGGGTGGTTATGGCTCAGGAGAGAGCTGAGAAGGCCCTGAGTGGCAAGCTGTGCCCCTGAGTCAATTGGAGGACTCTTCTGGTAGATGAGATATGATATTTCTGTGGAACTCATACACTGCCACAACTAACACAAGATTTCCCTCCCCCACCCCAGTATTAAAAGGACTGACCTGATGTGGAATTCCCTCTGTATGCTGTGATTACCATTGATTAATAAAGAAATTGCTTTGGGCCTATAGCAGGGCAGAACAGAGCTAGGCAGGGAAAACAAAACTAAATCTGGAAGAGGGTGGAGTCAGGAGCCCCGGTGGAGCTGCCAGAGGGGAAAGATGCAAGTTGCCTGCTGGAACCTTGCCGGTAGGTGAAAGCCTCATGGTGAAATATAAAATAATAGAAATGGGAAGAGATAACAGTGAGTTAGAAATATGTATAAGGCCAAGCAGTACTGTAATTAATACAGTTTCTGTGTGGTTATTTTGGGGCTGAGCAGCCAGGAACGACCCAACAGTGCGGCCTGGAAGGTCTGTGTCATGTCTGCAGACTGACAGCCCACACCTTTGAACCAACCCTGGGAGGAAGAGGCTGACACTTTCCACACTGTAGAAGTTCTGAGGTGACCTTCACAGAATCGTTCCCCCGCCTCCCCCATATTTAAAAGTTCCCTTCTCTGGCCTTCATGTCAGCAAAATACCTTCCTTCCCCGTCTTAGCATTACTGAAATGGGCGATCTTCCCCCTGGCCACAGAGCTGCAGCGTGGCAGAATTTCTGGAATTGCGCCAGCACTACTTCCCTGCTTGGGCATTTCTCCCTATTACAGTCTATTTTATACCAGCACCTCTGTGACAGGGCTCATGGTAGATGAGACCCTACGACACAGACGCTAGAACAGATGTGAACCAGCCTTAACCGTGTCAGCATCTCCCAGGGGCACCCGACTCTGAAGTAGGACTCCAGGCGGCAGCCTTACCAGCGCCATCTGCTGGCTAAACCCTACTAATAAATACATCCTTTATCTCAAGAAACGGGCAGGTGGATCTCCTCCGTCGCCCAGGAACTTGCTTTCACTGTTCCCTTCTTTCGTGATCTGGAAACTGAAGGCAGGGCTTGGCACATGCTAAGAAAATGTTCTTCCGTTGAGCTATACTCTGTCCCACAGTGAGTTTTTCAAAAAATAAATTACAGGACATGAAACTTCAGGACTGCAAAGGTAGGGAGGGGGTGTGCCCATGTTTGTCATCAGTCCTTACTCAGGAGGCAAAGGCGGGGGGGGGGGGGGGGGGGGGGGGGGGGGGGGGGGGATCTCAAGTTCCAGCTTGCATGAGTTACATAGTGAGTTCAAGACTAGCCTACATAACTCAAGTGAGATGTTATCATACAACAAAAGAGAAACAGAACCCACAAATAACAGCAAAACATCTGTCCAAGGCTTCCCACACCACACGATACGTATTTTCCCTGTGATTGTCCACAATGATGGGTCCAGGACGCCAGGGCCATTCCTCCTGGCTTTCACACAAGCTCTTTCTCAGGATTTGAGCTGAACTTTAGGACATCAACCATGTGAGAATCATCAAGGTCTTCTGAGATGCCGTGTTCTGAGAATGCCAAAGCAGCATCTAGGAACTTCACAAGACCCTCCAGTCCCCTCCCCATATTTAACCCATCTCCTCTTTATGAGAACAGGTTGATGGTCAGAACTACCCACCAGCCACAGAGGGGATTCATGGTAGACATCCGGGCTTGTGACTCCGGTAAACTGCCCCGGAGGAGCAATTATAAAATGTCACAGAATGAAGCTGTTAAAGACCTGGACAAAGTCCTGTTCTGACTGACAGACACATGACTGGAAGCAGTAACCAAATATGTCCACAAGGGCGCAGTAGTGCGTCTCGCCTGCAGCTGGGGTTGGTCTTCAACCACCAAACAGTACTTCAAAGTACTTTATCGTGTTAGAGCAGGAGGCAGACAACTTGATAATTTGATGTGCTTTCAAATTACATTCTTAGGCTGGGAATGTAATTTAGTTGGTGAAGTGCTTGCCGAGTGTGGTGGTTTGAGTAGGAATGGCGGGGCTGGAGAGATGGCTCAGTGATTAAAAGCACTGACTGTTCTTCCAGAGGACTCCGGTTCAATTCCAGCACCCACATGGAAGCTAACAGCTGTCTGTAACTCCAAGATCTTACACTCTCACATAGAGATACATGCAGGCAAAATACCAATGTACGTAAAATTAAATAAATAAATTAATACTAATAATAGAGAATAGGAATGGCCCCAACAGACTCATGTGTTTGAATACTTGGCCCCCAGAGAGTGGCACAATTAGGAAGCATAGCCTTGTTGGAAGAACTAGGTCACTGAAGCAAGATTAATAAAAATTCAGAGAGAGAGCAGTCTCTACCCCGACTCCACCATGTTGAGTCTTGTGGGGAGCGTGGGCTCCAGGGCCTTACGGGGACTCAGCCCTTCTGCGCAGCTACCCCAGGTGCAGCTTCTCCTGTGAGCGGCGCCCGCGTGGTCCATCCGGCCAGAGACTCTGCGGCACAGATGTCTCCGTTGCCGAAGGCTGGCGCTGCGAATCGTGGTGGTCATCGGCGCCGTGGTGGACGTCCAGCTCGATGAGGGTTACCACCCATCCTAAATGCCCTGGAAATGCAGGGCAGGGAGACCAGACTGGTTCTAGAGGTGGCCCAGCACTTGGGCGAGAGCACGGTCAGAATCATTGCTATGGATGGTACTGAAGGCTTGGTTAGAGGCCAGAAAGTACTGGATTCAGGTGCACCAATCAAAATTCCCGTTGGTCCTGAGACCTTGGGCCGAATCACAAACGTCAATGGAGAATCTACTGATGAGCGAGGTTCAATCAAAACCAAACAATTTGCTGCCATTCATGCAGAAGCTCCCGAGTTCATAGAGATGAGTGTTGAACAGGAAATCCTGGTGACTGGTGTGAAGGTTGTGGATCTGCTGGCCCTGTATGCCAAGGGGGACAAGATCGGACTCTTCGGTGGGGCTGGCGTTGGAAAGACAGTACCGATCAGGGAGTTAATCAACATTGTCGCTAAAGCCCATGGTGGTTACTCTGTGTTTGCTGGTGTTGGTGAGAGGACCTGTGAGGGCAATGATTTATACCATGAAATGACTGAATCTGGTGTTATCAACCTAAAAGATACCACCTCCAAGGTGGCTTTCGTGTATGGTCAGATGGATGAAGCACCTGGTGCTCGTGCCTGGGTAGCTCTGACATGTCTTACTGTTGCTGAATACTTCAGAGACCAAGAAGGTCAAGATGTCTTGCTGTTTATTGACACCATCTTCGGCTTCACCCAGGATGGCTCAGAGGTGTCTGCCTTACTGGGCAGAATCCCTTCTGCTGTAGGCTACCCAGCCCACCCTAGCCACCAACATGGGTACAATGCAGGAAAGAATCACCACCACCAAGAAGGTCTGCCACCTCTGTGCAGGCTATCTATGTGCCTGCTGATGACTTGTCTGATCCTGCCCCATTTGGATGCCACTACTGTGCTGTCTCATGCTATTGCTGAGCTGGGCATCTACCCAGCTGTGGATCCTCTGGACTCCACCTCTCGAATTATGCATCCAAATTTTGCTGGCAGTGAGCATTATGATGTTGCGCGAGGGGTGCAGAAGATCCTGCAGGACTACAAATCTCTCCAGGACTTCATTGCCATCTTGGGTATGGATGAACTTTCTGAGGAAGATAAGTTGGCTGTGTCCTGGGCAAGAAAAATACAGCGCTTCTTGTCTCAGCCATTCCAGGTTGCTGAGGTCTTCACAGGACATACAGGAAAGCTGGTGCCCTCGAAGGAGACTATTAAAGATTCCAGCAGATTTTGGCAGGTGACTTTCTATATGGTGGGACCCATTGAGAAGGCTGTGGCCAAGGCTGATAAGCTGGCAGGAAAGCATGCATCTTGAGGGGTCCTCTCTCTGCAAACTCACTCTGTACTGTATTCTCCGTGCTGAAAGCTCAGTTTCTGTGGAGGCCACACGAAAGCCTGATTGAAGATGTGATGTCCCATCTGGAGAGTATTTAAAGTTTTCAATAAAGTGTACATCCTGGGAAGATTCTAGCCTATGTCCATCTTGGGTGGGAGCTTCATTGCGTGCGTCTGCCTGGGAGCTGGGAGCATGGTGTCTCTCTGAGGCATCTGCTCCCGAGAGGAGAGCTGTGGAGTCTCTCCTTTTTTATTTAAACAGAAAAAGGAAAGTGATGCAGAATTCCCCTGCTGTATGTTGTGAGTACCATTGATGAATAAAGAAAACTGACTTGGCCTGATTGGGTGGGACAGAGATAGGTGGGGAAAACTGAACTGGAATGCTGGGAAGAAAAAAGTGGAGTTAGAGAGAAGCCATGTAGCCCTGCCAGAGACAGATGCTGAAACTTTACCTGGTAAGCCACAACCTTGTGGTCATACACGGATTAATGGATATGGGTTAGTTTAGGATATAAGAGTTAGCAAGATATGTGCTTAAGCTATTGGCCAAACAGTATTGCAAAGAATACGGTTTCTGTGTTATTATTTTGGTACTGAGCTGCTAGACAGCTGTAAAACAAACAAGCAGCCTTCCTTACAACAATGTCCCAAATATCAAATTGTAGAAAACACAAATTCAAACACTTGTCTATTCTGTATTTCATATTTGAGCATTAAAAAATTAATTAATAGCACTTAATTTATTTTCTGCTTTTGCTCACCTTGAAACTAATGCCCAGGTGACTGCCTCAACATAATCTAAAAGTTCTCTTTATAGAGGTTTCTAAATCAGGACCTCCAGCCTTAGCTATAATATTCTGTATTTTAAAGTGAGGTGAATATGTGTTCATCACACAGGTTACATTGCCATCTGCGTGCATTACAAGGAAAAGTTCTCTAGAAGGTGTAGCATTTCCCAGAAACAAGTTCTGACATCATGCCACATTTTTGTTTTCAAAAAAAACAGTGTTTTCAGAATCAAAAGAATTCTAATAGCAAATACTTGGCCCTGGATGACTACCAGTTCCTATCACTTTTTTATGTAGTTCAGATCCATAATTTCCTGGAGACAAAACAGAAGTTAAATTCTTTGCACAAGTTTTATTTGTTTTCCAGTTCTACGTGCAATGCATGGCTAAGATATGTGAATGAAATCTCTGTCTAATTGCTTCCTTTGTTTCTCCCTCAGCCAGCAGCCAAAAGTTTTAAGGAGGGAAAAAAATATTTACTACTTTTGCCACACTGTGATTTCTATTCTACTAGGCACCCACTAATGTTTGCCCAGCATATCACATTTCCTCATTCTACGATTCTGACAATGATGTGATGAAAACGCAGCTGGGACATCAAGCGTAGGTGACAAATTTACAATTGTGTACCACATAGAACATGCACAGTCATATACTTCACTTAAACAATAGGACATTTCCTTCCCTTGAAATGCTACTCAGAAAACAAAACATGTACTTACATTCTTCAATGATTTGCTGATGTCCTTAAGGTCTACCTGAAGAATATTTCCGATGATCGGGAGAGGAGTGGGGCCAGGAGGAAGCTTTCTTCTCTCAGAGCTCTGCCTCCATAGTGAGAGGAGAAACAGACAGGAGAAAACAAGCCCCAGAAGCACACCTAGAGTCATCGCTGCCTTCTCTGCTTGCTGGCATGAGTGTGTGCTTACAACACAAAGCTTATGTAATGAAGCCTGCTATTCCACCCATGATTCTCTGATACAAAACAGACCAACCAGGGACAAGACTTAATCTCTCCTCCAAGTGGACCTTGTTCCAACATAGTGATTAAAGTAAAATATTGACTCGATTGCTGTCATTTATACGAAAGCAGATCTTGTAGATTTTGGCTAAATTGTCATGGGCTGGGCTCCAAGAACTTGGGGGAAAAGCTTTTCTTATATGTAGCTGCAATTGAAAAAATTAAGCTATTTCATGATAAAAAAAAATTTGAAAGTTGTACAAAATTATGGATTCTCAAGTTAATGACCCCTTGAGAACTTATATTTTAGAAATTTAATATTTTATATAACCTGCAAATAAATAGAAATGTTATATTATAAAAACACTGAATATTCTTCCTCAATACTAAAATGAAATAAGTTTTTAAATAATATACTAATTTTTCAAAGTCACAAACATAATCTATCACATATAACCTATACTGTTAATGATAATACATCATTTTTAATTAAACTAATGGGCATAATTTTTACCATAAATAAATTTTAAGATGGAAAAATTGATAACATTTTCTATTTTTTTTATAAATTTATTTATTTATTTATTTATTGAGAAAAGGAAAAAAAAGTTTCAGCCTCCCATTTCCCTCCCCCTCCTCCCACCCTTCTTCCCCTACCCCCACTCCTCTCCCCCTCCCTCTACAGTCCAAAGAGCAGTCAGGGTTCCCTGCCCTGTGGAAAGTCCAAGGTCCTCCCCACTCCGTCCATATCTAGGAAGGTGAACATCCAAACTGGCTAGGCTCCCACAAAGCCAGAACATGAAGTAGGAACAAAACCCCATGCCATTGTCCTTGGCTTCTCATCAGCCCTCATTGTTCGCCATGTTCAGAGAGTCTGGTTTTATCCCATGCTTTTTCAGTCACAGTCCAGCTGGCCTTGGTGAGCTCCCAATAGATCAGCCCCACTGCCTCAGTGGGTGGGTGCACCCCTCGTGGTTTTGACTTCCTTGCTCATCTTCTTCCTTCTTCCGCTCCTCATTGGGACCTTGGGAGCTCAGTCCAGTGCTCCAGTGTGGGTCTCTGTCTCTATCTCCATCCATCGCCAGATGAAGGTTCTATGGTGATATGCAAGATATTCGTCAGTATTGCTATAGAATAGGGTCATTTCAGGTTCCCTATCTTCAGCTGCCCAAGGAACTAACTGGGGACATCGCCTTGGGCTCCTGGGAGCCACTCTAGGTTCAAGTCTCTTGCCAACCCTAAGGTGGCTCCCTTAACTAAGAATTGTGCTTCCGTGCTCCCCTATCCAACCTTCCTATATCCCAATCATCCTGTTTCCCCAAGTTCCCCCCATCCTCCCCTTCTCACTTTTCTCTCCCCATCTCCCCTTACCCCCATCCCACCCCACCGCCAAGATCCCAATGTTCTCCTCCCTAGACCAGGATGGAGGGGGGAGGACTTTGGACTTTCCACAGGGCAGGGAACCCTGACTGCTCTTCAGACTGGAGAGGGAGGGGGAGAGGAGTGGGGGGAGAGGGAGAGGAGTGGGGGGAGAGGAGTGGGAGGCTGGGAGGAAGCGGAAATTTTTTTTTCAATAAAAAAAATAAAAAATAAATATAAATAAATAAAAATAATAATAAAATAAAAAGTCCAAATTTAAAAAAAAGAAATAATTAACTGCAACTGAGAGAAAGACCCACAGCAAACATGATCAAAACAGTTGATAACAGCATAACCCAAAACTGAAAATTTAGAGACTTGGGTCTCTTCTTCTCCTAGAGCAGAAAACCTAATCCAGACCTAAACCAACTGCAGCATCTGGTGTATGTGCTAATCATATCAAAGCCATCAGCTTCTCACTGAATGTCGCTTAGTTACCTTGTAGCCTCTATGCATGCTGGGGGAAAAGAATCTGCTTGCTGATTTAAAATACAATCCATGCCCTGTTCATAATTGTACTGAAAATAAACATTTTAGCCCTTTACTAACCAATTAAAAATGTAGTATAGCATATATATTATAACCTTCTCCTCCAGAATTACCTGATGATTTAATTCCTTTCTTAACTAACTTTCTCCATTAAAGAGTTCACCAGACTTGTATGAACTGTGAGTTGTGTGGAAATCTTTACCTGATTTTGTATGGGACAAAAGAATTCCAGCTTTGGAACATGCTAGGGCTGAGGAATTACTGGTTTTAAGCATATATATGACCGGGAATGTTTTTAATGGATAGAACTAAGAACAATGTAGAACAAGAGAGAACAGAAAGAATAAGGATTGACAAAAGAATAAAGAAACATGGACAGATGACTCCCGTTGTGAGTAGACTTCTTTACCCTCAGATTTTCAGTCCTTCTTTAGCTTAACCTGGCATCTTTAACTGAACCCCATTAGAAAGCATCCATATAAGTGCAAGGATTTTTTTTAATGTACATGATCTGATGTGGGAGTGTCATATATCAATCTGTTGATTTCATTGGTTAAGTAATAAACAAACTGCTTGGCCTCATAGCTTAGAACATAGTGGGTGGAGTAAACAGAGCAGAATGCTGGGAGGAAGAGGAAGTGAGGTAAGACACCTCAGACAGAGACGCCATGCTCCCCTCACCCAGGCAGACACGATAGCTCTGCTCTCTGAGGCACACATGATGAAGCTCCGACCCAGGATGGATGTAGGCTAGAATCTTCCCAGTAAGCACACCTCGTGGTGCTACATAGATTATTAGAAATGGGTTAAGAGGCTGAAACTAATGGGCCAGGCAGTTTTAAAAGAATACAGTTTGTGTGTTGTTATTTCGGGGCATAAGCTAGCCAGGCGACCAGGGTGCCAGGGATGCAGCCATGCTGCTCCTATTACTACAATGATCCACTAAATCCAATTAATGCTGTCCATATGTTCATGGTTTTGAGGCCTTCCTCTAGAACTTGGGAATCCAACCAATGGCTGCATCCTCAGGAAGACGAGATTCTCAGCCTTGGTCCAAGCAGCTTCATTTTGCAGGCAGCATCAGTCAATGTAGAAAAGAGTACTTAGCCTTAAATAAAACATCGATGTCAATGCCTTCCCCAAGGCTGAAGGAGCATCATGGAAGTTTGAATGTAAGTTCTAGAGAATGAAGAGGAGGAGTGTGGATGGTAGTCTTCTGGACAAGGTATGGCTAGCACACTAATGAACTCAGCATAAGACCTGCAAAATTCCACCATAGGTAGAGTAGATGGTTTCCAGGACTTACCCTTCACTGAGCTCTAAACTTTTAAAGAATATCAGCTTCTTACTCTGAATTATAGTCTGTGAGTAAGATGTAGATTCTGAGGAAACAGCTGGGCTGGCACTGGAGTTGACGGAGTTGACATAATCTGTAGCTGATTTGAAATCTTTTTGGAAAAGATTATCTAGAGACAGAAGTAAAATTAAGCAGTTCAGAAAAGATTTATTTCTTTTAGAGGTATACTTGAAACTTTTAGTTTATAGTCCTGGGAGTCAGAAAGAGGAGTCCCAAGATGAGGGAAAGGTTAGGCTTATGTTCCCGTAGTTGGGAAAAAGAGTCCCAAGACTGGGGAATTGGGAAGAGATCCCACTCTTAGGAACAATCAAAGGCAGGAAAACTTAGGCTATTGCTTGACAGGAGTTCTTATCTGGAGTCTGTGGAGAGTTCTTGAGAAGAACCAAGTAAAATTAGACTGGCTATATAAGGCTAATTGGTGAATAATTGTTGTTTCTATAAGCAGGGTCTGGTTGTGTTGGGAGAAAATAATTTGACAGACTTTTGTTATATCAAAATAATCTTTCTTGAGGCATTCACATAGGTTCTGAAACTGAAATATTCTAGTAACATGGATTTTTTGTGATGTCCTTAGAAAATGATGAGAAGGATGATCTGTAATAGGTTTTGGAGGTTGGTGTGGAAAGGTTGAGAGAATTTGACTTTAGATCTCAAAGGAGGACTTGAATTGACAAGTGGACACTCAGTTGTAAGGGTGGGGAATGGCAACTAGGGTATCAGCAGTAAAGGGGACTGTGGCTAATAGAGAGTTCTAAAGAGAGGACAAAGAAAGTAGTAGGAGTCATTGAAAGAGATATCAATAAGGTTTAGGAGAGAGTTTGTGGATGATCTTGACACAAGTGAGGGCTTGGATACGAGAGTATGTGTATGTTGGAGAGGAGATGGTTTGGAAGTAGCTGTGTCTTGTAATTGAGAATATAGGATTTAGGGGAATGAATTGGCGGTGGATGTTTGGCAATCATTTGGGCAGAAAAAAAAGGATGACATTTGTGGGGGTGGAAGTTTGTGAGGAAAGAAGCAGCAGAAGGTGAAGATGAATATGCAGAGTGGGGGTTAGAAGACTGTCCTGTGCTGATAAAAGCTTAGATATGTTGCTATCTGGGTTACATAGTAGGCTTGCCTGGACAGAAGTGGAATGATAAAAGTAGATTGAGTCATGAAAGTAGGGTGAAAGGATGGATTAAGAGGCTGTCACATCAGCACAATTATTGTCTTTACTGATAATGGAGGAGACAGACTGGTGTGACCATCTGACAGAAAGGAGCTATCATCAGTATAAAAAAGGTAGGTAGAAGTAGTTAGAGGACCCTCTTGGGTATGAGAGGGATGGGGTAGGAGGTTTTTGAGAGTTTTGGATGGAACAACAATGAATAAATGAAAGGCATAAAAACAGAGAAGTCGACCAATGGAATCGTATAGAAGACCCAGATTTTAACCCACAAACCTATGAACACCTCATTTTCGATAAAGGGGCTAAAAGTATACAATGGAAGAAAGAAAGCATCTTCAACAAATGGTGCTGGCACAACTGGATGTCAACCTGTAGAAGAATGAAAATAGACCCATATCTATCACCGTGCACAAAACTCAAGTCCAAATGGATCAAAGACCTCAATATCAGTCTGAACACACTGAACCTAATAGAAGAGAAAGTGGGAAGTACCCTACAACATATGGGCACAGGAGATCGCTTCCTATGTATAACCCCAGCAGCACAGACATTAAGGGAAACATTGAATAAATGGGACCTATTGAAACTGAGAAGCTTCTGTAAAGCAAAGGACACTGTCACTAAGACAAAAAGGCAACCCACTGACTGGGAGAAGAGCTTCACCAACCCCGCAACTGACAAAGGTCTGATCTCCAAAATATATAGAGAACTCAAGAAACTAGACTTAAAAAGGCTAATTAACCCAATTAAAAAATGGGGCACTGAACTGAACAGAGAATTCTCAACAGAAGTTCAAATGGACAAAAGACACTTAAGGTCATGCTCAACCTCCTTAGTGATCAGGAAAATGCAAATCAAAACAACTTTGAGTACCATATTACACCTGTCAGAATGGCTAAAATCAAAAACACCAATGATAGCCTTTGTTGGAGAGGATGTGGAGTAAGGGGAACACTCATCCATTGCTGGTGGGAATGCAAATTTGTGTAACCACTTTGGAAATCAGTGTGGCAGTTTCTTAGGAAATTCGAGATCAACCTACCCCAGGATCCAGCAATACCATTCTTGGGAATATACCTAAGAGATGCTCTATTATACTACAAAAGTATTTGTTCAAAAAATTAATTTCTAATATGCTGATGCTCACTTTAAACCTAATGCCCACGACTGCTTCAGAATAACCCATGATTTCTCTTCCTAGAGGTTCTAAACCAGGACCTACAGCATTAGCTAAAATATTCTGTATTTTCACGCAATGTTAAAATGGGTTCATCACACAGTCTGCTTTGCTGTCTACAAGCATTACAAAAAAAACTCTCTAGAAGGTGTATTATTTTCCAGAATCAAGTTCTGGTATCATGCCACATTCTTATCTTCAGAAAATGGATTGTTTTCAGACCTAAAAAAATTCTAATAGCAACTATTGGACCCTGGATGGCTACTTATTCCTATCATTTTTTGTTTCCCTTAACTTTCCTGGACACTAAAAAGAGGTTACATTTTTCACAGAAGTTCTATTTGCTTTCCAGCTCTATATACAATGCATAGCTAAGATACATGAAGAAAATCTCTTTCTATTTACTTCCTTTGTTTTACCTTCAGCCAGCAGCCTAAACTTTTAAGGCAGGATAAAACATTTATAGTTTTTGCCACGCTGTGATTTTTATTCTAGGAAACAAACGCTAATGTTTATCTGACCAGATGACATTACCTCATTCTATGATTCTGACAATGATGTGATGAAAATGCAGCTGGGACATTAAGCGTAGGTGACAGATTTACAATTGTGTATCACATAGAACATGCACAGTCATATATTTCACTTAAACAATGGTCCATTTACTTCCCTTTGAATGCTACTCAGAAAACAAAACATGTACTTACATTCTTCAGTGGTTTGCTGATGTTCTTACGATCAACCTGAAGAATATTTCCGATTATTAGGAGAGGAGTGGGGCCAGGAGGAAGCTGTCTTCTCTGAGAGCTCTGCCCTCATAGTGAAAGGAGAAACAGACATGAAAGAACATGTTGTAAGGAGGCAGCATGTTTGTTTCCAGGTCACCTGGCAGCTCAGACACAAAATAATCACACAGAAATGATATTATTTAAAACACTACTTGGTCCATTAGCTCTAGCTCCTTATTGGCTAACTCTTATATCCTAATTTAACACATTTCTAGTAATCTATGTATTGTCACATGGCTGTGGCCTACCAGCTAAAGTTCTGACTGATTCCAACAGGGCTACATGGCTTCTCACTGGTTCTGCCTTTCTTTCTCTCAAAATTCAGTTTAGTTTTCCCCACCTAGCTTTGTTATACCCTATCAGGCCAAGTCAGTTTTCTTTATTCATTAATGGTAATCACAGCACACAGGGAGAAATACCACATTACCTCCCCTTTTTTGTTTAAATAAAAAGGAAAGCTTTAACTTTAGCATAGTAAAATTGCATATAACAAAACAGTTATCAAGCAAGAATTACAGTTACAATATTTATATCTATTTTATCTTTTATCACAACCGAGAAAACTACTCTTCAACTCCATCAAAGACTCCAGAAGAATATAATGTTTCCTAATTAAACAGTAACTGCATTGTAAGAAACTTCCAAATCTCTAGAAATGACAGGAAGATCTTACCACCTGGACTGTCTCCCAAAGTTCTTCTGTTCCATTGGGACATCCAGTTTTTCTCTGGAAGTAGATTGGTGCTGCCAGGACCAGATGTGTCTCATCATAAAATGTCCTAAGTTTTAAATGTGAGATTATGAATGTCTCTGCAAAATTTGAATAATTCCTATCTAACTAAAATATATTTCTATTTATCTAGAAAACCTAGCTAACATGACTATAAGCTTGACTATTATAGATAAGTATCTATTAACCTAAATTTTAACTATACATTACATTTTTAAATGAGCTACACAAACACAATACCTTAATCAGGAGCAGAAATATATATATATATATATATATATATATATATATATGATAACAAAATTGACCTTAAATTTATTATCAATTGTATCAATAAACCAAAATCCATACCCAAGCAAATCTCCATAGCATATCCCCCTTTAAATGTAAACAAACATTTATAAACAATATTTGGGAATATGGGAGTAGTTCTCGCTAAACTTTTTCCTGCTGTTTATTGGGTGAAGTAATTTTTTGAGGGATATTCACAGCAACCTTTCAGAGGGTCTTGGTCCATCAAACCATATTAGTCTATAAGCAATCCACAGGTTCTCATCTTCTGTGGAAACAAAAGAAGAACCTCTTTTCCAAAGCAACATATCCTTAGACCCAAATTTTGATATCAAGATACCTTTAAAATATATATGCTCGTTCAGCTTAGGAGCCCATACAATGAAATGTCTCTCTGCACTTAGTTCCTTCACAGTCAAAAAAATGAAAGAAAACTCAATAATATACATAATCCAGATTCTCTGTGTACAGACCATCTTTACATGGCTTATTTTTATTACTCTATTACTTTTTTACTCCTTTAATATATGACTGTCTGTACACTGTCTCTTTAAAGACTTGGTTTTATATTTTTTATAAACCATTTACTTCTTTTTATAACTCTCTATACTCTTTTTTTCTCTCTCCCAAGTCTACATACATGTTTTAAACACACTGTGTCTCATTTAGAGGTCTTTTTCATCTGAATTTGTCTTTATTGCATATCTGTAATCATTTTATGACCAGAAGTGCTTCTTAAAATGCTAAACCCTTATGAACTTAAGTGACACCATTGCTAAGGAAAATATGGCACTGCCTGCTTGCCCTGCCTAGTTCAGCATAATAGAGCTGTTTGCTGCCTCTGAGAGACATGCTCACGGCCCCATTTTTCAGCACACGGCCAGTCTATATCGCTATTAAGCAAGTTGTAGCACTCTATTCAGAAACCCCATTTAAATGTTCCATAGCCTGACCTCCCAAGAAAGAGTTTTGAGTTCCCGATGGCAGCACGCCAAAACTGCTGAATCAGGAAAACATCTATTAAAGGAGCCACGGCATGCTGCCAGCAAGCAAAGCCCATTCAGGAAAATAAATGTGGCTAAAGTTTGTTTCTTAGTGTCTAGAAATCCTTTCTAAGGTTTTAAGTGGATTTAGCTACCACGCACGCCAATTTGTAGTAAGAAGCTGCTTATTGGATCCCAACAAGCCCCAGAAGCACACCTAGAGTAATCACTGCCTTCTCTGCTTACTGACAACACAAAGCTTATATAATAAATCCTACTATTCCACCCTTGAGTCTCTGATACAAAACAGACCAACCAAGGACAAGACTTAATCTCTCCTCCAAGTGGACTGTGTTCCAACATAGTGATTAAACTAAAATATTGACTCCATTGTTGTCATTTATACTGAATAAGCTACTCTAGATTATGGCTTAATTGTCATGGGTTGGGTTCCAAGAATTTGGGTGAAAAGCTTTTCCTATATGTAACTGCATTTTTACTAGAAAATAAAAAATGAAGCTATTTCATAATAAAAAAGTTGGAAAGTTATACAAAATTATGGATTCTGAGGTTAATGACCCCTTGAGAGCTTATAATATTACAAAAAATTAATATTTATATGACCTGCAAATAAATAGAAATGTTATACTAAATAAAACAGTGAATCTTCTTACTCAATACTACAATAAAATAAGTTTTAAAAAGGAGGACCAAGAGGTGAGTGAACACCCACCAAGCAGGACACCCCATCTTCTAGGCCCTCCATACAGGGACAAAATCCCCAGGGCCCTCCCCCACCTGCCTCAACTTCTCTAGCCAAGCAGCAGGCAAGTTTCCTGCAAGTAAGTTGATCCAACACTCCCAACCCATCAATTGGACCTTGTAAGCTACAAGCACTACTCTGCCCCCACATCCTCCCACTCCCCATCCCCTGCAACCTTAGAGGAACTGTGAAATACAGGCTGAATGCTCACAGAGAAGAACAAGAGGTGAGTGACCACCCACCTGGCAGGACACCACACTCTAGGCCCTCTATACCAGGGCAAAACTTCCGGCCCTTCTCCCATCTGCCTCAGCTTCTCTTGCCAGCCAGCAGGCAAGCTTCCTACAGGTAGGCTGAACCAAAACTCCCATCCCATTGACTGGACCCTGTAAACTAAAAGTCCCACTCTGCCCCCAAGTCCTCCTATCCCCTGCAACCTCAGGAGCTCTGAAACACAGGCTTCAAATTCAGAGAGGACCAAGAGGTGAGTGACCACCCACCCAGCGGGACACACTACTTTCTAGGGCCTCCTTACCAGTGGAAAGCCACTGGCCCCTTACCCCATCTGCATCAGCTTCTCCAGCCAACAAACAGGCAATCTTCCTGCAGGTAGGCTGATACAACACCCCCATATCATCGATTGGACCTTGTAAGCTACAAGCCCTACTCTGTCTCCAAACCTTCCTACCTCCGCAATCTCAGAGGAACTCTGAAACATGGGCTTCAAATTTACAGAAAGAACCAAGAAATGAGTGACCACCCACCCAAGGTACATTCCACTCTGTAGGCCCTCCATACTGGGGTAAAATCCTGGGCCCATCCCCTACCTGTGTCAGCTTCTCTAGCCAATCAGCAGGCAAACTTCCTACAAGTAGGCTGTTTCAACATCCCCACCCCATCAATTGGAGCCGGCAAGGTACATGTCTCACTCTGACCCCAAACGTTTCCATCCCTCTTCTACCTCAGAGGAGCTCTGAAGCACAAGATCCAACTACAGATAGAGGACCAAGAAAGCAGATCAGGAGAGGAACCCTGAAGCATAGGTTGCAACTACAGAGAGAGGACCAAGTGAAGAACCCTGAATCATATGCTATGACTACACTGAGTAGACCAAGAGAGTGAACCCAGAGAGCAGACGAACAGAGAATTCAGTGATTCCCTGAGACAGAGACAGTGACAGTACAGAGCAGAGCAAGAGCAGTTCCCAAAGATACAAACATCCACTGCACGGATTGGACCAATGGGCAAAGACACTGCCGGCACCAATTGGAGGAAGAGATGGGTAGGCGCCAATGCAAGAATTCATTCAACAACCTAAAAAGCAACACGGCAATTCCAGACCCCAATAGCAGTTATATATCAGGAAGACTTGATCATCCCAACCCAGAAGAAGAGGAAACGATTTTAAGCATAACTTTATGAAAATAGTGGAAACCTTTAAAGAGGAAATGAAAATTTCACATAAAGAAATAAGAAAAGACCAACAAGAAAATTGGAAGTGATCAATAAATTTCTCAAAGAAAAACAAGAAAACCAAGAAAAAAAATCAAACAGGTAAAGCACACAGTTCAAGACCTGGAGACTGAAATAGAGGCAATAAAGAAAACACAAACTGAAGGAATTCTGGATATGGAAAATCTCGGTAAATGAGCAGGAGCAGCAGAGGTAAGCATAACCAACAAAATACAAGAAATAGAAGAGAGAATCTAAGTTGTTGAAGGTACTATAGAGAAAATAGATTCATCGGCCAAAGAAAACATTAATCCAACAAATTCTTTGCACAAAACATCTAGGAAATCTGGGAAACCATGAAAAGACCAAACATAAGAATAATAGGGGTAGAAGAAGAAGAAGGTATTCTTCCAGGGAGAATGAGATCCAAAAAACCAGAACAAGCAGTAGAGATAAATCCTGGTCTCACTGCCAGTGGCTCCATTGTCTACCCCAGCCATATACCTGTCACCCACATTCAGAGGCCCTAGTTTGGTCCTATGATAATGATGTAGAAAGTAAATTGACGAGACTTTCCAAGAACTGTGATCTTGTTTGGGAGAAAAGGATAATACATAGAGAGCAGAATTTCCAGCGTGAAAGCAGGGATTCATATTTGGTTCTAGGTAAGAATCATAATCTAGAATGGCAAGTGTTTATGTTCACAGTAACACCAGCTCAGGAATAGAAGTCATAACACATAACATGGAAGCCTGCTACATCTAATCCTTTCATATTTCCTTTTACAGCATCACTTTTTTCTCATTCAGATCCAAACTTGAGGTTGTTATTAGTGAGTCTTAGCTAAAGAGCCTTTCTACCATTCACTCTTACTTTCTTTGCATATGGTGGAGAAACAAAAACATCTTGGGATGTTAATTTATGACTACTTGCCATAGGAACACAAAACTAACAATGCATCAGGTTCTGCAGGTGTATGCATGGAATCCCAGAACTCAGGTGGTGGAACGGGAAGATTTTAAGTTATGTTCAACTGTACAATGAGTTTAGAGACAGCCTGGAATACATGATAACATATCAAAAAGAAAAAAGAAAGGAAACTTTGAAAATAGACCAGAATTATAATGCTTTTATTTAAAACACACAGGGCTAGGTGATGTTCAACTGTCACATTTCTCAGTTTTACAGTAATGATATTTACTAATTCAGCACTAGATAATAATTAGCATTTCTGAATTCAATAAATCATTACACAGCGTAGGAAATTGTTAATGTGTTTGTCCACAACCCTGAAAATTGCCACAAGTAGATGGACATTCCCTGGACCTTGAAGAGCTGAGGAAGTGTGAGGTGGGAGGTCAGAGAGCTATGACTGACAGAAGTGGTCAACTGTGCCCAGGAAGAAGGGCCTCTAGGGGAAAATACATTCAGATGGGAGTGAAGCAGATCTGAAACTCGGGTGGCACAGAAACAAATCCATTGTTGACTGGATTGGTATCAAGGTCTTTCAGGTCAACTGGAGATTTCAGATTAAAGTTCTGTAAAATGGTGGTCAGGAATAAAAATAACTCCATTCGGGCCAGACCTTCTCCCACACAAATCCGTTTTCCTAAAAATAAAAAAATAAATAAAATAAAAAACAGAATATAATTAACTACTTGTGTTTTGTTGAGACATGCACTTATAATGCAATTATAATGAAAGAGAATTTGTGTCACTCTTTAATAGACTGGGTAGATGGATGCATGGATGGATAGATAGATAAATAGTTAGATAAATGGAGAAAAGATGAACATACTTTTTTCTCCATGTCTGATATTAGGAAACAAAGTATTAAAATACTTGGATGCAAAGCTTCAGAGGGTGGAAAAGCAGTAAAGAATACAAGACTTCCCATTCACAGGATTAAAACAAAGAAACGCTCATTTAACTACACAGAGAGGTGAGTGGCCATGGTGAACTCTGGGATTTAATGGAACACAAAAGTAGAGCTGGTGTACTCCAGAGGATATGGAGAATACAGCACAAGAGACAAAATAACACTGCCTTGGAACCAAACATCAGGATAATGGAAAATACTCCCATTTATAGGGGAGAAAAAGTGTCACAGCACAGGCAGAAAGCTCTATCCTACAGAAAAAGAAATAGCTTAAATAAGCAGGTAATCAGGTTCCTTCTCAGCTGCGAAGCTTTAAATAAAACCTTTATATACCTCTCAGCAAATACTAAGAGTACTAAAGCCAGCAGACATCTTGACAATCATTCTAAATTGTAGGAAATAAGCTACTCTTGGCGTTGGAAAACCTGACATCATCAGAGAGTCCCCATAGGCAGTCCACAGCTATAACTGATGTGGCCACCAGAGACAGTTGCTTAGAAAAGAATCTTTGATGTGTGCTGAGTGTAATATTTCATCCATTGACCATGTATTTAAATACTACTTATCTTTATATCCACAGACAAGTATAGCTCTCGTGTTCATCAAAGAAACTCTTTGCATAAAAGAGAGAACATTATAGAAAATCACAACTGATCAAAATACAGAGAACAATCTATCATTGGGTGCCTAGCTCCAGTAGATACATCTACAGCACAACCGTTGCAGCTAAGGCTCAGGGAACATTGAAGAAGAAAGGAGTAGACTGTAAGATCCAAATGACCAGGAAATAATTTGATTACCTGTTGAGAAAGGAACAAAGTAGTCACTTTTCTTAAACTTGCCATTCTCATCTAAAAAGTGACCAGGATCAAATCTCTCTGGGTTGGGGAATTCTTTGTCATCATGTAGCACAGATGTCACTGATGCGATAACAGTGGTTCCCTGTAAACAAGAGCCATAGACAAGTCAAGTTATGAAAATGTTGCTGAGGTAAAAGTAACAATAGGCATGGCATAGTCAACGCTTCAGAGGAAATCATGTCTAAACAAGAGCAGAGGCATATCTGTACAGACAGATCATGCAACAACAGGGATGCAATGGGATCCAATGGCAGTGATCTTAAGGAACGTTCTCCAATAGATTTTGAAGGACTAAGTACTGGAATATACATTTATCAACAAGATTAGCACTGGTGTCTATCACCACCTACTGCTCTACTTTATCACTGTTGCTACTGCGTCATGCCTGTGTGGAATGTGGCTTGAAAATTTAAATTTTTACATGTAACACCAGATGTATCTGCTCATAGGAATGTCGTATATACATTTCTGATAAAATTAACAATGTCTTCTGGAATAGCATTGCCAAAAATATTATTCAATTATTCCATGACATGCAGTTTATTAGTCTTAAATTTAAGATATGGGTGAGATGTTGAATATATTTAGGACTGCTTGAAAAAAATTGAAGGGATAATAAAATTAGAAATTTTCTGATTTTGTAAGAATTCCAGCCAGGGTCATCAGTTTATTTGAGGATAAATATTGAAACTGAGAAACTAATCAGATGACTCACTAAGCAGTATATTCAAAAGGTGTCAATGGTCATGCCATAAATTTTATTGATTACAAAAAGAGCAGAACTTCTACAATGTAAAGATCTGAATATCATCTTAAGGCAGAAGAAGCAGGCATATCCACTAACAACATAGTTAACGCATGCCCACCTGCCTTACAATATATGAGTGAGTCCTAGAGAATATTCCTTGTCCATTTTTTTCTTCCAAAGTTATACCTGGAAACAAACTACTAGAGAACATGACATGCAAACTAACCCTGAAACTGAGTACCTAATTACATGAACTTAAAGATTTAATGGATCAATATATAAATTCTCTAAATGTGCCTATATACTTCTTAGCATCCTGATAAAACCCTAGGAGAGTCTTTTCAAAGACTGGCAATCTGAACTTTAAATTTATTTCAAAGTGTAAACAGTCAAGAGCAACTTTAAATGGAGAGTAAATTTGGAAGACCTACAGCTCTACAAACTAAGACTTGTTTCATAATTTTATTGGCTCTTAATGAAAATAGCAAAAAGTTCATCCAGCTCCAAGATTTAAAGTGTTTGTATTTCTCTTATCTGGTGGGGGCAGCAAATTGGGACCAATCATGCTATAAATTTTTAAGAATTCTAGTACAGGTTGCTTGTGAATATACAACTTGTAGCTTGGTTGGCTTAATCTCCCTGAAAGGTTTCCTAACTTCCTCTTCAACACTGATAATCTGAAATTTCAAGCTCCAATATCTTGGGTTTATGATTTAATTTCACTCACTCATTTAAGAGCAAGACCATTAAGGTACAATGTAGACAAAGGAAACTTACCTTGGGAATGAGATAGTTTCTGAACTTAATGTCACAGGTCACTGCATGGGGCAGACTGGTAGGAAGGAGATCAATGTATCTCTGAATCTCATGCAACACAGCATCAGTGTAAGGCATGTGACTCCTGTCCTGCATGCTGGGGCTTCTGTGTCTACCAATCACATGGTCAATCTCTTTCTGGACTTTGGCTAGTTCAACACAGTTAAAAATAACAAGTAAGAAAGTGACAAATTGAACACAAGTCAGGGTTGCCTGTAGCAAGATGCATATGCCTGGTGACAGCATGAAAGCATAACATATGCTAATGTAGTGATGGTTGCTATGATAAAAATACTATCAAATATTTTAGAAGGCACAATACATAGGCCTTATATAATAATTATCATACTTAAAATCAACACTATTCATTTCAAATAATAAACAGAACAGCAGACCATGAAAATCAACTCTTAGAAGAAAACTATTGATCAAATATTATCAGTACCAAAACAATGAAGTATATTTAAGAATAAATTATACTAGCATTGTGTGCATGTTTGTATGTAGTTTCCAAAGGTATATAATATCTTCTTACTTCCCAAATATGGCCATGTACTAACAATCGCTCCTAAAATTTTATGTTTATATCTATATGTGATGTGGGAGTCCCCTCGGTGTGCTGTGATTACCATTAATGAATAAAAAAACTGCCTTGGCCTGTTGATAGGGCAGAACTTAGGTAGGCGGGAAAGACAGAACTGAATTCTGGGAGGAAGAAGGCAGAGTCAGAGAGGTGCCATTGAGCCGCTAGAGACAGATGCTGGGAATTTTACCTGGTAAGTCACTCTCACGTGGCGATACATGGATTAATAGAAATAGGTTAAATTAAGATGTAAAAGTTAGCCAATAAGAAGCCAGAGATAATGTTCCAAGCAGTGATTTAATTAACACAATTTCTGTGTGATTTTTGGTTCTTGGTGGCTGGGATGAACAAGCGATGTCCTCTAACAAATATGTAGTGATTATTCTTTCTTATCCATCACTGGATAAATGAAATTCTTATCCATGTGGAAAAATAGTTTCATATTCTCTAGATTTATTAAATATAAACACCTTTCTCAGTTCAGTCCTCACAGGGGAGCTTTGCAGTATCCATTGGTGAAATCTTTGTGACTACATAAAATTTGTGACCTGGTAAGAAAGAAATGACTATTGTCATTGTTGATGCTATCCTGAACTTAAATCTATTTCTCTTTACCTACTTACATTTTTATTCATTTTAGGGATTATTTTGAAATATTCAAGTAGATATTTCAAAGTCTTGCCAATACATATCCAGTTAGGGAGAAGTCTAAGGATATCAGCCTCTGATTTCCCTTTTGTTCTTGGTTCTCTCCTCACACCTTCATTCCATTGGTCCATTCTAAACTGCATGTTTTCTAGGTATGATGCTAACCAACCACCCTAGCGATCTCATTCTTCCCCATGTGGTCTCTTGATTTCTATAGCCCATTACTTTTTATGTCTGGAGGACTTGTATTCAACTACCAGCATTCATACAGTAAATAATAACCATGTATAAATTTCGATCTATGTATTTGATGCCCTCTTCTGATATCTGTGGGCACCAGGCCTGCACATGGTACACACACATAAATGCAGGCAAAACATTCATATACATAGAATATTTTTAATTTAAGATAAAATTATAAGACACTACCCCAATAGTCTGCCATAACTTAAATAGCATTTTATGGAAACTTATTTATAGAATGATAAATTAAATACCTTTAGAAATTCTGCCTAAATGGACCTAAGCTTTAGAATAGTTTCCAGGATGATGTCTCATTAAATTCTAGAATTGATATTTATTCTTCTGTAAGGAGAGTTTATATTCCAACAAAAGAATTGTCATAATAAGGAAAAACATCCTCAAGAATATATCTTCTATTCAATATGGATTTTTTCCAGTTTAAAGTAATTTGCATTTTAAAACAATTGGTGTGGACACAATCACTTCCCATAAAATCTAGGCTCTGGAAAAATACTTTACTGATCTTTTTTCCTGCCTTCCACCTTCACTTCTATGAAGCATGAGCTCTGCTATGAGCTGAGAAACCTCACTTCAGTCCTCCTGATCAATGTAGCAGATTGGAGTGGCACACACAGTTAAATTCTCAGTCTTCCTTGAGACAAACAATTCCCAGGACTCCAGGATTTTCTTCCAATTCCTTTCTGAATTCCTTGCTTCCCACCTGTGTCCTTACCTGTGACTTCTGGGTACTTGAGCAGGAACAGCAGGGAGTACCTCAGTGTTGTGCTTGTTGTCTCTGTCCCAGCAGCAAACAGGTCACCTGCTGAGAAGATCAAGTTTTCACAGGTAAACTCTGTCTTTGGGTTGTTCTTTTCCTAGGGATGATTTTACAGTGTTAGCCATCAAATAATTTGTCAATGTGCTTACTAGATGGAATAAAAATGCTTTACATATGCTGAACTTAACCTGACAGAGCCTGGAGAATGCAGTGGGAGAAGAAACTAACATGTGTTCAAAAGAGATGTAAACCCCCTGACCCATATTTACCCCCTATACCCAGTGTCTTATCTGGAAAAATTATTTTCATGAGACTCCTCAGCCATGTGAACCATATAGTGTATCATCTTCCCAAAGAGACAGAAACAAAAGAATAGATGCCTCATTTTCTTTTTTAATGTTTTACTCAAAGCACACATAAAAAGGGAGGAGAAAAGACAGATAGTAGGGATAGTCACAAAGATGAAAGCCTCAATTGTAAACATGGCAAAGAAAGATGGATGATCCCTGACTCTCATGAGGGAGGTTTACTGCTTAGATAAGGAGAGTAAATCCAGGACACAGCAAGAATAAGGGTAGAGTTCAGTGAAGTAAAATAGAGAGCTCACAAAGCAACCAAACAAACACCTTATGTTTATGATGAGTGCCAATAATATTCATTGGAAATAAGTGGCTTTACAACAAATGGGGCCATGACAAAATTAGCATTCATTCATATAGGTACCTGATAGATATCAATCTTTAATTACATGTCCATATCAATCCACTTGAAGTTTCACTCAGTTAACTTAAATTTTCATTTAACTTTCATCCGTGGCATTAATCATTCCCTTCTCAAGCACAACATACACTTTATAATTTATGTAAAATTCCCTCACCTGTCCATTGCTAATATTTTAAGATTTAGTTCAATCTGCAGACACTATAGACAATCTAACTAGCTTGAGCTCCTTTTCTGAGTTTCCATGCATTGTCTGCAAAGACAATATTCATCTCTATTTCATATTAACATTTTTTCTAGCAGTTGTGTGGTGTGGAAAGTTCTTCTGTATATGTGTTGCTTTTATTGGTTAATGAATAAATCTGTTTCAGCTAGTAAATTAGCAGAATAGAGCTAGGTGGGAAAACTAAAATGAATGCTGGGAAAAAGAAGGCAGAGTCAGTGAGAAACCACGTACCCACCACTGGGATCAGATGCACTGGAACCTTGCTGGTAAGCCACAGCCATGTGGCAATGCACAATTAATAGAAATGGATTAATTTAAGATATGATTTAGCCAGAAAGATGCTTAAGCTATTTGCCAAACAGTATCACAAATAAGATAGTTTCTGAGTGATTATTTCATGGTCTGGGCAGCCGGGAACAAACAAGCAGCCTCAGGCAAAAAAGTTGGCACACCAACATGGTCAACAATATTCACATAAAACCTGAAAAATCTTAAAAAGAAATTTTACACACAAAAGAACAGAGTTAAGCACAGCTTTTTGGTAGCAGCATTTTTTTGGGTGGGCTTTGTTTGCTAGAAGCAAGCAGAGGCATAATTCTTTTAAGAGAAGCCTTTCTGACTCTGTAGTAACAGCAAACACTGCAAAAACTCCTTTAAGGAGGCTTCCTGGTTCACCAGCAGAAATGGCTCTAACTCTTTCAGGAGGTCCAAATAGGAGCATTTAAATGGGGTCTGTGAGCAGAGTGCTACAACTTGCTTAATGTAAAAATAGAATGGCTGTGTGCCTAAAAATAAGACAATGTACAAGGCTGTCAAAAGCTGTGAACATGCTTCTGCTATGTTGGACTGGGCAGAGCAAAAAGGCATGGCTGTGTTGGCCCTAGCCATGAACATTTAGCTTTCAAATATGGGGGGGGGGGGACCTCTGGTTATAAAATGACTACAGATACACAATAAAAACAGATTCAATTTTTTTAAAAAAGACCTCTAACATAAAAAAACAAAGTCTTTAAAGACAGAATACAGACAGTGATAGATTAAAGGGGTAAAGAAAAAATAAGCCATGTAAGAATGTAATATGCACAGGGAGTCTGGATTATGTATATTATTGGGCTTTCTTTCAATTTTTTGACTGTGAATGAGCTAAGTACAGGGAGACATTTTATCTTATGGGCTGCTAAGCTAAACCAACATATATACTTTAAAGGTATCTTGACTTCAGAATTTGGTTCTAAGGATTTGTTGCTTTGGAAAAGAGGTTCTGCTTTGGTTTCCACAGAAGATGAGGACCTATGGACTTCTTCTAGACTAATGCGGTTTGATGGACCAAGACCTGCTAAAAGGTCACCATGAACACCCCCAAAAATAACTTCACCCAGCAAAAAGCAGGAAGCAGTTTAGAGAGAACTATGCCCAAATTTCCTAAATGATTGTTTATAAATATTAGTTTACATTTAAAGGGGGATATGCTATAGAGATGACTACTTTGCATTGGTATGAATTTTGGTCTATTGAATCAAATTTAATGTCAATTTTGTTATATAAATATATATATTTGCTCTTGATTAAGGTATTGTGTTTGTGCCGCACATTTAAAAGTGTAATGTATATTTAAGAAATATAGGTTAATATATAGTCATCTATAATATTCAAGTGTGTAGTCATATTAGTTAAGTTTTCTAGATGTATAGAAATATATTCCAGTTAGAAAGGTATTCTCCAAATCTTTCAGAGACCTTCAGAATATGGTATTTAAGATGTTTTAAGAACTTAGGATTTTTTCGTGGCAATGAGACACATCTGATCCTGGCAGCATCAATCTACTTCAAGAGGATGATGGGCATCAAAGAGGTTCCTCATGGAGTTTGTTAACCATTTGAGCAAGAAACTGCTCTTGCCTGAACTGTTTGACTGGACTTGCAGGAGCCACAAAAAAAAAATGACTGCTGAAGCTGCTTAAAGAAGGTGATACAGACCTTCAGCGTTCTTGCTTCAAGAAGGAGTCTGCCAGACATTCTTCAGGGCACAGAATAAAGTGACTGACAAATTTCCAACATAGATGGAACTGTCTTTGAAGTTTCCTGCTTCATGGAAAAGTCTGCAAGATACTATGGGCCTGTAGGCTGAAGACTGGATGCTCCAATGACACAGAAGAACTTTAGGTGACTGTCCAGGCAGCAAGATGTCTCTATCAATTCTAGAGTTTTGGAAGTTGCTTACAATGCACTTCATGTTAACTTAGGAATATTGCATCCTTCTGGAGTCATTGATGGAGTTGAAGAAAAGATAGTTTTAATTATACTTTTCCTTAGTTATGATAAAAGATAAAGTAGATATAAATGTTGTAACTGTAATTCTTGCTTGAAACCTGTCTTGTTATATGCAATTTTACTATGTTAAAGTTAAAACCTTTCTTTTTATTTAAACAGAAAAGGAGGAGTGGTGTGGGAAGTCCTTTTGTATATGTATTTGTTACTTCTATTGGTTAATGAATAAATCAATTTCAGCCAGTGACTTAGCAGAATAGAGCTAGGCAGGAAAACTAAACTGAATGCTGGAAGGAAATAGGCAGAGTCAGTAAGAAGTCATGTAGCTGCCACCTAGGAGAGATGCAGCAGAATCTTGTCAGTAAGCCACAGCCATGTAACAATACACAGATTAATAGAAATGGGTTAATTTAAGATATAAGAATAAGCCAGGAATACTCTTAAGCTATTGTTCAAACAAAATTGCAAATAATATAGTTTCTGAGTGATTATTTCTTGATCTGGGTAGCCAGGAACAAACAATCAGTCTCCTGCCAACAGTTTGGAAAGGTTTACATTCCTTAGACATATAGCATTTTACTACTATTCAGCTAGATCATTTTTATCTAAAAAAGTAGGTCAATAAATTCAAATTATTTAACTTTACACTGGGATACTTACTGCAAATTCATGTACATAATATGCTAATGAAGTGTTTGTCAAACATTACTGGTCTGAACCATTCAAATATCCCTGTAAAGCAGAGACTATCCATGGAACAATGCTCAGGCAATCAAACAACTGAATTGAAGTTTTATTATCATTTTACCTGCTCCATTTTGATAAGAAAACAATCAATAAAGTCCCGAGGATTGTTAATGTCCAGTGATTCTTGGTGCTCTATCATTTTTGCCAAAAAATAATGTTTTAAAAAAGTAAAATTTTCAAGTAACTCTCTGTGTCTTCCTGGTAGATAGTCAATTATAGCAGGAAAATTATTGCAAATCTACAAAAGAAAATAATAAAAGTTTAAAACATAGGATTTATCTATGTGTACATTATAGTGGAACTTGGTCTGAAAAAAGAAATGTAAGAATAAATAAAATGGGTTATCCATCTTGATGAGTGATTTTTATGTTGTATATAGAAATTGTCATTGCTTATAGAGATGCTGATAGAAGAGCACATGAACCAGCTCACATGTGATAACCACTGTGTAAACTCTCACACAATGAGTGACATCAGTTCATTCTTTTTCCACACAACCTCTTCACTAAACCTCCAATACAAACTGGCATGATTTAATGTGATTTACATTTTCTAGACTGTAACAGAGATGAAGGGACTTGGAATATCCTGATTGAAAGCATGGACATCATCTTTGTTACTTAATTTCCATCAGTCACCCTCAGACACAGAATAAGAATTTTAGCAGTGGGAGTCTTAAGAATTCTTGAAGTATAACTATGAACCTGTGTAGACCAGCTGGATGATTTCTTCAGGATCATTTAGACCTGTTAGCTAGCTCAGCTCAGCACAGGGAAAAATTTGATGGGATCAAGATACCACTCAAACACGTTGTCACTCCTGTGACAGACATATTGGTACTTAGGATGTCAGCTGCTTACTATTTAATAAACATTGCCATACTCCAGGAGCCCTGGCAGTTTCAATGATTCCATACACTGTCCCTACTGGAAGAAAATATTCTCTCATTGCAAATTATGATATTTCTCCTAAGTGTTTTGATGACAAAATCTCTAAAGCATTAAAAGGATAATAAGCCTTGCTGCTAACAAATTTTAAAGATGAAACAGATGGTCCAGTGAATTATATCAGTGTCTTCTTAGCATTGAACTAATGGTTTATGGAGAAAGTGATTTGAGGTTTAATGAACAGAGTCGAACAGCCCACAATTAAGTCTTCATTTTTCTAGAGAATGTTTGCAATTTCAGGGAGGACATATCTCTAAGAAGGGATTATTGGTTTTTTGTTTTGTTTTGTTTTTAAAGAAAGAAATGAGCTCACCTGAATCCAAGGAGTACTCAGAATCTCTACATTTTTATTTAAGTTGTTCATTAAGTTAAGAAAATCCTTGTCTTTATAATCAAAACGATTCTGGAAAACAATGGAGCAGATGACATTGCAGGGAGCACAGCCCAGGATGAAGGTGGGGTCACAGGGTGAGCCTGAAGAGATGGGAACAATTGTAAAATGTCACTGAAATATATGTGTGTAAAATACTGTATGTCTTAACAGGTAAAAGAACTTAGAAAATTTGAGCAAGTTTTACTAACAGATGGCCTGGTAGGCATAAAAATATGCATTGCATCTGCACATCATTTTTATACTTAATATTATTTCACTGATCTGGAAATCTATCCAATTCATGAAATTGAGTAAACTCACTTTTCATCTCATCCCTTTATTGACTGACCTGTCCCTGCAGAGGTCTGCTGTTTTGGAAGGGGGAAAAGGGACTTTCTATATATTCGGTAATGCAGGACTTCTGGTTAGGCCTCTGAACAACATGATACAACATTCATGGGAATGGAAGGCAGGGGCATCTGGGAAGAGGTGGGGTGTAATTTATTCTGTTTTCTATAAATTATGCTGTGCTTTTAGAAGAGAATGAACTGGTAAATCTTTATTAAGATATAGCCAAGTAAAGAAATGTGTTACATAGTAACATCCATCAAAATTTTTTGCATGGAGCTGAGATATTTCAGTTATAAAAAAATAGTCCAATTAAAGACAATTATACCTTTTGGTTCTATACAAATATGATGCGCTGATTGTCACCATATTCACATATGTTTTCTAGTGAACTTAATATTTATGTTGAGGGAAATTATTGTTCCTTAAAACATCAGAAAATAAGTTCAAAACCTAAATTCATATAGTTATTTTGGTTTTTGAAAGCAAAACAGTTGGAAAAGATCTAGATTAAACACACAGAATCCTTCCATAAAACAAAAATCACAGATTTTAAAGCTGTCCTACTTTTTTTCTACTACAAACCATACTTTCCATATGAAGACAGAGCCAGAACACAGAATGAGAGCTCTGGCCACCCTCAAAACTTCTCAAGAGCGTAACAATGAGACAGAAGCCTATGATGAGTAACCCTCACCATTGGTTTTCCTTAATTCCTCCACAAGACAGCGAGCTTCCTCTTGAACACGATCCTCAATGCTCCTCTTCCCCATTCCAAAGTTCCTTAGAGCCATGAGTGAGAAGCGCCTCATCGCTTTCCAATTCCTCCCATTACTGAAAACAATGCCTAAAAGAAAGAGCAGAAGTGAGGAAGGAGATCCCAAGTAAGGAAGGAGGTCTGATGGGTGACTGCCACACAGAAAGCCCAGCTGGATCTGAACAAGTTTCACCCTCAAATTCCCTATGGGCCCAGCCCAACATATAAACATGGACACATAGGGGCATGGACAATGTACACATGTAGGCACATGGACACTTACCAAGACCTTTATTAATCTTATCAAACACCGGAATGCTTCCTCTTCCAGCAAACTCCTCACCATTATCAATCAAGGCTTCTTTCACAGCTTCATATCCATACAATACCACAGCAGGCTTTCTGCCCAAGTACAGAGTGAACACAGGACCATAGACTTTTGATAACTGAAAATAAAAATGTAATTTAAAATAGAGCAAGAATGGATAAGGAAAACGTGGCACATTTATACAATGGAGTACTACACAGCAAAAAAAAATAAGGACATCTTGATTTTTGTAGTAATATGGACAGCGGTGGGGCTGCGTCCTCAAACACCCCAGCCGCCTGCCCGGCTCGGCTAGCTTATGCCCCGAAATAATTACACGGACACTGTATTCTTTTAAACACTGCTTGGCCCTTAGCTCTAGCCCTTACTGGCTAATTCTGATATCCCTATCAACCCATCTCTAACAATCTGTGAGCACCGGTCTTACCGGGAAGATTCTAGCCTAAGTCCATCCTGGGTCGGAGCTTCATCACATGCGTCTGCCTGGGAGCTGGGCATGGCGTCTCTCTCTGAAGGCATCTGCTCTGGAGAGGAGAGCTGTCGAGTCTGACCTCACTTCCTCTTCCTCCCAGCGTTCTGTTCTGTTTACTCCACCCACCTAAGGGTGGGCCTATCAAATGGGCCTAGCAGTTTCTTTATTGCTTAGCCAAAGAAATCAACAGATTGATATGACACTCCCACATCACTTCCCCTTTTTCTGTTTAAACAAAAAAAGGAAGGCTTTAACCTTAACATAGCAAAATTACATATAACAAAACAGTTATCAAGTAAAAGTTACATCAGAAACATTTATACATATAACAAAATTGACCATAAATCTCTATCAATAAAGCAAAATCTATACTAATACAAATTATTCATATCTATATCATATCCCCCTTTAAATGTAAAAGAACGTTTATAAACCATATTTGGGAACATGGGCGCAGTTTTTTCTCTCCAAACTGCTTCCTGCTGAATGGGGGCATCGTTAATTAGGTCTTTCATGGTATAACCTGTGTTGCTAGTTTCATCTCAGTTGGCAGTTGAGCAAAGCAATTTTCTGAAGATGTTCACAGCAAACCTTCAGGAGGACGTGGTCCATCATACCAAATCGGAATAGAAGAAATGAACAGGGTCTCATCCTCTGTGAAAACAAAAGAAGACTCTCTCCAAAGCATCATATCCTTAGACCCAAATTCTGAAATCGTAATACCCTTATATCCATTCTGGTTTAGCTTGGCAGCCCATGTAATGAAATGTCTCTCTGTACTTAGCTCCTTCACAGTCAAAAATTTTAAAGAAAACACAATAATACAAAGAATCCAGACTCTCTGTGAATTTTTCATTTTTACGTAGCTTATTTTTACTCTATCACTTTTCTTTATTCTGTCTCTTTAAAGACTTTACCTTTTTTTTTAAACATTAACTTTATTCTCTATATTCTTTTTCTTCTCTTTCCCAAGCCTACGTACATTCATCCAACAGTGTGACTCATTTAGTGGTCTGAATCTGTCCTATTGTGAATCTGCAATGTTTTACTATCCAGGAGCACTTTTGATTTGCGCCTTTAAATCATTAGGCGCTTAAGAATCTAAGCTGAGACATTCCTAAGTTAACTTTTTGCTTTTTGAGCGTATATCTGTGGACCAGGCTGTCTTTGAACTCTCAGAGATCCGCCTGTCTCTGCCTCCCAGGCATTGGGATTAAAGGTGTTTGCTACTACACTTTGAACTCACAGAGATCTGTTTGTCTCTGCCTTTTAGGCACTGGGATTAAAGGCGTGTGCTACCACATCTTGAAGTCACAGAGGTCTATCTCCCTCTGCCTCCCAAGTGTTGGGATTAAAGGTGTGTACACACAACAACTCTCTTCCTTTTTTTTTTTGTTTTTTGCTTTAAGAACTTCAACTTTCAGCTTGCATATATTTTAACACACTTTAAACCATTCAGAAATTTTCTCTGTCTTTGAATCTCTCTTTAACTGTGTATCTCTCTTTTTCTGACCACATGAACCTTTAAATTACTGATCATTATCAGTAGGACTAAAGGCGTGGCTTTGCCGGCTGGATCCAGCCCATTCCTTAGCTTTCCAGCCTCATGGCTGATGTACAGGCTGCAGCCATGTTTATAGCCACAACTGGCATTTCAAGGTCCCTGCCAGCCAGCGAGCTACAACAGACAATACTCAAGCCCTCTCTCGGTAGCCGGCCCTCCTGCCTCAAACAGTCAGAGTTTGCCCTGGCAGGATGGCCCAGAAAGCCGGCATTTTAAAACGGCGCAGCTTTTTTCCTGCTACGGCTGAAAACCGAAAAGCATGCGTTCAACTTTTCGTCAACACCATTTAAGTGTTTCGTGGCAGGACCTCTTAATGAGCTGCAGGGTTTTGCAGCTGAAGCTGAGTCAGGAAGCCTCTTGGGGCTACCAGGTAGGAGCGGCACTCAGCACTTTAATTCTGAGACTGAGCATGCAGCACAGAAATTCTTTTCATCCAAGTAACATCCAAATCTGACAGGCAGAGCACTGCGCAGTCTAAAAACACGTCTCTGTATGGCAGCAGGAATCCGCCATGCTCTTCTGCCTGCCTAAGCCTGATTCTGCCTTCTGCCCAGGAGCAGGCGGGGAGCTCTGAGTCATCGCACGGTCTCAGAGCACTCTCCTTCCGATCCCAAGCGGGAACACAAACATAAAGCCAGAGTTTGCACTGGCGGCACAGCCCCAGGAAGCAGCGCTTTAAGATAACGCAGCTTTTTTTCTGCTGCTGTTGCCGAATCAGGAAATCTCTCTACAGCACGCCACCAACAAACAGCAAAAATCTGTGTTAAACTCTCTCTCCCTTATTTTTAAGCCTTCTCAAGTTTTTTGTGGACTCAGCTAGCCACACGTCTGGGCGTCATTTGTAGTAATAGGGAGCGGCGGCGGGGCTGCGTCCCCAAACACCCCAGCCGCCTGCCCGGCTCGGCTAGCTTATGCCCCGAAATAATTACACAGACACTGTATTCTTTTCATCACTGCTTGGCCCTTAGCTCTGGCCCTTACTGGCTAACTCTGATATCCCAATCAACCCATCTCTAATAATCTGTGAGCACTGGTCTTACCGGGAAAGATTCAGCATGTCTGACCTGGCGGCTTGCTTCATTGTGTGCGCCTGCCTGGGAGAGCGGAGCATGGCCTCTCTTCTGCTCCCGAGAGGAGAGCTGTGGAGTCTGACCTCACTTCCTCTTCCTCCCAGTGTTCTGTTCTGTTTACTCCTCCCACCTATCTTCTAACCAATGAGAGCCAAGCAGCTTCTTTTATTTTAACCAATGACCTTCCTCCATCAGATTTTTACAAGAAAATGGATGGAGCTAGAAAATAGCACTTTGAGTGAGGCAACCCAGACACAGCACTCATAAGTGGTTTTAAACATTAAGCCAAGAAAACCACCCCACAAATCACAATCCCAGAGAACCTAGACAACAATGAGGACCCTAAGAGAGACATACATAGATAAAATCTATATGGGGGGGTGGAAAAAGACAAGATCACCTGAGTAAATTGGGAGCATGAGGATCTTGGAGGAGGGTTGAAGGGGAGGGTCCCATGCCAAGAGTCTCAGCTGCCCCAGGGAAAACCTATTCTGGAACACAATTGATCTCTGCTGAAAAATTAGGTCAGCACGATAAATAACCAGACCAGCTCAAGAACAACAGTTATAATTTTTTAATAGTTGAAAAAGGAAAACTCATGTTACAAGAGTGGGAGGTCCAAAATCCAATAGGTCCAGCGAGCACCGCACGGAGAGAGAGAGAGAGAGGCACACCTGGATCTACCAATATTTCTACTTGGGCCCCAAGTAGCCACACCCTAATTAGATGTGATTGGTTGATAGTTTCCCCGTCATCTCCCCCTTTTGTCTAAACAAGATCGATCCAAACCCAATACAACTATATACAATAGGAACAGATACCAAATATAAAATTACAAGTAATAAAAGGATGATTGGGATAAACAAAGGTTGGATAGGGGAGCACGGAAGCACAATTCTTAGTTAAGGGAGCCACCTTAGGGTTGGCAAGAGACTTGAACCTAGAGTGGCTCCCAGGAGCCCAAGGCGATGTCCCCAGTTAGTTCCTTGGGAAGCTGAGGATAGGGAACCTGAAATGACCCTAGCCTATAGCAATACTGACGAATATCTTGCATATCACCTTAGAACCTTCATCTGGTGATGAATGGAGATAGAGACAAGAGACCCACACTGGAGCACTGGACTGAGCTCCCAAGGTCCCAATGAGGAGCAGAAGGAGGGAGAAGATGAGCAAAGAAGTCAGGACCACGAGGGATGCACCCACCCCCTGAGACAGTGGAGCTGATCTATTGGGAGCTCACCAAGGCCAGCTGGACTGTGACTAAAAAAGCATGGGACAAAACTGGACTCTCTGAACATGGCGAACAATGAGGGCTGATGAGAAGCCAAGGACAATGGCACGGGGTTTTGATCCTACTTAATGTGCTGGCTTTATGGGAGCCTAGCCAGTTTGGATGTTCACCTTCCTAGATATGGACGGAGTGGGGAGGACCTTGGACTTTCCACAGGGCAGAAAACCCTGACTGCGCTTTGTACTGGAAAGTGAGGGGGAGAAGAGTAGGGGGAGGGGGAAAAAGGTGGGAAGAGGGGGAGAAGGGTGGGAGGAGGGGGAGGGAAATGGGAGGCTGGGAGGAGGCAGAAACTTGTTTTTTTTCTTTTCTCAATAAAAATAAATAAATAATGTAATAAAAAATAAAAATCAAAAAAATTAAGCAAGGAATGCAGAACAAAAGTTTTACTAAGCATTCTATTTCAAGGAGTTTAAACATTGCATTGAAATTAAGCTTGGCTGAATCATGAGGAAGGTAGCTACAATTATCTAATTTTTAAAAACTCCATTAAAAATCTGAGAAGGGAAACAATATTACTTGAGTGAACAGGAAACACAATCGGGAAAGTTCCAAAAGGGCTTTTGGTGTCTGTGCTCTGCCCCTCCCTTTGTAGCCAGTATGTGATGGCTCAAATCTTTTTAATTTAATATTTTTAATTTGCATAGTAACCCCAGTTCTCCCTCCCTCTCATTCTCCCACCACCCTTTTTTCCCATCCCACCGCCCATCCACTTCTCAGAGGAGCTAAGGCTTCCCTTGGGGAGTCAACAAAGTCTACTGTACTAAGTTGAGACAGGAACAACCACCTTCCCCCTGTACCAATAGACAAGCAAGGTATTCCACCATAGGGATTGGGCCCCAAAAATCCAGTTTATATACCCAGTATTATGTTCTGGTCCCACCGACAGCCCCCTTCCAACAAATAAAGCCATGTACTTGTCACCTACATTAAGATGGCTTCGTTAAGCCCCATGCAGGATCCCAGTTGTCAGTTCATAGTCCATGAGCTCCCACTAGCTCTGGTCAGCTGTCTCTGTGGTTTTCACAATCATGATCGTGACCCCCACCTTCCTTGCTCATATGATCCCTCCTCCCTCTCTTCAACTAAGTTCCAGGTCTATAATAAGATTTAGGGTAGTCCCTAATCTAATTATAGGGGAAAGCCTGTTCAGACACCAACTCCATCAGTGCTAGGAGTATTAGGTGGAGTCATCCTTGTGGATTCCTGGGAATTTCCCTAGCACCTGGTTTCTCCCTAGCCCCATAATGGCTCCCTTTTTCAAGATATCTTTTTCATTGATCCCCTTCTCTATCCCTCCCCCAGCTCGTCCATCTGGAGACTTCGTATTCCTATCCCCTATCCCCTCCCTTCCACTTGCCTTCCCAGCTTACCCAGAGGCCTTAACTGATGTGGGAGTGTCATATCAATCTGTTGATTTCATTGGCTAAGCAATAAAGAAACTGCTAGGCCCATTGGATAGGCCCACCCTTAGGTGGGTGGAGTAAACAGAACAGAATGCCAGGAGGAAGAGGAAGTGAGGTCAGACTCAACAGCTCTCCTCTCCAGAGCAGACGCTTTCAGAGAGACGCCATGCTACCTGCTCCAGGGAAGACGCACGCTATGAAGCTCCGACCCAGGATGGACTTAGGCTAGAATCTTCCCGGTAAGACCGGTGCTACACAGATGATTAGAAATGGGCCAGAGCAGTGTTTAAATGAATACAGTGTCTGTGTAATTATTTCGGGGCATAAGCTAGCCGGGCAGGTGGCTTGGGGTGTTGGGGACGCAGCCCCGCCGCCGCTCCCCTTATTACTACACTTAACTATTTTTTTCCTGGGGTCCTTAATGTGTAACCCTCTTAGGGTCCTTCTTTTTGCCAAGCTTCTTTGGGGTTATGAACTGTTGCCTGGCTAGCCTTTCCTTCACGTCTAATATCCACTTTTGAGTGAGTACATGCTTTGTTTGTCTTTCTGTATCTGGGTTACCTCCTCAGGATTTTTTTTTCTAATTCCATCCACTTGCTTGCAAATTTCAAGAGGTCATTGTTTTTTTACCACTGAGTAATACTCCATTGTGTAAATGTTCCACATTTTCTTTAGTCATTCTTCATTTGAGGGGCACCTAAGCTGTTTCCACGTTTTGCTTATAACAAATAATGCTGCTATGAACATAGATGAGCAAATGTCTTTGTGGTTTGACTGTGCATCATTTGGGTATATGCCCAGATGTCCTAAATCTTTATCGACCAGGGTTATGGCATCTAAAATGCTCTTTCATTCAGGAACTCCCTAACAATGTTACCTGAGTCACTGGTACCCCTCCTCTTTCCCTTAAGCCCCACCGACTCCTTCTCCTTCCCCTTTTTCAGTGCCTCATATTACACCTAATGGTCGGTCAATCTTCTTCCCTTTAACCTTCCTTCTTCTTCCCCTCCATGATAAAGGTGAAGATTCAGCCTCTTCCCCTTGCCTGCCTCTCTTCTTCTCCCTCTTCTATTGTCCCTCTTTCTTCTCTGCCACCACAAGCTCCACCTAATGGTCAACCCCAACCCCTATATCCACCTCCTCCTCATCTTCCTCCCCTCTCCTTGCATCTCTGTCCCACTTCTACAAAGCCACAACCTACACCCTGGTCCTCATCCACACACTGGTCTACTTCCCCTGAGTCCTCCCTTGTGGTTTCTCATACAGGATCCTGGCAGATCCCTGTTCTCCTCCGGCCCTTCTAGAGTTGCCCGGGTGCATGTTCCTTTCTCCCTCCAGGATCTATCCCAAATAAAAGGGTACTGGGTATGGTGGAGCTTTTGGAGCACGGGATTCATAGAATTCAGAATTTAAGGTCAATGGATAGCGTTCTCCAGTAGGAGAGATAACACATGGACATGTAGCCAGTGGTACAGGAAGAAAAAACATAAAGGACACTGTGAAGTAAATATTACACCGCAGGTGTAGAGGTAAAAATTGAAAGCTCAATAATAAATAATAATAGATAATAAAGGAAGAAAGGTGGGAGATAAAATATCAGGAGTAAAATTGCATAGAACTGTAGACATAAGACTAGGAAATAGTATTCAACTGTCTGCACATTTGCTTAGATGTATTTTGATAGCCAGAGGAACTGGGATGGAGCAGAAATAACTACAAAAATTTTTAGAGTTTGTAAATATTCTTCTCCCTTCACCACACCGGTGGTGTAGCCACCACCCTCTCCAGATTGCTCCAGGTCTCGGAGATGCCATGGTGCAGCCCCGTCCATGCTCTGGGAGCATGGGGTATGCAGCCCAGCAACAGCCTTTGGCTGTTGCTACCAAGCCCAGAAACAGCCAGATGCTGTTGCCTACTGAGTCCGGCTGTGCTGCACCATGGAGCCAGAAAAGGCAGGACAGTATAAAGGGCTGTGACTCTCATGGCTGGTGCTTGGAGCTAGTCGGTAGGGAATGGTTAGATGCTACATAGTCTGTGACCTGAGGAGCCTGTGGGGTAAAACTCTGCCAGCTACCTCTGGCAAGACAGGACTGCTGAGCGCTAAATGTGAAAAACACAGCCTGCACCCAGGCATAGCAGGCAATGAGGAAACAGAGCCTCCAGGTTCCAATCCTGGGTGGGACACTGCGAAGCAGCTGTGCCTGGACCTGACTCCAGGTTCAACTGCAAGCCTAGCCAAGATCCTTGGCTCCCAGGCTGACAGCCAGACTGTGATAGGTAGCCTCAAACAGGCAAATGTCTTTTGAAATACAAAGGCACCTCAAGCCAGGCATCCCTGAAAATCTGTCAGCTAGGGAGACTTGCAGCTTGGATTTTACAGGGGATTTTGAGCCCCTCAGTGAGATTAAAGCAGAGCTTTACATGGAATAAACTGGGGGAGTTAAACTCTCACTGTACATTGGAAAGAACAAGATCCTGTTTTAATATGGAATTAAAGGCATATTTGTGCTTTTATTCACAGGAATAAAATAATGCTTGATAACTACATACAAAATAGAGGAGCGCCAGCCCTGATGACATCATAGCCACTGATACTGCCCCCCCCCCAAAAAAATAGTAGAAAGACTTGCTACGTGACCTGTATGGACCTGTACCAGGTTTTTCGTGTATAAGGCTGTTAGTTTGGTGGTTTTGTGGGATTCCTAATAGTGGTATTAGGTGTGTCTCTGATTCTTTGTCTGCTCTTGGGACTCTTTACCTACTACTGGGTTGACTTGTCAGGCCTGAATATTAGGGCTTCTGCTTTGTCTTATTGTATATTGTTTTGACATATTAGGTTGTTGTCTCCAGGAAGTCTACTCTTTTCTGAAGACAAATGAAAAGGAAGGTGGATATGGGGGGGTGTAGAGGTGGGGAGGAAGTGGGAGAAGTGGAAGGAGGGGAAACTCTGGTCAGGGTGCTTTGTGTAACAGAAGAAAAGGGTTTGATAAAAAAAATAAAGAACTATATGATTACTAATCCTGCTATCTTGTTGGAAAAAAAAGCCCATATTTGCCTTTAACAGGAATACAAATATTATGAAGTTCTATGCAAGTAGGAAGTAATTTAAATCCCGCGGGAAAATTAAATGCAGTCTCTCTTTAGATGAAAAGTGGGGGGACGTGACGGAGGGGGGGAAGAAGGGAAGGAGAGAGAAAGGGAGGAAGGGAAAGTTGTCAGTGGATTTTTTAATGCAATATACTCAATTATTTTGTTTTGCTTTTTGAGATGAGGTTTCTCTGTGTATCCCTGGCTCTCCTGAAACTCTCTCTATAAACCAGAATGGTCTCAAACTCAGAGATCCACCAGTCTCTGCTTCCCAGGTTCTGGGACTAAAGACATGTGTCACCATCACCCAGCAATATGCTCAATTATTAAGATATTATCATTAAAATTTTATGTTTTCTACCACATGTTGAATCAATATTTTAATTTTATACATAAATAGAGAAATAGTAACAATTTCATTTATGCATTTTCTTCAATTGCCCACCCATTTGGTAAATAGGTTTCGGTTAATTATTAAATCTACATATTTAGCATTTACATTTATCCTAAATTACAATAAAAAGAACAGATATCACAATTTATCATTCAGTGTCCCAAATATCAAATTGTAGAAATCGCAAATTCAAACACTTGTCTGCTTTCTGCTGTGTACTTGAGTAATGAATTCCTTATCTGCTGATACACACCGTGAAACTAATGCCCTGGTGATCTCTTCAGCATAACCTACACACTCTCTTCATAGAGGTCCTAAATCAGGACCTCCAGCATTAGCTAGAATATTCTGTACTTTCAAGCGATGTTAAGAAGTCTTCATCACCCAGGTTTCATTGCTATCTACAAGCATTACAAAGAAAAACTCTCTAGAACACGCAGCATTTTCCAGAAACAAGTTCTGACATCATGCCACATTCTTGTCTTCAGAAAAAGGGGGGTGTTTTCAGACTCCAACAAAATCTAATAGCAACTACTGGGCCCTAGCTGACCATTTGTTTCTAACATTTCTTATGTTGTTCAGACACAGAACTTTCCTGGACACTGAACAAAGGTTAAATTCTTCACCGAGATTCTATTTGTTTTCCGATTCTACATACAATGCATGGTTAAGATATGTGACAGAAATCTGTCTTTGTTTTCCTTTCAGCCAGCGGCCAGAAGTTTTAAGGGGGAAAAAAATATTTGCAACTTTTGACACACTGCGATTTTTATTCACAACCTCTAAGGTTTAACTAGCCATATCATGTTTCCTCATTCTACGATTCTGACAATGATGTGATGAAAACGCAGCTGGGACATCAAGCGTAGGTGACAAATATACAATTGTGTACCACATAGAACATGCACAGTCATATACTTCACTTAAACAATGGGACATTTCCTTCCCTTGGAATGCTACTCAGAAAACAAAACATGTACTTACATTCTTCAATGATTTGCTGATGTTCTTAAGGTCTACCTGAAGAATATTTCCGATGATCGGGAGAGGAGTGGGCCCAGGAGGTAGCTTTCTTCTCTCAGAGCTCTGCCTCCATAGTGAAAGGAGAAACAGACAGGAGAGAACAAGCCCCAGAAGCACACCTAGAGTCATCGTTGCCTTCTCTGCTTGCTGACATGAGTGTGTGCTTACAACACAAAGCTTATGTAATGAAGCCTGCTATTCCACCCGTGATTCTCTGATACAAAACAGACCAACCAGGGACAAGACTTAATCTCTCCTCCAAGTGGACCTTGTTCCAACATAGTAATTAAAGAAAATATTGACTCTATTGCTGTCATTTATACCAAAGCAGATACTATAGATTGTGGTTTAATTGTCATGGGCTGGGTTCCAAGAATTTGGGCGAAAAGCTTTTCCTATATGTAGCTGCAATTGGAAAAGAAAAAAATTGAAGCTATTTCATGATAAAAAGTTGAAAAGTAGTGCAAAATTAAGGATTCTCAAGTTAATGAACCCCTGAGAACTTACTATATTTCAGAAATTCAGTATTTTATACAACCTGCAAATAAATAGAAATATTATATTATATGAAACACAGAATCTTTTTCCCCAATACCACAATAAAATAAGTTTCCAAATAATATACTAATGTTACAAAGACACAAACATAAAATATCAAACATAACATATATTGTGAATGACAGAACACCGTTTTTAATTAAACTAATGTGCATAATTTTTACCATAAATAAATTTTCAGGTGGAAATATAAATGATAACATTTTCTGTTTTAAATGTGGAAAGGAACTGTCAGGAAACCTGTCATTCTAACGCAGTTCTTACCTGCGCAGTGTATTTAAAAGCAGGTCTGATAATCACTACTGTTCACCATTGCTTACAGCTCAGAATAATTCCATCAAACAAAAAATTGTCTCACAATAGGAATTACACTATTGCACTTCCTTTGCTCTTGTTGTAAAGTCAGAAGTTTCACATTAAACAGAAGCACCCCATTTGACTTCAAGGATAATACAATAGGCTTCTCTCTCAAACAAAAAATATGAATTGTGCTCTCCGTAACGAAGAAAGACTGAATCCCAGAGAACTTGTTGATGACAACTTGGGAAACTGTCAACCTCAAAATGTTACTAAGATATTTTTTCTGTCACTTTCACAAATAAAATTTTAACAATAAGAAAGCAAATTTGTCAGCAGAACAATTGCGTGCAATAGAAGATGAGTGCTGTACTCCAAACATGCCATGACTCCCTTTGGCTCGTGCCTTTGAACACTTGGAGGCAAAGTTTTAAAAGAATATGAATTCATTAGAAGACAGAATTTTGTCCAAGGAAGAGGGTAATTTCTCCAGAGTACATGTGGGTGATGAGGCTTTACAGCCTGAATTCACCTCTTATTGCTCTCTGCTTCCTCTTCCAACAAGATGTGAAGTGTTACTGTCTCCCAGTTAGACATGCCTGCTGTCAGGAGCCGCCTTTCCCAGAACCTGTCCCTACATGGTTAGCTGTAATACCTCATACTGTGCACCAAAATAAGCTCTTCCACCCTCAAATTGCTTCATGTCGGACATTTCAACACAGCAACTAGAAAAGTAACCAAAACAGAAAATTCATATAGAGAAGCAGGCCGTTCTATAATACATCTAACTATGAAATTCCAGAGCTTTGGAACTGGTCTGATAGAAGATTGCCTGTGAGTTTGGAGACGTGAGCTAGGAAGGGTTAGAGTGCTATCACAGAGCTTAATGGGCATTCTGATAGGAGTTCGGAGAACTAAAGCAATGAGGGAACGTGGGCCATGGAAGACTATTTCACGAGGTTTCTGACTGGAAATAGTTACTCATTAGGAACTGGACTGACGGCCACTGATGCTTCACTTGGACAGAGAATCTTGCTGCATTCTCTCTCATGAGAACTTGAGTAAGTCTGGATTCAAAAGTAAGGAATTTGTTCAGTAGAGGAAAAACCAAGACAGGATAGCATTTTAGATGTGGCATGCTTGCTGATCACTGCTCTTAACCAGACATTCAGCAAGAAAGAACAACAAATGGCGCTATATACATACAGTATATGTATATATAGTTTCATGGGAAAAGGATGGGAAACAAGTCTAACATAGCCTGTACATCATTAATGAAGGTATGAAAACATGTGTAATTGGGAAAGATATTGCTACCACAAATTAGAAACAAGGAGCTCTGCATTGAGACAATAATAAAGGTTCCCTGGGAACAAGATACCATTGTATTTTGTACATTTGTAGGTTGTAATTTATTAGAATGCAAATTCATTTTCAAGGATAAAACCTAAACCTAGGATATCACAACAATTTTCATCTCAAAGAACCTTGCCTTCCAAGCATTTCCCTATGGGTGAACCTCAAGAGAACACAGAGGCCACTGGACATGGGGCCCAAGAGGCCTATAATTTATTTTGATCAGGCAGTAGATACTAGTGGCATTGTCTACATGGTACTAGCCTTGTAGGCATAAAAAACAGAGGTCATGGAGTCTTGCCCCCAAAGCTCCAAACAACTTCTAAGACCAAGTAATGTGTGTTGCTATGGAACTCTATACAAGAAATAACTAAGACATCATTACATGAAGCTGAGATAGTGAACCATATGTAGCAAGGAAGACCTCATGTTGCTGGAAATGCCAGTACTATGGGACATTTGCAGAAGAAAGCTCTAGATATAGGATGTAACTGAGTCAAGAGAGTGTTCTTTTAAAATATAGAGAACAGACATCAATGGTTGGAGCTCCCTGAGGTATCAGAACCTGATTCCATCATGAGGCCCAGATGCTGGAGATTGGATTGCAGGAGGTTTTTATTCCCTACCAGGTTTCATTCTTGCTTTGTTTGCTCTTTCCTTTCTCTGTAACTATTCCTCCCTTTTGGAGTAGGAAGATTTACTCCATCCCATATCAAAGTTATGAAACTGTTTTTTATCTTACAGAGTTTCTTTTAACAGATTGCCTTGATGCTCAGAAGGGATTTCAGACTTTGAACTATTGAACAGTGTACGGACTCTTGAAATCCACCAGAACTGTTTCAATTGCAATGAATGCATTTTGAATTATGAGATAGACAAGGGACTGTCTCATGGTAAGACCGCGCGCTTTAGAATTCTGCAGGAAGAATTAAGAGCCTTTCTGAAATAAGTAGAGAACTGTGGGCTAATTGGTAGGATTTTGTACCTGCCCCCACTTCCTGTCTGCTCTTTGTTTACTGTTCTACCAAGATATAGGGATCCTCATGCCTTCTCCTCTATGGGGAACACTTTTCTCTCAAACTGTAACTCACAAAAAAACCCCACCACCCTTAAATTGCTTCTTGTAGATATTTAGTCACTGACCAAGAAAAACAGTCAAAACAATGGGGGAAAAAGTAATTTACTCATTGGACAAAAGCTTAGAGTTACCACAATATTCACACACAAATGAGAGGAAATATTTAGTGAACATGAGGGTCCAAGCATCTCTCTGATACAAATTCCCACATCACCAATAGAAATTTGGAAGAATTTTGTAAAGATATTATTAGATGTGAGCCACATCAATTAATTCAGTTTTTCTCTAAGACCTCAACTCATAGTTTTTAAAACTTAAAAATTAAATATCGTCAAGATGCAGATTAAATGTTTCAACAATCATCTCAATGGGAATTCTAAACATTTATAGGAAATTTTCACAGATATAATATTATTTAATATTCTCTCAATTACCTTTACTTAAAATAAAACTATTTCTATTTTAAGGCTTATGAAGAAGACCTCAAAGATTTGGTCTTATGGTAAACGACACAGAGACTTCTCAAGGTAGCTCTGAGTAAGAAATAGTATCTTCTTAGTCTTCCAACCTTCTTTCTAGCAGGTCACTCACTTTCATGTGACTCAGCAATATTTATTGATTGTGAACAATAATTCTTTATTTTCATCACATTGTCTTTAAATATAAACATTAACTAGATAATGTTTATAGCATATGTTGATAAAAGTGAATGACAATAAATTTTTTATGTGTCTATATTCTGGTGAAAGCTTTATGTACAACAGAGAAAAGCAAAGATTTGCTGCATAACTCACATAGTAAGGAATTCTACTTTGAATTGTTATTTGAATTTTAACACATATATACAATGAAATACCATCATATTAACCTTCATTCCATATCACCTCTAATCCCATCATATCCTCTTGAAGAAATCCTCCACCCAACTTCAAGGATTTTTTTTTTAATTTTTTAAATTAGTGATGCTCATATGTGCATGGTTATGAGGCCTTTCACTCAAAATTGGGTATCTAAACAATGGCTATATTCTCAAAGAGGAGACCTGAGAGAGTCTCAGCCTTGGTCAAAGCAGCTTCATTTTGCAGGCAACATCAACCAATCAGTCAGTGAGTGCTTAGCCTTAAATAAGACATCAGTGTCAGCCCTTCCGCAAGGCTGGAGTAGCATCATGGAAGTTTGAATATAAGTTCTAGAGAATGGACAGGAGAGCTGAGGAAAGCTGCCTTCTGGACAGGGTATAGTTAGCACACTCATGAACTCACAGCATCTGTGGTCACCAGCATAAGACTTGCAAAATTCCAGCATAGGTGAGGGAAATGATGTCCAGGCCTCACCCTTCACTGAGCTCTTCACTGATATTTTAAAGAATATCAGTATCTTACTCTGAAGCATAGTCTGTAAGGCAGGACCAGGAGGTAGATTCTGAGGAAACAGTGGGGGCTGGCCCTGGAGTTGATAGAGCCATTGAAGTAATTGGTAGTCAATTTGAAATCTGTTGGGACAGATTATCGAGACAGAGATAAGATTAAGAAGTTTAGAAAAGAAATTGGTTTTTTTTGAAGGTACATTTGAAACTTTTAGTTTATAGTCTTGGTAGTCAGAACGAGGAGTCCCAAGACCAAGAAAAGGTTAGGCTTATGATCCTGGTAGTTAGAAAGAGGAATTCCAAAGCTGTAGAATTGGGGAGAGATCCCACCCTTAGGAATAATCAAAGACAGGAAAACTTAGGTTAGTGGTTGACAGGAGTTCTTATATGGAGTCTATTGAGAATTCTTGAGAAGAACCAGAAAAAAATTAGATTAGCTGTATAAGGTTAAATGGGGAATAGTTGTTGTTTCTGAAAGCAGGGTCTGGTTAAGTTGGAAAGAGTATTTGACTGGTTTTTGTTACATCAGAATAGCCATTCCTAGGGTGTTTACATGTGTTCTGAAATTTAAATATTTTAGGAAGATGGATGGTTGGGAAGAAGGTTTATCTGTAATTTGTTTGGGGGTTGGTGTTGAAAGGTTGAGATAATTTGACTTTAGTTCTCAAAGGAAGATTTAAATTGTCAAGTGGAAAGTCAGCTGTAAAGGTGGGGAATGTCAACTAAGGTATCAACAGCAAAGAGGACTGTGGCTAAAGGCGGGCTTTGAAGAGAGGTGTAAAGGAAGTAGTAGGAAGCATTGAAGGAGGTATGAAGGAGGTAGTAGAAAGTTTGTTGGATGACCTTGACCAAAGTGAAGGCTTGGCTGTGAGAGTATGTGTATTTTGGAGAGGAAACAGATGGGATGCAGTACATCTTTTATGTCTTGTAACTGAGAATGTGGGCTTTAGGAGAGTCAGTTGGTGGTGGATATTTTACAATCATTTGGGCAGAGGGAAAGTTTCAGTGTGAGAAAAGAGATGAGATTTGTGGGGATTGGGGTTCGTGACAAAACAGGCATCAGATAGTGAAGATAAATATGTAAAGTGGAGGTTAGGACAGTATCCTATGCTGATAAAGGTTAGATATGTTGAAATCTGGGTTATACAGTAGGCTTGCCTGGACGGATGTGGAATGAATGATAAAAGAAGAGTGAGTCATAAAAGTAGAGTGAAAAGGTCGTTGACAGGCTGTCACGTCAGCACAATTACTGTATGTACAGATAATGGAGGCGTCAGTCTGGTGTGACCATCTGACAGGAAGAAGCTATCAGCATTATAAAAGTGTAGGCAGAAATAATTAGAGGACCCTCTTGTGTATTAAAGGAACAGGGTAGGATGTTTTTAAGGGTTTGGGGAATGTTGTTAGAGTAAAGGGATAAGTACAGAGGGACTTGGGGGAACAAGTAATAAATGTGAGTGATGAGTTTTTGATAAGAGAAGTCTGGACAGATAGAATCTTAAACAGTAGGAGACATTGGAGTCCTTTGTAAATTAGGAGTTGAGAGAGATGGAGTGGGGGAAACAGATTGTGAGAAGGGATCAATAGGTTATGAGAAAGGATCCTGGATTTCTTTGTTAGAATTGGAGTTGAGCAGAGGAACTGCAGCAAGAGCTTGTAGGCATGGGCCCCAGCTGTGGAAAATAAATTTAAGGAATTGTTTGAGGATGGGAAGAAGGAGGAATCCAGAAGCATCTTGGTATAGGGGATATACTAGAGTTTTAGCAGTGGAGGAAAGGAAATCTGAAATGACCCTATCCTATAGCAATACTGACGAATATCTTGCATATCACCTTAGAACCTTCATCTGGTGATGAATGGAGATAGAGACAGAGACCCACACTGGAGCACTGGACTGAGCTCCCAAGGTCCCAATGAGGAGCAGAAGCAGGAAGAACATGAGCAAGGAAGTCAGGACCACGAGGGGTGCACCCACCCACTGAGACAGTGGGGCTGATCTATTGGGAGTTCACCAAGGCCAGCTGGACTGTGACTGAAAAAGCATGGGATAAAACCGGACTCTCTGAACATGGCGAACAATGAGGGCTGATGAGAAGCCAAGGACAATGGCACAGGGTTTTGATCCTACTTCATGTTCTGGCTTTGTGGGAGCCTAGCCAGTTTGGATGTTCACCTTCCTAGATATGGACAGAGAGGGGAGGACCTTGGACTTTCCACAGGGCAGGGAACCCTGACTGTTCTTTGGACTGGAGAGGGAGGGGGAGAGGAGTGGGGGGAGGGGGAGAAGGCTGGGAGGAGGGGGAGGGAAATGGGAGGCTGGGAGGAGGCAGAAACTTTTTTTTTCCTTTTCTCAATAAAAATAAATAAATAAGGGGGAGAAGAGTGGGAGGAGGGGGAGAAGAGTGGGAGGAGGGGGAGGGAAATGGGCGGCTGGTGGGAGGAGGTGGAAATTTGTTTTTTTTTCTTTTCTTTATCCTCCTTTTATCAATAAAAAAATTAAAAAAAAATAAAAATAAAAAATAAATAAATAAATAATTTTTTAAAAAAAGATTTAGTACTAAAAACTGAGTGGTGTTGCCAGGAATAAATGGGAGGATAGCCTACACAATAGATACTTACAGATTAAAAAGAACTACAACAAGATTAATGGAGCAAAGATCTTGGACTAAGTGCAAGGTTCTATTAGGTTTTTGATTGTTAGTACTGGAGAGGTGTAGGGTGTAGTAATAGGAGCAGCGGGGCTGCGTCCCCAGCACCCCGGCCGTCTGCTAGCTTATGCCCTAAATAACAACACACAAACTGTATTCATTTAAACACTGCTTGGCCCATTTCTATCTAGCCTCTTCTCGGCTAACTCTCGCACCTGGACTAGCCCATTTCTTATAATCTGTGTAGCCCACGAGGTGGTTTACCAGGGAGATTCTAGCCTATGTCCATCCTGGGTCGGAGATTCATCATGTGCGTCTGGCCTGGCGAGGGGAGCATGACGTCTCTGAGCTCACTTCCTCTTCCTTCCAGCATTCTGTTCTGTTTACTCCTCCCACCTATGTTTTAACCTATCGGGGCCAAGCAGTTTCTTTATTGCTTAACCAATGAAATCAACAGATTGATATATGACACTCCTACATCAGTAGGGTGAAGAGGTGGGGCATAGAAGTGATGGCTTTGAGGCTTAGGCAGAGGCTGATTAAAGATGGGAAGTAATGGGTCTGGAAATGTAGGCAGCAGGGTCTTTGAGAATGATGTGCAGTGAACAGGGAAAGAGAGAAAGGTGGCAGTCCATAAAATGGGGGTTAGAGGGAGGTTGGCAGTCCATCAGATGGGGCTGAAGGGTAAGAGGGGTGTTGGAATTTCAGAGAATGAAAGAGAGTACAAATGGGTTGAGGAAAGGAAGAAGAGGGACACAGGGGTGTATTTTGACTGTGGTGAGGTAGACGGATGAGTGGAAAAAATACAGTAGCATAGAGAGAAGGAAAGAAAGCCAGGATAACTTTTAATATAGGTTAAAATCTTTTTCCAGGCCTTTCTGCCTTACATAAGCTTTCATCTCTTCAGAAACATTTTTTGGACTGCTGTAACTTCAGACCTATATATTTTTAATTTTCTATTTATTGTTACCTTTATTATTTATTCTTCTCTCATATATTATATCCTGACCACAGTTTTCCCCCCCCCCCCATCTCATTGCAGAAGCAGTTGGTGTTCAGCTGTCAGGAAAAGTATGTTCTAATTATTTTGATAGTTTATAATAAATTAATATTACTTTTAAAATATTATGCCTTGAAACTTAAATCCTTGTTAATTTTGAGTCTTGAAACGTGAATTGAAGACTGAATTGGAGATCTTTTAGGATGAAAATAAACCATAAACTTGTGTCATTACAGAATATCACAGTTCTTTTTTATGACTCAGTTTAAGCTGGAGGCAGTGTCAGGACCAGAAAGAGTTCTGTGGGAAAGTGGCAAGGGCCTTGGCAGAGGGAGGCATGAGATAACAAGGCCAAGGCCATAAATTATGGGCAGTTACTGGCCACTACTGAAACAGCGTAACAGCAGAGGTGGAGCTGACATGTGAGCAAAGGTCATGGGGAATTTGGGTTTGCAACATGAGGGGGACTTCCAAGGGGACCTGAAAGAAGCTGCTGGACTTAGCAGTCAGCTCTTGAGTGAGATATTTAAGAAATGATCATTAAAAGGATTGCTGTCAGAAGGAAGCGCCAGTTTTCAGGGAGGGTAGAAAAGACGCGAATTTGTTTACGTTTTCTAATAAGGAGTGTTGGGGAGGGTGTAGTTGGTTTTGCTTGGGTTCTGTAAATGATCATAGACTTGCAGAATGGGCAGGGTTTACACAGGAGGGGGTGTGGCTGTCCATCAGATGGGTAGAGAGAAGGAGGAGGCTGTTGGAGTGTTACCAAGCTCAGGCAGGCTGAAGGGAAGGGGATTTTGACAGCTAGCTGCAAAGGGGAGGGTTGTCGCAGAGGTCTGAGGGGCACAGTCAGTAGGAGCTGAGGAATGGGTGACTCCATAACAGTGTGGCCTGTACCGCAGGGGGCAGGACTGGCTGCATGCCCAGGTCAACAGCAGGTGGGAACAGAGTATCTTTCAGTCAGCATTCCTGCAGCCTTAAAGTGTTAAATAGGACATGAAGAAAGGGGTACAGAGGCATGTTGAAAAGTTCAGAGAGTGTAAGAGTTACCCAGAGACCTTGAAGCAAACAGAAAAGAAAGTAGAAAGATGTTCAAGTGCCAAAGTTATTGCTAGTTTCTGAAGTGCACAGTTAATATGAGTTTTTCAAGTGGAGAGAGCATTTCCATCACTAGAGAAGGCCAGTGAGCCAAAATTGAGAGACCAGCATCCCCACATCTCTTGAGAGGCCAAAAACAGAGATTCTTCCTTTTTAATTAGACAAAAATAAAGGGGTAATGCTGAACTTCACCTCACATTATAATCATTTTTTTCAGTTTTAATTTTATGGTAATTATAGATTAGAAATTTGGCATTAAAAAGTGTCAGCAAAGCTAAAGACAATAAATCATTGCACAGCAAAGAGAATTGCAGATGTGTTTGGGGGTGACCCTGGAAGTTGGCCAGAATGGATGAAAAGGATTCCCTGGATCTTGAGGGGATGAGGCAATGCAGAAGAGCTCAACTGTGCTCTGGAGGAAGAAGTTGCAGAATGAGGCATATGGTGTTCATATATGGGATGAAACAGATCTGGAACTTGGAAGGCACAGAAATCCATTTGCAACTGGGGTGGTATCAAGGTTTTTGGGGTCAACCAGAGATTTCAGATTAAAGTTCTGCAAAATGGTGGTCAGGAATAAAAATAGCTCCATTCGGGCCAGGCCTTCTCCTACACAAATCTGTTTTCCTGCAAATAAGAAAGAGTATACCTAAAGAATACTTTTCAGTCAAGGACTTTCATATTCAGACAGCACCTCAGGAAGCAGACAGATAGTAAAGAGATCCTAGATAGTTGAATGAACTTTCATGTAAGAAGGTGGGCTTCTGAGTTCTTATCCAAGACAAAGAATTGGCAGGCTCTTACTCATTTGTGAAATGTTTGGAGAGACTTTCAAATCTCCTGCCAACACACCTCATTGGTAGAAATACATGGCTTTTCTTTGTCCAAGTTATTCAAACCCCCACTGTGGTCTAAAGCAGCCTACTCTAGTTTAGACAAAGCTAATCCATCCCATACTCCAAGCATATAAGAACCCAGTCCATTCAGGATAACTTGGAAAAAGACTCATGTTTCCTGCCCTATGCAGGAATTTGGTTTCTTTGTGTGTTCTGCTATATGGTGTATGTGAATTTTTCCTTTCCATAAAATTTGGATGAATGTTATCACTATGTCTTTTGTGCCTCTTAATTCTTTAAATCAGCAAAGACATCAAATTCTTTTCCATACCCCTAGATGGTATCATAATTATTTGATAAATAATTGGAGGGATGGAGAAATGGGCCACTTGGTTGATAAATGACATTTTCTCCATATTTAATACTAGCAAATATAACATCAAACTATTCAGATAATAATTTCAAGATGGTGGAGTAGCAACACCGAACACTAGAAGTCTCATCCACAGAATGGAAATAAAAGAAGACATGAATAATTTTCAGTGGCCACAAGTGGGCTTAGTAGGCCTTGGGAAGGTGTGAAAAGGAAAACTGAGTACTCCAGAAAATATGGAATATAAAATAAATATAAGCAGAGAGAATTGATCAAGCCTGATACTTTTCTCATTATTTTATTGAAATAACCTCATATTATTTGAACAAGATATTTTGAGAAAATTACTTCTTTTCCACTGAAAAAATTACGTGCATTAGTTCACGAAAATGTTGAAGTGAATCAATATAAAATCAAAGTTATAGATGTGTTATATAATAAATATATGAGGATTTTCTCCATTTTGTATTTAAATAAATTAGTGTGTAAATTTAACATCTCTGTATTATTATCTATCACCTATGTAACTATGTATATATGCATGTATGTATCTGTAGCTCAATATTTCAGTATTTATGTTCCAACAATAACTATTATTTTAGCACATAGAAATGCTATCATTTACTCTCAGTTCTCATCGATAAAACAATTTTGTCCAATATACAACCTATGTTTAAATACTTCAAGAATTTTTATGAAATTACATTTGTAGATTTATATAAGCATAGACACACATGTGTGTCTATGTTTGTGTGTGTGTACATGACCATGTGTGGTGGTCAGAGGACAACTTTTAGGAATCCTTTGGTTTTTAAAATTATTTTATTTATCCATAGAGTGTGCTTTTATCATATTCTGTTCTATTCCCATCTCCTCCCAGATTCCCTTCCCTATCCACCCAACTTCGTGCTCTTTTTTCTCTTAAAAACAAAACAACTCAGTAAAGAAAAGAAGATGCCAGGTTATCAGTCATGTGATCTGCCTTGTCAACATTTAAAACTGACTATTCTAGTATGCAATTAACTGTAATAATTTCCACAAACAGATTATTTATCTACTCAATAGTCTCACAATGGATACATTTAGTCATGTCAAAATACAAAAACCAAAGTGGCTAGAAGAACTTAGTATCCTAAGGAAGGTAAATGGAGTTGTGCCTTTGATCAAAAAGTGGTTGGTTACTCCACAACAAAGTTGCCATCAGTTTCAATTTTTAAACCTGCCCAAACCGGTGGTCCTAACCCAAATCATAAAAATGATTCTATTTCTATATTATCATCCTTTTATTTTTCAAGTTGTTCTAAATGTAATAAAAATCTCCATATTTTTAATCAATTCCTACTGGTCAGTGATAGCACCGAATAACATTTATTACTTTTGGGTCTTGTTATTCCAGAAGACATTTTTTAAAACTATATCAGACATGTATATGAAGCATTCATTCGTATGGTGTTTTTCATACAAAAGCAAACTTCCACATTAATGGTGCGGTAGCTGCAGTGGTGAAGGAGAAGAGTAGGTGGTGATAGAAACCAGTGTTAAGCTTGTTGATAATGCAAACAGATTCAGAAGTGTTGGCACCAAATATCCCATTACTTAGTACTTCAAGTGCTATTAGGAGACATTGAATCAAGACCACTACCACTGAACTCCAGCTATTTACTCCCTGTTTTTTACATGATCTTTCTGGCCGTGTCTCAGCAATGGTTTCCTCATCTCTAGATCAAAAACTTAAACTGTGTGATACTCATTGTTCCTTTTGGTTCCATGACTTTTATGAAACTTGACTTCTCTATGCCTCTTATTTCTAGCGTACTACTGTAATAACATCACTGACATCTGTGCTACATGATGATAAAGAGTTTCCCAACCCAGAGAGATTTAATCCTGGTTATTTTCAGGATGAGAGTGGCAAGTTTAAGAAACAATAGCTATAAAGCAAAGAATATTGAGCCTATAGTTCATGATCCTAGAGAAGCTAAGTAACAAGGTGAACCCTAAGAAAAACATACAGAGAAACACCTGGACAGGGGAAATAGACAAGATAACCTGACAAAATTGGGAGCATGGAGTCGGGGGAGAAGACGGGTGGAAGGGAAAAAGGAGGAAAGAAGGTGGAGAGGAGGACTTGAGGAAATGGGATAGTCAAGATGGAGATGAGAGCAAGGAAAAAGATATTTTGATTGAGTGAGCCATTATGGGGCTAGCAAGGAACCTGGCACTAGAAAAATTCCCAGGAATCCACAAGGATGACCCCAGATAAAACCCTAAGCAATATAGGAGAGAGTGCCTGAACTGGCTTTGCCCTGTAGTCAGATTGATGAATATCTTAAATGTCACCATAGAACCTTCATCCAGCAACTGATGGAAAAAGAGGCAGAGGCCGGGCGTTGGTGGTGCACGCCTTTAATCCCAGCACTCGGGAGGCAGAGGCAGGCGGATCTCTGTGAGTTCGAGACCAGCCTGGTCTACAGAGCTAGTTCCAGGACAGGCTCCAAAGCCACAGAGAAACCCTGTCTCGAAAAACCAAAAAAAAAAAAAAAAAAGAGGCAGAGACCTGCAGCGGAGCATTGAACTGAGATCCCAAAGTTCAGTAAGGAGTGGGAGGAATGATACTATGAGCAAAGAGGCCAAGACCATGATGGGGACACCCACTAAAACAGTGTGTGTCCAGATAGACTAGAGTCGCAAAAAGCCAGTACATGCAATAGAAACAAGTCCCGGTGCCACATCAATGGCTTCTCAGTCAGCCCCCATTGTCAGCCGCATTCACAGAGTCCAGTTTGATCACGTGGTTGCTCAGTCCCAGACCAGCTGGCTTTGGTGAGCTCCCATTAGATCAGGCACACTGTCTCAGTGGGTGGACGAAGACCTCGCGGTCCTGACTTCCTTGCTCATCTTCTCCCTCCTTCTGCTCTTCAACTGGACCTTGGGAGCTCAGTACAGTGCTCTGATGAAGGACTCTGTCGCTATCTCCATCCATTGCCGAATGACAGTTCTATGGTGATATTCGAGACATTCATCAGTGTGACTAGGGGACATGGCCATTTCAGGCATCCTCTCCTCTGCTGCCCAAGGACCTAGGTGGAGACATCCCCATGGACACCTGGGATCCTCTCTAGAGCCAAGTCTCTTGCCAACACTAAAATGGTTCCCTTAATGAAGATATCTTCTTCCCTGCTCCTATATCCACCCTTCCTCCATCTCAACCCTCCCACTCCCCCAAGCTCTCCTCAATACTTCCCTTCTCCTTTCTCTCTCCCCCTCTCCCCTTCCCTCACCCCACTCCCACCTCCACCCTCATACTCCCAACTTTTGCCCAGCGATCTTGTCAACTTCCAATTTCCAGGAGAATCTAAATATGTGGGGCTTTTGGGGGGGTTCACCTTATTATTTTGTTTCTCTAGGCTTGTGAACTATAGGCTCAATGCTTTTTGTTTATGGTTAGAGTCCACTAATGAGTGAGTACACACCATATTCATCTTTTTAGGTCTGTGTTATCTCACTTAGGATAGTGTTTTCTATTTCCATACATTTGCATGCAAAATTCAAGATGTCATTGTTTTTTACCTCTGAGTAGTACTCTAATGTGTATATGTTCCACACTTTCTTTATCCATTCTTCCATTGAGGGGCATCTAGGTTGTTTCCAGGTTCTGGCTATTACAAATAATGTTTCTATGAACATAGTTGAACAAATGCTTTTGTAGTACGATAGGTCATCTCTTGGGTATATTCCCAAGAGTGGTATTGCTGGATCCTGAGGTAGGTTGACTCCCAATTTCCTGAGAAACCGCCACACTGATTTCCAAAGTGGTTGTACAAGTTTGCATTCCCACCAGCAATGGATGAGTGTTCCTGTTACCCCACATCCTTTTCAGTATAGGTTATCATTGCTTTAAATCTTTGAAGAAAAAACAATTGAAGATGACACCAAAAAGTGGAAAAATCTCCCATGTTCTTGAGTAGGCAGAATTAACATAGTAAAAATGGCAATCTTACCAAAAGTAATCTACAGATTCAACGCAATGCCCATCAAAATCCCAGCAAAATTCTTCACAGACCTCGAAAGAACGGTACTCAACTTAATATGGAAAAGCAAAAAAAACCCAGGATAGCCAAAACAATCCTGTACAATAAAAGAACTTCTGGAGGCATCACAATCCCTGACATCAAACTCTACTACAGAGCTACAGTACTGAAAAAAGCCTGGTATTGGCATAAGAACAGAAAGGAGGACCAATGTAACTGAATGGAAGACCCGGATATCAACCCACACATCTTCAAACATTTGATTTTTGACAAAAAAATTTAAAAAATCAAATGGAAAAAAGAAAGCCTATTTAACAAGTGGTGTTGGCATAACTGGATATCAATATGTGGAAAAATGAAAATAGACCCATACCTATCACCATGCACTAAACTCAAGCCCAAATGGATCAAAGACCTCAACATAAAGCCAGCCACACTGAACCTTATAGAAGAGAAAGTTGGAAATACACTTTAATGCATTGGCACAGGCAACTACTTCCTAAATATAACCCCAGCAGCACAGACACTGAGAGAAACAATTAATAAATGGGACCTCCTGAAACTGAAAAGCTTCTGTAAAGCAAAGGACATGGTAAACAAGACAAAATGACAGCCTACAGAATGGGAGAAAATCTTCACTAACCCCACATCAGACAGAGGTCTGATCTCCAAAATATACAAAGAACTCAAGAAATTGGTCACCAAAAGAACACATAATCCAATTTTTAAAAATGAAGTACAGATCTAAATAGAGAACTCTCAACAGAGGAATCTGAAATGGCTGAAAGACACTTAAGAAAATGTTCTTCCATATAAAGTTGATTATTGTCCTCTCAATACTGACGAATATCTTGCATATCACCTTAGAACCTTCATCTGGTGATGAATGGAGATAGAGACAGAGACCCACACTGGAGCACTGGACTGAGCTCCCAAGGTCCCAATGAGGAGTGGAAGGAGGGAGATGATCAAGGAAGTCAAGACCACGAGGGGAGCACCCACCCACGGAGACAGTGGGGCTGATCTATTGGGAGCTCACCAAGGCCAGCAGGACTGTGACTAAAAAGCATGGGATAAAACCAGACTCTCTGAACATGGCGGACAATGAGGGCTGATGAGAAGCCAAGGACAATGGCACTGGGTTTTGATCCTACTTCATGTTCTGGCTTTGTGGGAGCCTAGCCAGTTTGGATGTTCACCTTCCTAGACATGGACAAAGAGGGGAGGACCTTGGACTTTCCACAGGGCAGGGAACCCTGACTGTTCTTTGGACTGGAGAGGGAGGGGGAGAGGAGTGGGGGGAGGGGGAGAAGGCTGGGAGGAGGTGGAGGGAAATGGGAGGCTGGGAGGAGGCGGAAACTTTTTTTTTTCCTTTTCTCAATAAAAAAAAAAAGTAACAAAAAAAACATGTAGTTAACTTAAAAAAAAAAAAAAAGAAAATGTTCAACATCCTTACTCACATCAGAGAAATTCAAATCAAAACAACTCTGAGATTCCATCTTACACCTGAAAGAATGGGCAAGATTAAAAACACTGATGACAATTTATGTTGGAGAGGTTGTGGGGAAAAGGGAACACTCCTGCATTGCTGGTGGGAATGCAAGCTGGTACAACCCCTTTGGATGTCAGTGTGAGGATTTCTCAGAAAATTAGGAAGCAACCTTCCTCAAGACCCAGTAATACCACTTTTGCATATATATCCAAAGGATGCTCAACCATGCCACAAGGACATGTGTTCAACTACATTCATAGCAGCTTTGTTTGTCATAGTCAGAACCTGGAAACAACCTAAATGCCCCTCGACCAGAGAGTGGATAAGGAAAATGTGGTATATTTACACAATGGAGCAGAAAAAATAACAACATCTTGAATTTTTCAGAAAAGTGGATGGAGCTAGAAAACATTATTTTGAGTGAGGTAACCCAGACACAGAAAGACAATTATCACATGTACTCACTCATAGGTGGTTTTTTAAACATAAAGCAAAGAAAACCAGCCTACAAACCACAATCCCAGAGGACTTAGACAACAATGAGAACACTAAGAGAGACTTACATAGATCTAACCTACATGGGAAGTAGAAAAAGTCAAGATCTCCTGAGTAAATTGGGAGCATGGGGACCTTCAGGGATGTTTGAAGTGGGAGGGGAGCAGAGAAAAATGTAGAGCTCAATAAAAATTCTTTTAAAAAAGGAATAAATAAGTATCCATCCAAAGAGAATGGGTTCTCAAAAAAGGGTCTTTGTGTACTGGCTCAGCCTAGATAGTAAGAAGGGCCTTGGATCTTCCCCAAAGCAAAGTGTCTTACCCTTTCTGAGGAGTGGATGGGGGATAGAAGGTGGGAAGGTGGAGGGAATGGAAACAGGGATTGGTATGTAAAATGAAAAAAACGATAGTTTGTTTTTATTTTTAAAAAATAAAATATAATATAAAAAAGAAAAAAAATAAATAAATGGGACCTCATGAAATTGAAAACCTTCTGTAAGGCAAAGGATACCATCAGTAGAACAAAATGGCAGCCTACAAAATGGGAAGAGATTTTCACCAACTCCAATATCCAAAATATATTAAGAGCACAAGAAACTAGACATCAAAAAAAACAAATAATCTGATTTTTAAAATGGGATACATAACTAAACAGAGGATTCTCTATAGAAGAATCTCAAATGGCTGAGAAGCACTTTAAGGAGATGATCAACATCCTTAGCCATCAGAGAAATGCAAATCAAAACTAATTTTCCATATCATCTTACACTTGTCAGAATGACAAGATCAATAACACAACTGACAACTCATGCTGCGAGGGATGAGGAACGAGAGGAACACTCCTCCACTGCTGGTGGGAGTGCAAACTTGTATAACACTGTGGAAATCAATATATTGGTTCCTCATAAAACTGGAAGTCAATATACTTCAAGACCCAGTTATACCACCGATGTATATATACCCAAAGGACTCTCCATCCTACCACAAGTACACTTGCTCAACTGTGTTTGTAGTGATTTTATTCATAATAGCCAGAAACTGGAAAAGAAAAAACCTAGATGTCCCTCAACCAATCAACAGATAAATAAAATGTGGTACATATACAAGATGAAGTATTACTCGGTTGTTAAAAAATGATATCATGAAATTTTCAGGCAAATCAATGGAATTAGAAAAAAAACATCCTGAACGAGACCCAAACCCAGAAAGACAAACTTGGTATGTATTCACTTATAACTGTATATGAGCTGCTAAGTAAATGATAATCATGACAATCCACAGACTTAGAAAGGCTAAGTAACAAGGAGAGCTTTAAAGGAGACAAACTGATCTCCCTGGAAAGGGGAAACAGAATAAATTTTGCAGGTTGAGAGGGGGTGAGTAGGAATGGGAACAGAAGGGATCAGGTGGTAGAGGGATCTAGAGTGAGCATACAATAAGAGAGGATTGGAATTGGAGAGTATTTGGGTGGGTGGTGTGGAAACAGTGTGTTGTAGAATATTACTGGAAAAAGTGTTATGTTTATTTATGCTGTGAAATATTTGTTTAATGATGCAAAGATATGTAAAGATATGTTGCATTCTTTTATGTAGTGCCGTGGGCCTTTCCAGAAGAGCAGCAAGTTGCAATAGAAGCTCCAGGTGTCAGTCCACCAGAAGGGAATACTCTGATAGGTCAATCTCGTTTAGGCAAGGTAATGGGACTACAGACCCCAGAATGCCTTTTGCTTCTACTGTGCCTTTAAATGTTTTTTTTGAAATATTTATTTATTTATTAGGTATACACTATTCTGCCTGTGTGTATGCCTGCAGGCCAGAAGAGGGCACCAGACCTCATTACGGATGGTTGTGAGCCACCATGTGGTTGCTGGGAATTGAACTCAGAACCTTTGGAAGATCAGGCAATGCTCTTAACCACTGAGCCATCTCTCCAGCCCACAGATATCTTCCTCTAGTATCTAGCATAGTGTGAATGGATATAAGGAGACCTCCACTGCCTGTAATATAGTGTTTATCTTTTGGAATCATCCAATTTTTCTATGCATTTTTACTTTTGGATTGTCAAGAAGATGACCCCCTCCCTAAGGTGCACTGCATAATTTGATAATAATAATAATGATAGTGTATACAGAGTTTTGATGAATAAAAATAAATACAAGGATATGTTTCATAGGCAAAGTCCATGAGTCTCACGTAAGGAGCTGCATGAATTGTAGCTCAAGTTAATGACTAACAATTGAGTCCCAACAGCCCAGCTAGTTTAAATTGTTTTTGTGTAGATGTGTTCACAGGTCTCAGAGTGCACCAGAAGACAATCTAAAGGTTTAAAAAGGCACACAGTTGAATGCAGAACTCTTTATACTCTGGGAGCAAGAACAAAGCCGCCCAATTATTGCTGGCTGATGTACTCTCTCCTTGCTAGGTTTGGTGGCTGACCATAGGTGGTGACTAATTCTTTATACCCATTTATATCCTCAGTTTCCTGATATAAAATTATTAATGAATGGTTATGTGCCCTAAAGATTTAAAGTAGAGTTGACTGATTCTTTTCCTTATGTAAAAGTTTAGGTTTGTGATTCCTTATAAGATTACCTTTCAAGAAAAATAATAAAGTAATTGGCCCTTTCTTTATAACTGCAAAATGCAGCCTGCCAGTGAAAGACCTGACTAAAACACCTTGATGGCCACATGGTTAATCTATAACACGTTGCTTCCTGATTCAGCATTAGCAGGAAAACATGTGTGGTTTTGAAAAGAAGCTTCCAGGGCCATGCTGCCAGAACAAACTCTGTCTTTTTCAGGAAGCTGAGCACTTGAATGGGGCTTGTGGGCAGCATGCTGCAAGTTACCTGTTGGGACCATGGGCAAACTGGTTACCAGAGTTGAGGTGATGAGCATGGCTTCCATTTGGCAGTCTCCGAGGCAGTGAACAAACCTCGACCATGAGGGACTGGGTAAAGCCAAAAGGAAAAGCAGCCTTAGTCCTAGCCATGCTGCTTTGTATTTTGAGATGTGGTCCCTGTCAGAAAAGGATTATAGATATGCAATAAAGACAGATTCAGATTTTTTTTAAAAAAAAATAAAGACCTCTGAATGGGTCACAATATTGGATAAATATATGTAGACTTGGGAGAGAGAAGAAAAAGAGTATAGAGAGTTATGAAAAAAGTAAATAGTTATTTCAAAAACAAAATAAAGGTCTTAATGAGACAGAGTAAACTTGTACAAAAAAAGTAATACAGTAAGAAAAAGAAGCCATGTAAAGATAGAATATACACAAAGAGACTGGATTATGCATACTATTGTGTTTTCTTTAAATTTTCTGACTGAAGAGAGACATTTGGTTCTGGGGACTGCTAAGCTAAACCAACATATATATTTTAAAGGAATCTTAATTTCAAAGTTTGAGTAAAGGATATGTTGCTTTGGAAAAGAGATTCTTCTTTTGTTTCCACAGAGGATGAGAACCTGTGGATTCCTTCCAGACTAATGTGGTTTGATGAACCAAAATCCCCCAAAGGTCGCTGTGAACAAAAGCAGGAAGCAGTTTGGAGAAAACTATGCTCAAATTCCCAAATATTATTTATAAATGTTTGTTTACACTTAAAGGAAATATGCTATAGAGATGGATACTTTGCACTGATATGGATCTTGGTCTACTGATGCAAATTTTAGTTCAGTTTTGTTATAAGTATATTTCTGTTCCTGACTAAGGTACTGTATTTGTGCAGCTCATTTAAAATTGTAATGTATAATTAAGAAATACAGGTTAATAGATAGTCATCTATAATAGTCAATCTTGTAATCATGTTAGGTTTTCTAGACATATAGAGATATAGTTCAGTAAGATAGGTATTCTTCAAATCTTTCAGAGACCTTCAGAATATGGCATTTAAAATATTTTAAGAACTTAGGAGTTTTCATGACAGTGAGACACATCTGCTCCTGGCAGCACCAATTACTTCAAGAGGCTGATGGGCATTGAAGAGGCTCCTTATGGAGTTGGTTAGCCATTTGGGCAAGGAACTGCTCTTGCCTGGAATGCTTGATGTTATGTTGTATGAACTATACATGCAGGACCCACAGAAAAATGACTGTTGAATTTGTCTAAAGGTGAGATGGTCCTTTGGGGTTCCTGCTTTATGAAAGAACTGCCAGACATTCTATGGGACACAGAAGAAAGTGACTGACAGACTGCCAATATAGGCAGAACTGTCTTTGAAATTCTCTGCTTCAAGGAAAAGTCTGCCAGATACTATAGGCCTGTAGGCTGAAGATAGATGCTCTGTTACAGAAGAACTTTGGGTGACTGTCCAGGCAGCAGGCAGCAAGATGTCTTTGTCAAATCTAGAGTTTTGGGTGTTGCTTACAATTCACTTCCTGTTAACTTAGGTATCCTTCTGGAGTCTTTGATGGAGTTGAAGAATAGATAATTATAATTGTTTTCCTTAGTTATGATAAAAGATAAAGTAGATATAAATGTTGTAATTGTAATTCTTGCTTGATACCTGTTTTGTTATATGTAATCTTGTGATGTTAAAGTTAAAACCTTCCTTTTTATCAGCCGGACTAGAAAGGAACAAGCATAGGATCGAACTAGTCCCTCTGAATGTGACTGACAGTTGCATAGCTGGGGCAGACTGAGGGGCCACTCGCAGTAGGATTTATCCCTACTGCTAGTTTTGACTTTTTGGGAACCTATTCTCTTTGGATGGATACCTTGCCCAGCATAGATATAGTAGGGAGGGCCTTGGACCTTCCCCAAAGCAATGTGTCTTGCCTTCTCATAAGAGTGGATGGGGGTGGGGTGGAGAGTATGTGGAGGGAATGGGAGAAAGGGAGGGAGTGAGAACATGGATTGGTATGCATTTAAAAAAAGATAGTTTGTTTTCTTTATAAAAATATGAAAAATAGGGGCTGGAGAGATGGCTCAGTGGTTAAGAGCATTGCCTGCTCTTCCAAAGGTCCTGAGTTCAATTCCCAGCAACCACATAGTGGCTCACAACCATCTGTAAAGAGGTCTGGCGCCCTCTTCTGGCCTTCAGGCATACAGACAAAATATTGTATACATAATAAATAAATGTTTTTTAAAAAAATATGAAAAATAGAAAATGATCCATCGGTTAAAAACTCCTTTTATTTTGAACTAAGAAGAGCAGAGATGGTTCTTGGTTGAACTGCTCTGTATTACATTCATAACATGCTAATAACTCAATTACAGTTAGTACAGGTCATGGTCAATACAAGTATTACAGACTGGAGAGGGCAGTGGGTGATAACTCAGGAAAATCTTCCTAAAGAAGATGGATGCTCACTGGATTGTGGGGCGAGGGAGAAATGTGAGAGAATAAATGACAGAGGTGTCCCTAATAGTGGGAAGGAGGACGGCCATGCCTCTGGAAAGAAGTCACAGACACCTGCATAGCAACAGCCAGTCTGTTCTTTAACGAGGAATGAAATACAGCTGGTATGAAGGTGGCACGCGGCCAAAAGTACTGGCCACTGGAGTAGTTTCAATGTCCTTTGTATCAACCGAAGATTTCAGATCGAAATTCTGTACAATGGTGGTCAGAAACAGAAACAGCTCCATGCGAGCCAGGGCCTCTCCCACGCACATTCGCTTTCCTGAAAAACAAAAGCAAACTCAGAGGATTCCCTCCTTCCAGTAGGTGACGAACTGTTATAAAGGCAGTCATGTATTTGATTCTTAAACGGTGAGTGCCTGAGTCAAACACAGAATGAGAAAATGAACAGATGCACACAGCATTGGACACAATGTCATCTACTTACTGTCTGGCTTTCGTGGGCACCCTTCATTCCTTAAATATTTTTATAAGCTCTACATCACAACTTTAATAACAATTCAGACAGTAGAACTATCCTTTGACCTTTCAAGTTGATGTCAATCTTCTAGTGACACATTCACGTCACTGCTCTAATTGCCAAAGGTGCAAGTGTCAAAGGGATTCTGATACTAAGTTCCATTTGTGCCTATTCAAGTTTACCTGTCTTCTAGCTATAATTTCCTCACTTCAGATGCATCTCCTGCAGTTACCCTCTGAGGCAAGATCCAAACGTTTTGGCCTGGACCTTCACGTTCTCTTTTCTGTCTGATACTCGATGTCATGCCTCTCCCTCTGCAGCTCCATTCATGGCTCCCTTCCCCAATCTTGAGCACCATAAAGAAAGCTTCCGGCTTCACCATTTGACTAAGAAGTGCTGCTCTGAGACTTTCCTGAAGACACACTATATGTGCCATTTCTTTAGGTCCCTTTGTGACCCTGACTTCCAGGTTTCCTTACTGTCCCTGCTTTCATAGTAGCGTGGACCACTTGAACATGATGCTGTGTCATCTTTTGCCTCTCTGACCAAATATGAGAACCCTGAAAAGAAGGGCAGTCTGTCACATATGGAAATGTACAGTGCAGACCCACATGGAAGTCATAAAAACACATAGTAAAGAATGAATGTAACTCTGTGTCCAGAGACTCGGGACATCCAAGATGGAGGATCATAAGTAAAGGAAACTCTAGGGACTCTAGAATCACTACAGAGTGTCCTTCCACATTTTTAAGGTCTTTCTCAGCCTTCCTTCTCATCAAGTTCTGGTCTCCTGCATCTACGGAAAATGTCTCCTCCTGTACTTTATTTCCTCCGTACAGTTCCCTGCCTCCTCTTCTTTTCTTCCTTCCTCCCTGTGAGTCAGCCAACTTCCCTCTATCCTGTTCGAATACTACCATGGATATGAAAGAGCAGGTTGTGAGCAACTTCCCCTCTGACCTCGCCAGAAACCCAAGCTTCCCTCTCTCACAGCACTAGTCCAACTGGATTACAGTACCCTGTTGACTCACCTGCTTCCCTAACTCAGGAGTGAGTCTCTCCAGAGCCCATTATATTCTCTAGGGCACTTGGTTTCTCAGAGATGTCTGGGAATGGACTGAGACACTTTTCTCATGCAGATTAGGACAGTCAAAATGAGGTTCACTTCTAATAGGAGCACTTAGGAAGGGTAGAGGTAAATGCAGAAGCAGAATTCAACTGACTATGTTCTCGTTTTCTCAATTTAAAGCATAGGCTGGATATTCTCAAGTCCCACTAACATGGAGCAACAATGAGGATGGGCCATGATTGAGAAACATGTGTGGGCATTGGGAGTCTTGCTCCTGAGGCTAGGCACAAAGGGAAAACCCACCTGTCCCTGAGGACATGGTAGATGATCCAATTTATCACAAAATTGTAACTTGTAGAATCATGCCTTGTGGTACATGTCTCTAGTGCCAAATATTCAGACAGCTGGAACAGGTAGCTTGAGTTCAGGAGTCTAAGGTCAGCCTAGACAACATAGTGCCCCCTGAAAAAGGTTTACCTTGTACCTGAAGTACAAATAGAAATAAACTCATTTACCTGTTGAGAAAGGCATGAAGTAGTCACTCTTCTTAAAGTTTCCTTTCTCATCCAGAAAATGGCCAGGATCAAATATTTTGGGGTTGGGAAATTCTTTGTCATCGTGTAGCACAGAAGTCAGTGATGTGACTATGTCTGTGCCCTGAAAATTACAAACAAAAGCATGTGATAAAGAATTCAATGAGTGGAGGGGGTTGGCGAGGTGGCTCAACAGGTAAAGGCTTACATGGAAGCCTGAAAACCTGAGTTTGACCCCCAGATCCAGTCCCAGAAGGTGAAGGAAGAGAACTGACTCATGCAAGTGGTCCCCTGACTTACACACACACACGCACACACACACACACATTCAATAAATAAATGTAATTTTAAAAATTAACAATGAAGGGGCTGGAGAGATGGCTCAGAGGTTAAGAGCATTGCCTGCTCTTCCAAAGGTCCTGAGTTCGATTCCCGGCAACCACATGGTGGCTCACAACCATCTGTAATGAGGTCTGGTTCAGACATTCAGACAGAATATTGTATACATAATAAATAAATATTAAAAAAAATTAACAATGAAAGAAATAAAATGCTATCATAGCTTCTTTTCAACTGTCTTAGACATCCTCATTCATGAAGCAAAAAGAACACTATACCCGTCAAAGTTAGTCCTAAAAACTGAAGCCACAATAAAGGCTCCAGAAAAAAAAAAGTAGTTCTTCAAAGTGAAAGAAATGCTAGTTCATAAGAAAAAAACGTGAGAATGTATGGAGCTCACAGGTCACAGTAAATTACAGACAAATTCGAAAGGCTTTAACATTGTAAAAGAATAAAACATAAATCCTATCTTTACTATGAATGGCAACAAAACAGTCAAAAATTATAAATGTTTAAGTATGTTCAAATATAAGCAGAGGACAAAGGATATGGCATCCAAATCAAACTGTGGAGCCATAGCTCAGTGCAACAACACGTAGTTGATGTGTACAAGGCCTTGGGTTCAATCCCCAGCCCTACAAAGAAAAAAAAGGAAGTAAAATGATAAATTTCCAAAACATACATGAGCAAGGTGGCACATGGCCATAGCCTAGCATTGAAGGGCAGAAATATGGAAATCATTTCAATTCAAAGGACCGGGGACAACATCAACAGAACAGTGAAACCCTGACTCAAATTTTAAAAAATGCTCAAAATGTAGAATATATATATATATATATATATACAGGGTCTTCTATTGGGCTGTTTTCTGTTTCCCTTTTTGTTTGCTTATTTGTTTATCTCTTTTTAAACTTTATCAGCATGTTAAGTTGCCATTTCAACATATCATGATGAATCAAAAATTTGTTTTCCTATACAAGGCAAAATCTATTGTAGACACACACACAAAATAAGCAATAATTCAAAACATGCTTACACACTTTTTGGGTAAACCATGTTGCAACAAAAGAGGTGTTTAAAAGAAGGAAAAGAGGGCCGGAGAGATGGCTCAGAGGTTAAGAGCACTGCCTGCTTTACCAAAGGTCCTGAGTTCAGTTCCCAACAACCACATGGTGGCTCACAACCATCTTTAATAAGATTTGGTGCCCTCTTCTAAGCATGCAGGCCTACATGCAGGCAAACACTGTATACATAATAAATAAACATATATTTTAAAAATAAAATTTTAGAAAAAAAGAGAAAGAACAAATAAAGAAGCTATAATTAGACCAGAAAATAAATGATAATTGGAAGGCACTGCTTTTCCGTGCTTACCCTAATTATATATGAAATTCTCAAATTGAAATACTATACCATGAGAAACTTAATGTTCAAAAAATATATATTGTTAGTTTACTTCACCTATAGGTATGTATATAAACTAAAAGAGATGCAATAAAATGGTACAAGCACTGGAATCTGAGTAAAACAGAAGTAGCCATAATAAAATAAAATATACTTAAAGCCAAAAGCAGAAAAATGAGACAAAGTATGTCATAGTAAAAGAGTTAATTCGGTCACAGGAATATATAAAATTAAATTATATGTTATATATTATAATTTGTAATCATATACATAGATTATATTCTATAATACCAATTATCTGTTGTATGTTATTACATGTGTTTCCAACATAAAGCATGGTACAACATAGAGCAACAAATATAAAAACTTAACATATTAGGATTAGACGGAAACATAGACTCCAATATAGTAAGAGTAGGGGACTTTGACACCTTTCAGCAGTATACAGATCTCATAGCTAGTTAACAAAAAATAGCAATTTTAAGTGTTTTAAAGAGTTTATACTTTATTCATAAATTCAGAAATCTCATTCATTCTGGAAAAGGGTAATCTATGTGGAAGCCATTGTACTGAAAACACTGTTGAGAAAATTAAGGAAAGGTCAGATAACCTGGGACCATAATCAAATCCACAAATCAAAAGTTTTAGCACATTAACGCATCAATAATTTGTAAATTACTGCATTTAAAATCACCCCAATAAAAAGCCTCAGCGAAGCATATTGGAAAATCAACAAACTGAATATCTAACATTTACTTAGAAAATGTAAACATAACCCCAATAATATTTAAGAAGGCTATATTTGGATGACATTCACTAATAAGATGTCTCAGAAAGCCTCAAGCAGATCTGTGAGTTAGAGGTTAGCCAGAGCTACACAGTGAGATCCCATCAAAAGAGGAGGAGGAAGAGGAAGGAAGAGGAAAGGAGGAAGACACTTACTAGTCATACAGGAGTCCTGAAATTTTCTCATTTTGTGTTGGTGAAGGATTGGAATCAGATTCTTAATTTAAAAACTAAAAGATAACTGAAGTGCGGGCTCAGAGAAATAAGCTTACCTTGGGGATTACATAATTTCTGAATCTGACGTCACAGGTAGCTGCATGGGGCACGTTGTTGGGGATGAGGTTAACGTATCTCTGGATCTCGTGCACCGTCGCATCTGTGTAAGGCATTCGGGTTCTGTCCTGCATGCAGGGACTCCTGTTTCTGCCAATCACATGATCAATCTCTTTCTGGACTTTAGCTGATAAGGCACAAATGAGAAATGGTAGAGTTGCTATAATGATTCAAGCCAATATGAAGTGTGATAAAAAAAAATATCAGGCCACACGCACATAATAGAATTAGAAACTTGGTATAATACACAAAACTCTCCCACTATTTAGGCATTATCTTTGCAGACAGGTACATTATTGTGCAGCATTATCAATACACAGAAATGATAAAATGCTTTTAATATGTAAATGTCTTAAACCAATGAATTCTAATATTACCATTATATAGAAAAAAACACAAAACAAAAATTAATTTCACATCAAAATAACAGTAATTCTTAAAATGAAAACCTGGAGCTGGAGGGAGGCTTCAGTGGCTAAAAGCACTGGCCTGTCTTCCAAAGGACCCAGATTTAATTTCTATACCTACGGGTGGCCCACAACTGCCTCTAACTCAGTATCGGGAGATCTGATGCCCTCTTCTGGACTTGTAGGCACCTGACATGAACACAGTCCTCAGACATACATGAAGGGAAAATGCCCATGCACATAAAATCAGTAAATAAATTTTTGGATACTAATATCTGTACATGTGTGTATTTGTGTATATGTAAAAACTTATCCTTTATCATCCTTACATTTCCCAAAGGCATTTACTTTGAGACATTCTAAAAGTTTTGTCTATAGTTTCTGTTCACATTTGTAAATAATAACTATTTTTATTATTTGATAATACTGTTTCTGAGCAGTTTTACAACAGAGATGAATTACACCCTATGATCACTTCACACAAAATATACTCACACACACATACATGCAAACATTCACACATACATATAAATATGCACACATACATATGCACACGCACACACACACACACACACAAACATATACACTCCAGACAGTACCTGGAGTATCTTTTCATTTGGGGCTTGGATGTTTGACTACTGCTCACAGTAACTATACTTCCCTCTCTTGTTCTCTCTATTGTCAGAATTGATCTCATTTTTATCTTATCATACGTGTATAATGACAGCTAGTGACACAAAAACATCAATATTAAACTTTTTTCAGAGATGTCAGCTTTGCCTCCTACATGTCAAACTCATACCTATGACCTCTGTGTGCTTGAGGAGGAGCAAGAGTCCGTATCGCAGGGTAGTACTTGTGGTTTCTGATCCAGCTACAAACACATCGGCCACTGTAGCCATCAGACTTTCAGTAGTAAACTCAGACTGCGGGTTGTTCTTTTCCTAGGAATTTTTATTTCATTATTCGATAGTGACAGTTATATTACATTTCAACAAGTGCAAATAACACAGGTCGTTCTGCAGATAAGCAAATTTAGAAAGTGAAGGGTGTAGTAAAAACATTAGAGCAAGTGCACAATATGGCAGACCATGCAAATTACCTGACCCAATCTTCATGTTTATGCCCTAACTTCTTCCTGGCATCAAAATCCAATTTCTCAGACCTTCTTCTAGCTATATTACACCATAAAAACCATGTCACACTAATAACATAAGAAAAAGAAGCCCCTGATACAAGTTTCTCGTTAGAGCAGTGGAGGTGGTACAGCTGGAACATGAGTATTTTAACACTTGTGTGAGGGCTGGGGAGATGGCTCAGCAGTTAAAAGTAGTTGTTGCTCTTCCAGAGAACTCAAGTTCAGTTCCCAGCACTTACATCAGGCTCCTGTGCAAATCCCTCTGTAACTCCAGCATCTGGCTTCCAGGGTCACCTGGACTCGTGTAGAAATACATATACCTATGCACAATTTTCAAATAGTAATAAATCCTTAAAAATCAGCATGAATATTCATGCACTAAAAGTGAAAACATGGCAAGGAAGAGTTTTTAGAATGTGATACAAAATTGAATAAGAGACTCCAGAATCCCCTTCCACCTGTCTCTCTGAAGAAAAGACAGAATAGGATTTGAGCCTAACACACTTGTCTGTTTTTATCTATGTTGTTCTGCTACCAATAAAGACTTGGCATCAGATATTAGCATGAAAACCTGGTAGATCAAAGATGTGACCGAGGAGCGACAAGCTGACCTTCTCTCCACACTTCCCAGAACAGAACAGGAAGGAAAACAAGTCCACAAATCTCCAAGCCCCTTCCTATTCCTTGCTGTGCCTTTCTATCTGTATCCTGAGTTCTCTGTATTCTCTATGGCTAATTTTTGTTAACTGGCTGCCGGCTCTGCTCCCTGATTCAAGGTTAACTTTACTAACACAGTCTCAGGGCATCACAGTGTGATCAAATATTCCACAACCTTTGTCAACTGAGAAATTATTTATATTTATACCAAATGGGAAGTAAAGGCTGAAATTATATTGGGCCAATAATGGCAATCCAAAGACTCTACCATAAAATTCTTGCTTGCTTGCTTGCTTGCTTGCTTTCTTCTGTCTTTCTTTCTTTCTTTCTTCCTTTCTTTCTTTCTTTCTTACTTACTTTCTTTCTGTCTGTCTGTCTGTCTGTCTTTCCTTCTTTATTTCATTTATTTGTTTGTTTCTATGGTTTGTCGAGACAGATTTCTCTGTGTAACCTTGGCTGTCCTGGAACTTGCTCTATAGCTCAGGCTGGCCTCAAACTCAGAGATCCGCCTGTCTCTGCCTCCCATGTGCTGGGATTAAAGGCATTCACCACCACTGCCTGGCTAAAAAAAAAATTGTTTTTATTTTGTTTTTGTCTATTTTGGTTTGGGATTTTGGTTTTTGGTTTTTTTTTTTTTTTTGGTGTTTTGGTTTTTAGTTTGGGTTTTTTTGTTTTTGTTTTTTGGATTTTTGCGTATTTTTGGGTTTTTTGTTTTGTTTTTGAGATAGTGTGGATCTGTTAACCTGGTTGTCCTGAAACTCGCTCTGTAGATCAGGTTGGTCTTGAACTTAGAGATCTACCTGCCTCTGCCTCCCAAATGGTGGGATTAAAGGCATACGCCACCACACCCAGCATCATAAAATTCTTTAAAATCCCAACATACAGAATTTTCTGAGTGAAGGAAGGACAAGGCTATAATTGAAACTTTCTATCTCAAAGGTTCCCAGTAAGTTGACTATTAATTAAGCAACTCCAGAGCAGAGGGAAATAAACATCTGTGTGGGTCTCTAAACCACAGGGGAACTGGCTGCTTTGTATAGTCCTGCAGTTACCACTAAGCCTGCTAACCACTGGGGAGAGTCCTTTTAAAATGGTAAGTGCAGGTGTTCTGCACATTGCTATTCTAATATAAATTATTACCGTCATCTTGACAAATAGCACAGTGGTTTGTCAAAAGAGCAAAAATAAAAGAAATATGACTTGACCATTCCACTCTTCATCATACATCACAAAACTAATTGAAATTAACAAGTCAAAGAGACGCCTACTCTCCTGTGTTACTTCCAGCACTGTCCCTTAAAAAACAATCAAGTTGCCCATCGATAAATTGGTGGGTTTTTAAAATATGAGATAGATTTAAAATTCAAGATAGCTGAGAATAAGTCAAGATTAATGACAATATTATTTCAGAATCTATTTTCTCATAATCCAGACTACCCTTAAGCCAGTCCAGAGACTGAAAAGACCTTGTATCTGGTCTTTGAACTCCATTCTCATCTCAGAGATGACTCTACTGAACTCAGTGATTCACCCTGGAAGCACAAGCATTACACTGTCTTGCTTTAACCAAACGCCTGGCTAAATCAAATCTCTTCATGCCAACACCTGTGTGTGCAGAGTACCTCAAAGACATCTTTACCTGTTTGTGCTGAATCATTTCTGGCTCTACTCAGCTAAGGTGACTTTCCTCCATGTCAGCACACATGTGAGCCTCTCATGGCTCTCATCACTGTGCACATCTTAATTCTCACTCCTGCAACCTCACTGCAAACACTCAAAGATTGGTAATGAAACTGAGTCACCAGTGAAGCCTACCAGGTGAAGCTCATGTTTACCATTCTTCTATATGGTCAGGTTCACTTTTTACTTTAATGTTTGATATTTTATATTTTCAACATCACTTATATGTCTAACTACCTGAAATGTATATTCCTTTTCCTCATACACTTATTAAATGATGCTGATGTATTTTAATTACTTAACAATTCATTTTAAAATCTTAAATGATGCTAGTCCAATCCATGCCCACAATAGGAACTAAAATGCTTACCAAGTGTTTCTTGCCTAAAAAGCTAAATTTCGAACAGTAAGAATAGAAATGATTGATGATATGCAAAATGAAAGCCCACAAATAATGTTTTACCTGTTCCATTTTGATCAGGAAACAGTCAATGAAGTCCCGAGGATTGTCCATGTCTAGTGTTTCTTGGTGTTCTTTCACTCGTTTCAAAATATAACTTTTTATATCAGCAAAATTTTTAAGTGCTTTCCTGTGGCTCCCTGGGAGATAATCGAGGAAGATAGGAATAGCATTGCAGACCTTAAAGATTTAAAAATATGCATTTATTAGACTGACTGTGGTCACTCACATTTGTAGACCGGTTACACAGGAGACTTACATGAGCGAATCATCATAGTCTAAGAGTTTGAGAAAAGCCTGGGTAGCGTAATGAGATAATGAGATGCCATCTCAAAAAAAATAACTCCTAAGTTATAAACATGTATTAAAGTCATATTCGGCATATTCCAAGCAATAGTTAAAGGGTAGAGTGAATTAAAAAGATGGTGGTCATTTGACAAAGAACACTTAACCAGATATTTTAAGAGATCACTATGTTGACCAAGATGATAAAAGGTGAAAACTCAGCTCTGGAATTTCATGAGTAGACTCCTCTGCAGGTAGAGCTTGAAGGACATTTGTCAGGCATGATCTTGAAACAGATATGGCTGTTTAAAACTTTTTATTTTTTATTCCCTGGTTTTTGTGGTTACTCCAGGTTATATATGATAGTGTGTCACTGATATATGATAGGGACTTATACCCATGAGCTCTTTACAATAGGGCAACTACACAGACCTGCACAATGACAGCTCCAGCTGGCCAACATGGATGTGAGAAGTCTCACCAGGCCTCACTCCTAGATGAAGAACTAGAGGCAATTAATGGATGCTGGAAGTGGGAGAATCAATCTTGTCCAGAGATGAGACCCCCTACTAGGTTATCCAGTACCAAATATTTATCTTTAAACGTATGAACATATGAGCAATACATGTATTTATATATCCATGTGCATATTACACAATAATTAAAGAAGGAGAGGTTATAAAGTTGAGAAGATGTGAGGGGGCATAAGGGAAGAGCTGGAAAGGGAGAGTGTGGGAAATTATAAAAACACAGAACTCATCTATGAAATTAAATTCGCAAAATAATAATAACAAAATAATTGTTTAAAATCTGAGCTGTCCCCATCTCCCCTTACCGGGAGGGAAAGGGAGGCTGGGAGAAGGCGGGAATTTTTTTTTCTTTCAATAAAAAAAAAATCTGAGCTGTTCTTGGGGACTGAAAATAAAGAACAATCAGATGTCAAGTAAATCACTGGAAGCTGTTGGAATAACTCTTCCACCGGATTTTGCTGTTGACCTAAAACTATTTTTAAAAAGTCTTCTAAAAGCTATAGCAGAAAAACAAACCAAAAAATTCATCAATACAAGGTGATAACAAGAGAGCTCAATCAGTAAACACTTTCCGCTCAAACTGAGGATCTAAGTCAGTTCTCAGAATTTGTGTGAAGAAGCTAAGTATGGGTGCCCAAATTTGTAACCCCAGAGATGGGGAGGCAGAAGCAGGCATATCCTTTGGACTCAGTGGCCAACTGGTCTACCCTGTAGGTGAGTTTCAGGCCAGAGGGAGACTGTCCCTAAAACAAGGTTGAGATCCTTAGAAAGTTTGTCCTCCAAACTCCACATGCCTGCATACATATACATATGTATATGCACTAAACACATGTACACAAACATACAAAAAAAACAAATAAAACAACTTTAAAAATGACAAAGCACCGGGGGTAGGGAGAGCACACCTTTAATCCCTGTACTCAGGAGGCAGAGACAGGCAGACCTCTGTGAGTTTGAGTCTAGCCTGGTCTGCAGACCTAGTTCCAGGAACAGCCAGGGCTATACAGAGAAACCCTGTCTCAAGAAATCAAAGTAAAATAAAATAAAATAAAGAAAAATATTTCCGCCGGGAGGTGGTGGTGCACGCCTTTAATCCCAGCACTCGGGAGGCAGAGGCAGGCGGATCTCTGGGAGTTCGAGGCCAGCCTGGTCTACAAGAGCTAGTTCCAGGACAGGAACCAAAAGCTACGGAGAAACCCTGTCTCGAAAATCAAAAAATATATATATATTTTTAAAGAAAAAGAGAGTAGTGCAGGGGAGGGAGGAGGAAAAAGAATGATGTACTTCTTTCTGAAGTTGAAGCTTGGAGACAGTGTGTTGGGAGCCAGGGATCATGTGAACTATTATCTTCCCCACACTTTGTGCTGGTATTGAGCCTGCACGGAACATTCAGCTAAGTCCACAAGAGCCTTTACTTCAATAGTTTCCCTTTTTTGCACAGCACAGATAGAGTCTCTAACCTAACTGCCCCCCCCTCTTTCTGAGAATTGGAGAGTCAATGGCAGCAAGTCCTGAATCCTGCCTGGAAGACAACTACATGGTTGTACACAAATAGTTTAACACAAAGTATGTAAACATTTACCCATAAAATGCTGAGCTGGGTGTCTTAATGTTTGTGTTGAACTATCTACAAGGACTAAGAAATGGAACCAGCTTAGACACCCATGCAGGTTCGATTCCCAGTACCCACCCGGTGCCTCACAACTTTCTGTAACACCAGTTTGGGGAATCTGATACCCCACTCTGGCCTCTATGGGCACCAGGCCAGTATGTGGTGCACAGAAACATGTAAGCACAATCCACATACATTAAAAAGAAAAAAGAGGGGGAAAAAAAGATAGAAAGTCTTTGTGGTGTTTTGTCTGTCCTTGGCTTGACAGAGGCCTTGATAATGACACCTTGTAACTAGTTTGTGGTTTCCTTTTGTTATTGTTGTGTTGAAGACCAAACCTTGTACAAACTATACAAGCTCTTTACACTAAGATTTCTCTTCAGCCTCTACCTCTATTTCTCCTTCACCTACTTTAGCCTCCTGAGTAACTGAGAAGGAGGGAGGGGAGGAAAGGTAATGGAGACCGATTCTGCTTTCCTACAAAATTCTTTATACCAAGCTTTGAAGTGAATGTCTGGAAATTAGACACACTGAACTGAAGTAGAAATTTTAATTCGTTAGAGAAATAAACATGATTTGTTGTGAAGAAAATGACTTTGTCTCACCTGCATCCATGGGGAGTTCAAAATTTTAAAGTTTTCATTTAATTTCTCCATCAAGTTAAGAAAATTCTTGTCTTCATAATCAAAACGATTGTGGAAAACAACAGAGCAGATCACGTTGGAGGGAGCCGAGCTCAGCATGAAGGTGGGGTCACAGAGTGAGCCTGAACAATTAGAAACATTTTGAAATGCCATTGAAACAGATATGTAAAGTATTATCTTTGGACTAAAAAAAACCAATAAATATTTTAGAATCTCTGAGGAAGTATTGGCACAGAAATTACCATATTGTCAAGAACTTCCAAGCACTTCCAATTAGCAATCCTAGCTTGCTTAATAATCATTAGCTAAATCTTTAGCATCTGCTTCCTGTGGAGACATCACTCTTTGGCTACACATTCTAAAGTTCTAAGAAAACACCTGATCTCTTTTAAGACCACATAAAAATTCAAGTTTTCAGTGCAGAATCCTCTCTCTCTCTCTCTCTCTCTCTCTCTCTCTCTCTCTCTCTCTCTCTCTCTCTCTCTCTCTCTTTTTCAAGACAGGGTTTCTTCGTAGCTTTTGGTTCCTGTCCTGGAACTAGCTCTTGTAGACCAGGCTGGCCTCGAACTCACAGAGGTCCACCTGCCTCTGCCTCCCGAGTGCTGGGATTAAAGGCGTGCACCACCACCGCCCATCTCTCTTTAAAGGAAGAAAATACACATCCAGAAACATTTCATATCTAGTGAATAGCTGAAGGAGTTATGTCCACAGCCAGCAGAGAAAAAAAGCCAAGGATAAAAACATTACAGGAAATGCATACATTCACTCATCAGAACAAATTTAAAAGAGCAAAAATATCCATATCAAACAAAAACTAACAAAAAACAAGCACCAATTCTCAGGGATTTGTTTGCCTAAAATAAAAGTGAAATTAAAAAGTCATTTCAAATGTAAATCCAAATGGGACAATCACAGAGTTTACATTAATAAATGGAGCCCTTTAATTTCTTCATTCCAATATTGAAGAAGAAAACATAGAAATTTTTTTTGGAAACAGTGTTTCTAGTCACCATGTATATTGGTTTCATTTCTTTAGATAAAGTCTACCCTCTACTGGAATCCTGGACTATTGCCCTACATAACCTTCAACAGAGTATATGCATTTTCTCATTTGATATTTATATAAGTCAATCTGGTCATAAAAAATAAAAGCAGAAAAATATTTATTTTTCACTGGCATATATAAATACAGTGATGATGACTCATCCAGTGCCCTGTAGCCAACTGTAATCTCTGCCCCCTCAAAACAAGAGGATGACAAGCTTGAGGACAAACCAGACTACAAAGTGAAATGCTGTCTCAAAACAGTTTTTAATTAATGTACCAATAAGTTTTATTTGTAAGATAAAATTCATACCCTAGATGTAACGAAATGTACATAATGAATGAAAAGTATGTAGAGAAATGAAAAGAAATTCAAACCATAGAAACCTGTATAGTTAGAAGATTTGATGTCAGACTCCTTTTCAGGCAAAACACCAAGATATTCAGCTTTTTACTAAATAATAAACAAAAGAAATAAAAAAAGAAAGAAGGAAGGAAGAAAAGTAAGAAGAAAGGAGGGGGAAATTTTTATTTTGTCTTAGAAGTTAAGAAATAATTTAAATTTAAGTTATTAATTTAAGATTTAAGTCAAGCATAGGGGCATACACCCTTATTCCTGAACTTGAGGCAAAGCAGGCAGATCTCTGTGAGTTGAGGCCAGCCTGGTCTACATACTGAGTTCTAGGACAGCCAGGGATCCAGGGTAAAATTCTGTCATGAAAAAAAAATGAACAAAATAGAAATTTGTGTGTGCATTTCAGACTGAAAGAAATCTAATTTCTGGTGCTGGAGAACTGCCTCAGAAGTTAGAACACTGACTACTCTTCCAGAGGATCTGGGTTGATTGTGGCTTACACCATATGCAATCTCTAGTTCCAGGTGATCCAATGTCTTTTTCTGGCCTCTGCAGATATGACACATATGTGGTACACAGACATGTATACAGGCAAGACACCTATTTACATAAATTAAAACTGAGAATAAATAAATAAATTTATCTCTAATAAATTTTTTTTTTTTTTTGGCTTTTCGAAACAGGGTTTCTCTGTGGTTTTGGATCCTGTCCTGGAACTAGCTCTTGTAGACCAGGCTGGTCTCGAACTCACAGAGATCCGCCTGCCTCTGCTTTCCGAGTGTTGGGATTAAAGGCATGCGCCACCACCGCCTGGCCCTAATAAAATTTTTTATCTGATTTCTAATCTATTCTGATATGGGATTTCCCTTTGTATGCTGTGAAATTCATTGGTGAATAAAGAAACTGTCTTGACCTGTTGATAGGGCTGAGTAGAAGTAGGTGGGGAAAACTATACTGAATGCTGGGAGAAAGGAGGTGGTGTCAGAGAGGAGCCATGGAGCCCCTGCCGGAGACAAACACACCTGAACCTTACCGGTAGGCCATGAGCCTTCTGATAAAATATAAAGTAATGGAAATGGGTTAAATTAAGATGTAAAAGCTAGCCAATAAGAAGTTAAAGCTAATGGGCCAAGCAGTGATTTAATTAATACAGTTTCTGTGTGATGACTTTGCGAGTATGGGCAGCCAGGAAACAAACAAGCAGCCTCCTTACTACACCATTCTTATATTTAGGAAAGATAACGAAAACTAGAAGTAACTGGGAATACAAGCTGAAAAACCAAACTCATTTTGACAAGCATTTCATGAGTAGAGCTAGCATCAGGGTTAAGTAATTATGAAAGTTCGAAGCCAAAATTCTAGTGGTTTAAGATGCACTCAGAACGTCTTTTTTAGTCAGATATCGTGAAAACAACCAATCAGATGAGAATCATAGCAAAGAGTGGAGGTTACAGTGCCCAAGAGGAGGCAAACCACATCATACAGGGTCACTCAGGGACAGCATCAGGGTTGGTCTCCAGAGGAGGCAGAGACATCAGGAAACCACATTTCTGTAGAGGGCAAAAAGGCCTTTCACACATAGATAAGGACTGCAGAATCCAGGAAAGTTAAACACACGGTTTATCACTTCATTGGAATGAGGTGCATAGCTGCTCTTCCTGGAATGCCAGGAAGGATGTAGTTTTGCACCCCAGTGATCCTTTGCTGTCTGATGAGACAGGCTCTGTTCTCCCAGAGTTTATGTTTTTAATTATCCCAGACCTTTTCCCCTAACCCTTGAGTACTGTTTCTAGGTCATAAAGCCCACTCTTAATTGAGTGCTGTCGCTTGTGCTTTACAACAGCCTAAAGGACTGCTGTTGTCTTAGGGCCAGGCCAATCCTAACAACACCCACGGCATTGTTTACCTCAGTCAGGGTCCCTAAACCCTAAATCTTGGGCACTATCTCTGAGTCGACAGTTCCCTTTCTCATGAGATAAGTCAGATGTACTTTGCAAGGAATCTCAGTGTAAACATATCTTAAATAGCTGTGCACTTCGGACTAAGTTAATTGTTATAGGAATACTTTTTCCAAAATTGTGCTGTGCTTAAATATGATTAAAGTAAAATAATCAGAGCCAGTCTCTAGAAGTCTCCGTCTAGAGCTGGTTATAATAAAAGCAGGCTGAGCCGAATTTCACTCCTGTCTTCCTGAATGTTTTTTCTCCTGCCTGCTGTAAAGCCTGCAGGACATTAGGACATTCCCCTGAGGAAGACATGAAGCAGGGTGGGAATGAGCCTCATTGTTAGAGTAGTTAGAGGCATCTGAACCATAAGGCTGCTCTTAGAGATCCCATACTGTGCCGTGGGGGGACCGGGGGCAAAGGAAAACTGGATTGTCATGAGAATTTAATAAAGTAAACATTTGGAAGAATAAGCTGTCCTTAGACTCCTTTAATAATCAAAGGCATGCTTTCTATATCTAGAAAATAGCTACGCCTGGGAGGGGACCCTCTCTAGATATGGATCATCTATTAATCAAAGATTTGTAAAATATAAAAAGTTAAAACATGGCTAACAAGCAACAAAGGATAGACTTAAAACTAATGTATAAGTAGAGGAAGCATTAAACGTAGTTGAAATATGTTATATAAAAAATTTCACACATGTTACATATTAGCAGAATACCATCATAGCACATATTTTCTCAAGAGATAGGAAATAGCATTGCAAATAGTGATTAATATCAAATAGCCACTGACAGCTTTTAAACAGCCCTTTGTTTACAGAGTAAACACAACTGATGAACGCAGCACTCAAAGATGCCTAAGTAAAATAAAATAAAAATATGGTAAGGATCATTATTGGCAGAAGTTGCAAGCATGCATCTTGAGGCAAATCTGTGTCACTGTGTCATTAAATTTTACCAAACAGATACAGACAACCTCAACAACAACACATGCTACTTTCTCATAGTCCATGAAAATATGATGGGCTCATTCATACCAAGTACACTTGACAGATATTCTCTAAGGAAATATTCCAAATAATAAAGAAATAACTACACTATAGGAAAATATCCCATATAAATTTTTATGAGGCTCAAAACTTTCTATCTTCATGAAGTTCAGGTTTGGAAGCAAGCTGGAGCAGAATAGGAGTAGCTGAGTATTATGATCACGTTGTATGCATAGTCAGTGTGTACAAACATAAGGACAGCTAAGCAGAGCGCTGGCTTTGGGCTAGCAGGAGAGCCAACAACCACTGCCATTAAAAACGGCATAATTAAGGAAGAGCCAGGTAAACAGGTACCCACCATCTGTTTTTCTTAATTCTTCCACAAGGCATCGCGCTTCCTCTTGAATGCGATCCTCGATGCTCCTCTTCCCCATCCCAAAATTCCTCAAGGTCATAAGTGAGAAGCGCCGAAGTTCCTTCCATTTTTTTCCATTGCTGAAAACGACTCCTACCGGAACAGGAAATGGAAACTAGAGGTGCGACCCAAGACAAGGAAGAAGACTGGCCTCTGACTGCCGCTTGGCGCCCTGCCCTAGAAGCTTTTCCTATCTCATCCCATGACCCCTGCCCAGCACACACCTTCATACATATGCATGCACATACGTGTGAATGCACACTTACCAAGGCCATTATTCATTCTCTCGACAATTGGGAAGTCACCCCTTCCAGAAAACTCCTCTCCACGATCATCCAGAACTTCCTTCACTGCTTCATAGCCATGCACTACCACAGTGGGCTTCATGCCAAAATACAAAGTGAACACAGGGCCATAGACTTTGGAGAACTGGAAAGAAGAAAGAAAATGTATGGAGCAGGAGAAGAATCTAGATGAGCTAGGCTGCCACTAGCGTCTTACTCCCCACATGTGTAGTTTGGCAACAACTACTTCAAATTTAGTTGGATTCAGTACAGAGAAAGCTGTTTGTTGTCACTTCTAGGTGCGACATGAGCCTGGTGTAACGGGAGATTACCAGGCCAATAGTGTGCAAACTGTCAGAACCTTGACACGCTGAAGTAACTTTCCCCGTGGGTTTCCAGATGAAGAGAGAGATGCTGAAAGAATCTCAAATTCATTTTAGTTTCCCGTGGGTGAAAATTCAAGCCTCGGATTTGAACCCTTCTCAGTAGATCTCTTCTACTTGAGCAACTGACCAGGGTCTGATTCAGTCCTGCAATAAATACTAGAAAGCTACCATTTTAAAACTCCCTAGGCAGGCAGTGGTGGTGTATACATTTAATCCCAGCACTTGGGAGGCAGAGGCAGGCAGATCTCTGTGAGTTTAAGGCCAGCCTGGTCTACAAAGTGAGTTCCAGGACAGACTTCAAAGCTACAAAAAAAAAAAAACAACCTAAATAAAGAATAAATAAAACTCCCTAGTTGAGTGTGGTGTTAGGTGGTTTGTAATCCTGACATCACTGACTAAGGGACAGATAACAATAGTGCCAGCACATGCAGTATCCCAGAGAAAGACGATCTCCTCCACGGTGCTCATTCATAGGTCAGAAGCAGCTTTGCACAAAGTCCAGAAATGCCAGTTCCCCCAGTGGACCTTACTAGTTCTATGTCATGGACAAATGTTTAATGTTGACTCAGATTTCCCTGGTATCAGACATAACTTGGTTTTTTGGATAAATTAAATTATTTTGGCTGATTTAAACACAAATATACAACACGTACATAGACAATCTCCTGTAAATTCTCAAAACAATTCCATTACTTTTTATCATGTGTAAAAAGTCATAGCTAAGGACCATGAAACAGAGAAAAAGTAGCTGTTCTCTGGTTTGTGGACTTTATCTTACAATGTAAAAATTTCTATTATGAACAAATATATTATCTCATTTAATCATTTCTGACAATAACAAATCGAATATGATACTCCACAGGACACAATTGCCTTATAGTAACATAGTTGAACCATTTGCTCCAGAAAAGTATTTATTTAACAGCTGAGATTAATTATTGCTTTCCAGCCACTGTGGCGCAGCAAGCACACTTACGTTGGTTAAGGATTTGCTGATGTCCTTCACGTCTATCTGCAGAATGTTTCCAATAAATGGGAGAGGAGTGGGGCCAGGAGGGAGCTTCCCTCTCCCCGAGTTCTGTCTCCAGAGTGAGAGGAGAAGCAGACAGGAGACAGTGAGTACCAGGACTGTGACCAGATCCATGGCAGCCTTCTCTTCTCAGGGAGACACCCGTGAGCTTGCAGTCCAGAGCTTTTATAATGCTCGCTGCGAACTCAACATGTGCCTCCGAGGCATAAGTGACCAATCAACAAGGAGCACTGTTATCTATCTTCTGAGTGGACTCTGGCCTGTTGAAAAACACAGAAACTGCCCTTCACAATCCCGCTGCCCACCCCCTACCACCAAGTTGTAGTAACTAGTCTGGACTTGGACTTGGCCCAGGTACTGTTGTGCTTTTTCATTTGGTGGGGGCATGTTTCAATACTCTAGGTAGTTCCAGTTGCACCCACCCTGAAGCCTGAACTGAGGCGCAATGAAATAAGTATGTGTATCCATGTACACATCTGGGTGTGAATGAGTGTGTGTACATATGCATGTGTGTAGAGGCCAGAGGTTGATTTCTGGTGTCTTCTTCAATCGCACCTTTTCTTTCTTCCTTCCTTCCTTTTTTTTCTTTTTAGATCAGATTCTTCAGTGAACCTGGAGATCATTAACTCGGCCAGTAGTATAAGCTTCAGGGATCCTCTTATCACTACCTCCACCCAGCCCTGAGGTTATAGACGTGTTCCACAGAGCCTAGCTTTCGCACGGTGTTGAGGGAGCTTGCACAGTGGATACTTTACCAAATGAGTCATTTTTTTCAGGCAGAACCTGAAGTAAATTCTTTGTGCAAAGCCATTCCAGCTTCTAGACTGGGAACCAGCTGGGAATTTAGGAGAGAATCCATGTACTATCCCTAGTCTATAAAATACTATTTAGCTAGTGATGCTTCTCAAACTGAAGGTCTTATCCAAGATTTCAGCATGCTGTGCCAACTTGAGAGTTGCCTAAAGAGAAAATGACTATCCTAATTCAAATATCCTTGATTGGGGGGGTCCTTTCCCCCCTGTGTACTATCCTAGGCGGTCCACAAACCCAATATCCTACTGCCTCTGCCTCCTGTGTGCCCCACCATTTGGAAAATGTGCACATTTTAGCTGACACAACATGTACCAAGTAATGAGCTAAGTAAGTGTATGCCTGTTTTACCATTCAATGCCCTTTTAAAAACGCTTAGAGCAGGGATTTTTATTTCCAATTGTTTTTTTAATGGATAAAGGAAGTCTGGGAGCATAGCAGACCTACTGATCTTTACTTCTTATATGGGATAACTCAGCTTTGAGATGAGATTTGTCGGCCATTGTCGTGTCCTGTGGCTTACTCTGAGGCTATCCAGAACAACCCCCAACCTCTAATTATCCTGAATGTACAGCATCCTGATTTGGTTCCTAAAACAATAGACGTCACACTAAATAGAAACTCTTATTTGATTCAGATGTTCTCAGGGAAAAAAAACAAAAACTGAACAAGTATCTCCTCTGCAGAGGTGAAGAAGGGAGAGTTATACAATGTTCTCCTAGTTATCTTTGAAGAGATTTTGACAGTTCAGTTCCCAGAGTTTTCACACAGACCATATTGCCTTGGATTCTCTCAATTACCTTTGCCTAAGGTAAAACTCTTGTTTTTATCCAGTGCTGAGGCAGCTGGGCCTTAGAGACTCATGCAGACTAAGGGCAGTAGATGCCCTGCACTTTGTAACCTTCTTCCCAGGCTTTGGTTCAGCTGGGTTCAACCATGAACCATGATTCAACATTCCATGACTCAGGCTGTGACTTTCACATCAACATGAGTTTAGTTAATAATTACAGCTCCTCTGTGTTAAAATGGGCGTTGGAAGATTACTATACAGCACTTATTGCTTGAGTGGATGCAGGATATGGTGAATTCTTTATCCAAGGCAAAGAGAGGCAGCCATATCTGACGTGATTCACATCACCCTATAACCTACTAGCTGCAAAGCACAGACAGTCCTCTTTAGAGCAATCATGTTTTTCTTACATCCGTCCTTACCACAAGCCTGTACTATGTGGTTTGGACATTGAGCCTCTATAACTGTGAGCTAAAAGAAATTCTCTTTCCTTCCTAAGTAGCTGTTCTGTTTTCATTTCTGAGGCTGTGATAACATACCCTGGCCAAAAGCATCATCTTAGGAGAGAGGGGATTTATTTCAGCATACAGTTCCAGCTTACAGTTTATCCTAGTGAGTAAGTCAAGACAGGAACTTCAAACAGCTAGTCACATTCAGAGTCAAGAGCAGAGAGAGATGATGCACACACACTTGCATGCGTGTGCTCAGCTGGTCATACTACACTAGCAGTCAAGAGCAGAGAGAGATGATGCACACACACTTGCATGCGTGTGCTCAGCTGGTCATACTACACTAGCAGTCAAGAGCAGAGAGAGATGATGCACACACTCGCTTGACTCACTTGTGCATACTCACCTCGATCTCTCCACTCTTACATGGTGCAGAAACCCTGCCTTAGGATGGTGCCAGCACAGGGGACTGGGTCTTCCTACATCAGTTAACTCAATTTAAAACAGTCCCCTCACAGACACGTCCACAGGCCGACCCCATGGACACAATCCCTCACTGAGACTCTCTTCCCAAATGATCCTAAGTTGTATCCAGTTAACAAAGCTAACCCCCACAGCAGCCTATATCAGGTAGTTCCTCTTAGTAATGAAAAAGAAATATTAATTCACTTTATTCTTAGTCCACAATTTTTCTGTGATATTATTACTGACACTCATATATAATATAAAACTATTTTGAATACTGTTAATATATACTTCCTATGCATTTTTGATATTATAAGTAGCATATGTGTTTAGCCTGTACTTATTAGTAAAATTGTTAAATATCTTGCATATCATCATAGAACCTTCATCTGGTGATGGGTGGAGATAGAGACAGAGACCCACACTGGAGCACTGGACTGAGCTCCCAAGGTCCCAATGAGGAGCAGAAGGAGAGAGAACATGAGCAAAGAAGTCGGGACCACAAGGGGTGCACCCACCCACTGAGACAGTGGAGCTGATCTGTTGGGAGCTCACCAAGGCCAGCTGGACTGTGACTGAAAAAGCATGGGATAAAACTGGACTCTCTGAACATGGCAGACAATGAGGGCTGATGAGACGCAAAGGACAATGCCACGGGGTTTTGATCCTATGTAATGTGCTGGCTTTGTGGGAGCCTAGCCAGTTTGGATGTTCACCTTCCTAGATATGGATGGAGTGGGGAGGACCTAGGACTTACCACAGGGCAGAAAACCCTGACTGTTCTTTGGACTGGAGAGGGAGGGCGAAGGGAGTGGGGGAGGGGGAGGAGGGTGGGAGGAGGGGGAGAAGGGTAGGAGGAGGGGGAGAAGGGTGGGAGGAGGGGGAGGGAAATGGGAGGCTGGGAGGAGGTGGAAACTTGTTTTTTTTTTCTCCTTTTCTCAATAAAAAAAAAGAAAGAAAACAGCAAAATGATGGCATCTATTTAAGAAAGTAAAGGTTTTGAGTATTTTTCTTTAAAAAAAATATGTATGCATTCACTCTAAGTAAATTTTTTCAAAGAATAATTCAAATGTTTGTCCTGATTTATGACTGTACTGTGAACACCAGTTATTACAATTTATTAATGCATGTAGTACAATATTTTAATTATTATTTGAACTATTCTGACAAAATATATCTCACTGAAGTTTTGTGATTTTTTAGTGATTTATTTATTTTAATAACATTTGTGTTTTGCTCACATGTATATCTGTATGAGCTTGTCAGATCCCCTGGAACTAGAGTTACAGACAGTTGTGAGTTGCCATATGTGTGATGGGAATTGAACCCAGATCCTCTGGAAAAGCAGCAGTGTTTTTAACCACTGAGCCATCTCTCCAACCCTTCAATGAAGTTTTCATTTAAATTACCAAATAAAATTGATGCTAAGCACATTTTCAAATGTCCTTCACCAATATCAACTCTTCTTATGAAAGACTATTTAATGTATAAATATAAGCTTTACTTTTTAATAATAATAAGTATACTAATAAATGCTCAGTATATAGAGAGAATTATTATGTTCAAAACCATGGAAAGCAAGCTACCAACTTATTTCTAAAAAATTATAATATTGTATTGTATATTTCTTAAAACTAAGGTGTTTTCCTACATAACTTTAGTGAAATCGTCATGAATAGGAAATAATTTTTGGCAATTCCTCATTCTTGTTGGTGTTCTACCAGTAGATCCCAAAGATATTTATCACATCCTACTGAAAACTCAGCTGAGAATCCATTATCATGTTACAAAGATTGTCACATACATGAGTTATAGCAATCTTTCCATAACTTCTATGACTTCGACATTCAGTAACGGAATGTTCCCAGAGTTTATAAAATGCCCTTTGATTTGAGTTTATTTGATGTTTCTAAGTAATCAAATTGATTTTGAGTATCTCTGGTAGAAAGGTCACAAAAATCAGTTCTTTGTTTTTATAGATGACAAGCAATTTAGACCTATTTCGTTATAAATAATGGCTTCCATATGCTGGAAGGTGCTGTGTACACTTCTAAAGGGGAAAAGGAATCGACAGTCTTATCCAGCTGGGACCCCCTACAAGACACAGTAACAATCAGTCTGACAAGACATATCCAGTGGAGCAATAGTGGTACAAATATCACAAGAGTAACGACTTTCTGCTCAGATCCACAACCTGAAACCCTGTATCTGCTACTAATATTTGGAGAAGAACCTGTAGCTAGACATGACATAGATACAGGGGAGAATCCACTATTATTATTATTATTATGCTAAGCAGATCTAGAATTAAACTGACTCTTTTATATATTCTTTTTTGTTTTTTTTAATTTATTTATTTATTAAGGATTTCTGCCTCCTCCCCGCCACCACCTCCCATTTCCCTCCCCCTCCCCCGTATATTCTTTTTTGTTATTAATTAATCAATTCATATTGTTTTATGAACACAATCACAGTTTCCCACCCTCCATCCCCACCCACTCCCTCTTCCTTCCCTTCAGAAAAGTGACCTGGTTCCTCTTGTTCCCATGCCCACACTCCCATCCAGACCCTTCTCCCCATCCATCTATGACGTCTATTTTCCTTTATATGAGATTCATGTGTTCCCCATTGAGCCTTCCTTGTTAGTTAGCTTCTTTGGGTCTGTGGATTATAGCATGGTTATCCTTTGCTTTAGACCTAATATCCTCTTATTAGTGAGCACATACCATGTGTGTCTCGATGGGTCTGAGTTACCTCTTTCAGGATGATCTTTTCTAGTTCCATCCATTTGCTGGCAAATTTCATGATGTCATTGTTTTTAATAGATGAGTAATCCTCCATAGTGCAAATGTACACATTTTCTTTATTCATTCTTCAGTTGAGGGACATCTAGGTTGTTTCCAGTTTCTGGCTATTATGAATAAAGCTGCTATGAACATAGTTGAGCTAGTGTCCTTGTTGTATGGTAGAGCGTCCTTTGGGTATATTTCCAGGAGTGGGCCTTGGGTATATTCTGAGAAACCATTATATGGTGGCTGTATAAGTTTGCACTCCCATCAGCAACAGAAAATGTTCCCCTTGTTCCACATCCTTGCCTGTCAGTTGTGTAATTGATCTTTTTTTCTTTTCTTTTTTTTAACATTCATTCATTTAATTAATTTTACATCCCAACCAAGGTTCTCCCTTTCACCCATCTTCCCACCTCTCTTTTCCTCATGCCCATCCACACCTCCCAACAGGTAAGGGCTCCTGTAGTAGGAGGAGGAGGGGGCTGCATCCTGCCGCCTGGCTAGCTTAAACCCCAAAATAACCACACAGAAATTGTATTAATTAAATTACTGTCTGTCCCATTATTTCTAGCCTCTTATTAGCCAACTCTCACATCTTGATTTAACCCATTTCTAATAATCTGTGTAGCACCACGAGGTCGTGGCTTACTGGGAAAGATTCTAACCTATGTCCATCTTGGGCCAGAGCTTCATGGTGTCTGCCTGACTCTGCTCTTCTTCCCAGTTCTGTCTTTCCCATCTACCTAAATTTCTGCCCTATCAAAAGGCCAAGGCAGTCTCTTTATTCAACCAATGAAAGCAACATGTCCTATACCAGGCTCCCATAGGGAGTCGACATAGTTTGGCACATTAATTTGGGGCAGGATAAAGCCCCTCCCCTCTGTATTAAGTCTGAGTATGGCATCCCCTCCTAGGGAATGGGCTCTAACAAGCTAGCTCCTGTACCAGGGATAGATCCTGGTCCTACTACAAGAGGCCCCTCAGATAACCCAAGCTTCACAACTCACTCCCCCTAGCTCGAACCCATGGGAGCTCCAAAGCTGTCCAAATCAGAGTTCATGAGATACTAAATCATAAAACAAGGACACTTTCTCAATAATATTCATAGGAACAATATTCATAATAACCAGAACCTGGAAACAACATAGATGCCGCTCAACTGAAGAATGGATAAAGAAAACGTGGTACATTTACATAATGGAGCATTACTCAATTGTGAAAAGCAATGACATCATGAAATTTGCAGGCAAATGGATGGAACTAGGAAAAAAAAACATCCTGAGTGAAGTAATCCAGACTCATAAAGACAAACATGGTATGTACTCACTCATAAGTGAATAGAAGATATAAAGCAAAGAAAAGGATATTCAGACTACAACCCACAGTTCCAAAGAAGCTAGAGCCTTCTTCCAGTAATTGATGGAACCAGATGCAAAGATCCACAAGCAAGCCCTGTAGTAGTACCAAAGAGTTCCACAATAGCCTGGAATGGAGTATAACAAAGGTTTATTTATTCAGAGATAAACTTACAGTAAGGGTAACAATTCGCAGTCCTCTGCATGCAATGGGAACTGGGAACCAAATCCCACAGAAAAAGGGAACACACAAGCTTTTCATCAGCACTTAAAATACATGAGACCATGCCCAATGTGGGCCAGTATCTTAAAGGTTATTGGCTGAAAGTGTTCACACAACAAAGCACAAGGCTGAACTCTGGGAGTCCAGTGAAAGACAGGGAAGAGGGAATACATGAACAAGTGAGAGCAAGATCATGATGAAGAAATCTATAGAGACAGTTGAACCAAGCTTGTGTAATTGATCTTAGCCATTCTGACTGGTATAAGATGGAATCTCAAAGTCATTTAGATTTGCATCTCCCTGATGACTAAAAATGTTGAAAATTCTTTAGTTATTTCTCAGTCATTTGAGATTCCTCTGTTGAGAATTTTTTTCTTTTTCTTAATTAATTTATTTATTTATTAAAGATTTCTGCCTCCTCCCCGCCACCGCCTCCCATTTCCCTCCCCCTCCCCCGATCAAGTACCCCTCCCTCATCAGCTCGAAGAGCAATCAGGGTTCCCTGACCTGTGGGAAGTCCAAGGACCGCCCACCTCTATCCAGGTCTAGTAAGGTGAGCATCCAAACTGCCTAGGCTCCCCCAAAGCCAGTACATGCAGTAGGATCAAAAACCCATTGCCATTGTTTGTTTAGATCTGTACCCCATTTTTTAAATTGGATTGTTTGGTTTTTTTATCTCTAATTTATTGAATTCTTTATATGTTTTGGAAATCAGCCCTGTGTCAGATATAGGGTTGGTGAGGATCTTTTTCTATTCTGTAGGCTGTCATTTTGTCATTTTGACAGTGTCCTTTGCCTTACAGAAGCTTTTCAGTTTTATGAGGTCCCATTTATTAATTGTTGATCTTAGTGCCTGTATGATTGGAGTTCTGTTCAAGAAGTTGTCTCTTATGCCAATATCTTCAAGTATATTACCCACTTTCTCCTATATAAGATTTTCTGTATCTGGTTTTATGTTGAGGTTTTTGATCCAATTGGATTTGACTTTTGTACAGGGTGACAGATATGGATCTATGTTCTTCTACATGGTGACATCCAGTTAAACCATCACCATTTATTGAAGATACTTTCTTTTTTCTGGCTTCTTTATCAAAAAGCATGTGTCCATAGGTATGTGGATTTACATCTGGATCTTCAATTCAGTTCCACTGATCAACCCTGTTGATCAATCTGTTTGATGCCAATACTATGAGGTTTTTATTACTTCAGCTCTATAGTACAACTTGAAATCAGGGATGGTGATACTTCCAGAAGTTCCTTTATTGTGTAGGATTGTTTTAGCTAACTTTGGGTTTTTTTTTTTAATTTCCATTGAAGTTGAGTATTATTCTTTGAAGTTCTGTAAAGAATTGTGTTAGAATTTTGATGGGAATTGCATTGAGTCTAGAGATTGTTTTTGTTAAAAATAACCATTTTAATATGTTAATCCTACCAACCATGAGCATGGGAGATCCCTCGATCTTCTGATATATTCTTCGATTTCTTTTCACAAAGACTTGAAACTCTGGTGATACATGTCTTTCACTTGCTTGGTTAGAGTTACACTAAGATATTTTATATTATTTGTGGCTCTTGTGAAGGATGTTGTTTCCCTAATTTATTTCTCAGCTCATCTACTATTTGTATATACAAAGACTACTGGGTTTTTTAGTTTATTTTGTATCTAGCCACTTCATTAAAGTGTATATCAGCTATAGAAGTTTCCTGATAGAACTTTGGAGTATCTTATCATATCATCTGCAAATAGTGATATTTTGACTTCTTCCTTTCTAATTTGTATCCTCTTGATCTCCTTTGGTTGACTTATTGTTCTAGCTAAAACTTCAAGTACTATATTGAATAAATATGTAGAGAGTGGACAGCCTTGTCTTGTCCCTGATTTAAGTGGAATTGCTTTAAATTTCTATCCATTTAATTTGATGTTAACTGTTGACCTGTTGTATACTGTCTTTGTTTGGGTATATTCCTTGTATCACTGAACTCTCCAAGACTTTTATCATGAAGAGGTATTGAATTTTGTCAAAGGCATCTAATGAGATGATTATGTGGTTTATTCTTTCAGTTTGTTTATGTTATAGGTTACATTGACAGTTTTTCATATGTTGAATCATCCCTGTATCACTGGGATGAAGCCTATTTGATCATGGTAGATGTTCTTTTTATGTGTTCTTGGATTTGGTTTGTGAACTTTGGACGTTGCTTACAATGCACTTCTTGTTTACTTAGGTAATATTATAACCATTTTGGGATCTTTGATAGAGTTGAAGACTAGATAGTTATAATTATAGTTTTCCTTATTTATGATTAAATGAATTAAATATAAAACTTTAGATTCACAAAGGTAGGATAAATAATAGATTTTCCTTAATTTGCCAAATCTAAATAGACTAAATATTGTGACTATAATTCTTGCTTAATAACTGTTACATATATGTAATTTTACTATGTTAAAGTTAATGCTTTCTTTTTTAATTAGACAGAAAAAGGTAGATGATGTGGGATGTCCTTTTGTACATGTGTTGCTTTTATTGGTTGGTGAATAAAGCCATTTTGGCCAATGTCTTAGCAGAGTAAAGCTGGGGGAAATCCAAACAGAGATATAGAGAAAGAGTAAACAGAGATGCCATGTAGCTGCTGAAGGAGAAAGATGCCAGAACATCACTGGTAATCCACAGCCTTGTGGCAATACATAGATTAATAGAAATGGACTAATTTAAGATGTAAGCGCTAGCTCTGAATATGCCTGAGCCATTGGCCAAACCATATTGTAATTAACAGAGTTTCTATGTGATTATTTGGGTCTGGGCATCCTGGAAATGAAAGTGCAGTCTCTGTCTACACCTGTTTTTATAACATAGGTTCTGGGTATCAAATCTGATTCTTCATGCTTCCACAGCTTCCATACTTTATCAATTGAACCATCTCCTTAGACAAACATGTAGAACATTGAATTGACAAGACAGACACATTAATTGCTATTTAACTCTAAGTTGGAAACAGAGAGCAAAAACAATACTTACTATCCCTACTTTGTATTCACAGTAAACACCAAAGCAGGGACATTCGCTCTAATAACTAGTATTTACTCTCCCTGTGACTGATACTCTAAATTATTCCCAATACCAGAAACTGTTCTCGGGTTTGGTTTCTCTTGTCCAAATCCAAATGTCTAGTAACAGCCAAGAAAGTATTTCTGTCCTTTTCTTCTTGGTCCCTTTCTTTGTAAATCTTAATGAGAACAAATAGGGCCTCTTGAAACTTTATTTTCTTTACTTCTTCCTTGCATTATGCTCAAAGAAAAGAGTGTCTGAGAACCATCCCAAGAAATTAGTTTTTATTCAGCACATGCAGGGGACAGATGGCTCTGGATTGTCATAAAGATTTTGCTGTTTTACAATAAAACTCATATTATCAGTAGTAACTGAATCATGAATATTAGTGCTCACTACATAAGTATTGCAGGGAAGTGCCGTGTAATATAGGAGATGACAGCACTGAACTGTGTATTAACCCAGAGAACTCTGCTTACTGAGCTTCACTGGACCTCAAGGGAATGGGGAAATGTGAGAGCAAACAGCTATATAACCAGGAGTGAAATGAACAGTACCCTGCAGAAGTTGCAAGTTGACAGCATAAGGAGGCTGCCCTTTACACAGGAATAAAACAAGCCTGGTACGAAGGGGGCACATGACCAAATCCACTGATAATTGGTGTGGTATCAATATCCTTTACATCAATCAGGGGCTTCAGGTTAAAATTCTGTAAGATGGTGGTGAAGAACAAAAAGAGCTCCATGCGAGCCAGGCCTTCTCCCGCACACATCCGCTTTCCTGAAGACAGCAAAAACAGATTTGTTACTGAATTACTGTGCTGTGAATTGACATGAAGAGTATGAAGTAAATAGCCAATGAGTTGTTAGGTGTGTGGATAGAAGACACACACCACATTCTCAGCTCCAGACACAGCTCCCTTCACTCATCTCCGACACCATGAAGTTGAAAACTTCAAGCTGCCCCATTTGACTGAGCAATGCTCTGATGCTTCCCCAAGGACCTATGACCTTTCCTCTTTATGTTCCTTGTGGTCTCAATAGGATCGTATCCTCTGTGGGTTTCCTTATTATATGCATATTCCATTTAGCTGGGATTGCTGAAATCCCATGCTTTCTTATCTTTTGGCTCTCTACCAAAATGAGTTTCTTAAGAAAAAGGGTGAGGGGCTCTGTATACACATCTCAATTTACACACTTTCAAGACAAACCTAAGAATCAAACCCTATAGCAAAAGGTAAAAGTGAATCCATGCCCAAGACTCAGCACACATAATGGAGCACTGAGATTAAACATCCAAGGTGAAAGATCATAAGTAAAGTAAAATCTAAGGGTTTGAGAGTCACTGCAGAGTATCCTTATCTGCCTGCATTTACTCAACAGGTTCTGACTTCTTGCATCTACAGAAAATGTTCGTCCCTCTGTACTTCATTTCCCTGCCTCCTCGTCTTTTCTTACTTCGTTGCTTCCTACAAGTCAGCCAACTTTCCTCTTTGGGTATAAAAGAGCAAGATCTAAGTAACTTCTCCTCTGACACCTCTCACAACACTAGTCCAGCAGGATTATGGTGCCTTGTTGACTCACCTGCTTCCTTCACTCAGGAGTGAGTCTCTTTCAGAGCGTGAGCATGTTCTAATCTCTAGGGCACTTGCATTCCCAGAGTGAAGGATGCCACAGAGGAGATACTCAAAATGTGGACTTAGATATCTCTCTCATGGCAGATGAGGAAAAGTCTAAATGATATCAGCTTCCAAGAGAAGCTTTTGGGAAACTGGGAGTTATATCCAGTGGCCAAGTTAGATCAATAAATACACTTTGCTATCTTAACTTGGATAAAACTGTGCTAAACTCTGCAATGTTCACTGATATGTCCCAATGTATGTGTAAAGAAAATACACAGTAATTAAAGTTGTGCTCTTTATAACATACAAAGAGCAAATCTACCAGTCCCAGCGAAGCCACTATTGCACCTGGTCTTAAAATTCCATTATGTCCTCCAAAGTACAAATGGAAGTGAATTTCTGTTACCTGTTGAGAAAGGCACAAAGTAATCACTCTTCTTAAAGTTGCCACTCTCATCCAGAAAGTGACCAGGGTCAAACTTCTCTGGATTAGGAAATTCTTTGTCATCATATAGCACGGATGTCAGTGACGTTATTACAGTGGTACCCTGAAAAATAGCCAACAGACATAATGAAATCTAGATGGAAAGAAGTGACGGAACTCACCTAGATCAATCTGTTTGACTTACGGATAAGATAGTGTGTCCAAATCAGAGCAGTGGCATTCACACACAGACCAAAGAAGGAGATGAGTTGACACTAGTCCTCGGTTAGGGGTGAACTTCATGCCCACCTCCCCTCTCCATGTTCTGGCTTAAGTGTGTATAGGTCTCACACATGCCGTCACAACTGCTGTGCGTTCATAGGTGTAACTGCCTACTTATGCCCAGAAAACACTGTTTCTTTGTAGTTATCTACCACCTTTGGTTCTTACAAACTTTCTGCCCTCTCTTCCAAAACTATCCTTTAGCCTTGAAAGAAAGAGGTGATAGAGATATCCCATTTGTGACAGGGCATTCTGAGATCTCTTGATATTACTTAAAAATATAATCTTAAACTGTGTGGAGGATAATATTAGTATATTGATAATTTCTTCAGTGTGAGGGTGTTTATCAATTTGTAGCAGAAAGTCTTCAGTATTGGAAGATACACATTAAAGTATTTAGGTTGAAGTGTGATAGATTTAATAGACTAACATATAGTTCTAAACACATCTTTATACCCTATACACATGTATTATACAAAAACACAGTCATACATGTACTTAAGTGTTAATTGAGTGTATCTACTCTCCTAGTTACTTGAGCTATCAACTTCCGCAGCCCAGAGTTCTAAGAGGGAACTTGAATTGAGGTATGTCTGTGGGGCACTGTCTTGATTGATGATTGACATGAAAGGGCCCAGCCCACTGTGAGTGGTGTCATAAAATGAACCTGGGTTATATAATAAAGCTTTCTGGACAACAGCAAGGGAAAGCATGCCAGTAAGCAGCATTCCTCCATGGCTTTTGCTTCAAGTTCCTGCCCTGCCAGACTGACTGCCCTGCTAGTTTTCCTGACCTGACTTTCCTCAGTGATGGACTATGACCTATAAGATTAAATAAATTCTTTCCTCCCTAAGTCACCTTTAGACATAGTGCTTGTCACGGCAACAAAAATCAAGCTAGTAAGGTTTAATGAAAAGTTGGAAACTCCATGTTTCTAAGTTTATGAAATTTAAGAGCTATGCCTTTCTTTTAAAACACTTTTGCATATTACTACTTTAAATATCCCCATATATTTGCAACCATAGTAGAAACCAATGTGTGAATGGGAACTTCCCCAACAGTAAGTGGCAGAGAGAACCAAGCTTACCTTGGGGATGAGGTAGTTTCTGAATTTCACATCACAGGTCACTGAATGAGGCAGGTTCGTGGGGATGAGGTCAATATACCTCTGGATCTCATGCACTACAGCATCGGTATAGGGCATGTGGCTCCTGTCCCGCATGCAGGGGCTCCTGTTTCTGCCAACCACGCGCTCTATCTCTTCCTGGACTTTAGCTGGTAAGACAGGGTGGGAAATGAAGCGATGGGAGAAAAGTGGCACAACCGCCGCAGCAAGTCAGTGCTCCATGGAGTACAATGAAGGGGCCTCAACGGCATCACAGGCCCTAAGCACATCTAGACTTGTAATACCACAGTACACCTTGATGTCTTGTTTCTCTCAGCCACTCTCTCCTATTTTGAAAACTTATTTTCTTATTTCTTCCTCATATGTACAGCTAGCAATAATGGTGTTTCTCTAAGAGACCAAATGGAGGTCATGGGTTGTGTCTTTCCAGCATCTATGTTGAGTTTCTCTGGTTCCCTGTCTACAGTCATACCTGTGACATCCGTGTGCTTCATCAGTAGCAGGAGTCCATACCTCAGAGTGGTACTTGTTGTTTCTGTTCCGGCTCCAAACATGTCAGTTACAGTCGCCACCAAGTTTTCTATGGTGAACTCAGACTTTGGATTGTGCTTTTCCTAGGATTTATGTGGATATTATTTTGGTTTGCTGGCATACGTAATCGTAGTGAATCAAAATTAACTCAGGTTGTTCTTAAGATAAGAAACAAACAATGACAAGTCTAATAGTAAAGCTACAATACCTAGACAGGATAGCAGAAAACATTATTAGTTTGCCCACTCTCTATTTCTCATTCTCCAAATGGGTAAAATTGTGAATTTTCAATGTTCTCATCACAAAGAAATGAGACTTAAGTGAGGTAATGGATATGTCAATTGGCCTGATTGAATGATTTCATTACATGTATGTATGTATGTATGTATGTATGTATATACATATAGATCAAGGAACCACATTGTACCCAAATACATATTATATGCTTAAAGCAATGTAGTTAGTTTTCCACAACTTTTTTTGACAACACACCAAGAAAAAAACAACTTATAAGAAGATTCACTGCTGTTCATGGTTCAGTTGCTTTGTCCTTGGCACTACTTGGCCTGGGACGCTGGGCATACTGGGAGATGGAACATAAGGGCAGAGAGAAATACAGTAGAACAAAGCTGCTCAACTCTCATGGCTAGGAAGCAAAGAGAAGAGACAAGGGCATCAAACCGAGGAAACAGTTCAATGACCTAACTTCCTCCAGCTAGCCAGCACCGCCTAAAGCAGTGGTTCTCAACCTGTGGGTCACAATTCCTTTGGCAAACCTCTATCTTCAAAAATATTTACATTAAGGTTCATAATAGTGGTGCTGAAGAGATGGCTCAGTGGTTACGAGTACGGACTGCTCTTCCAGAGGACCTGAGTTCAATTCCTAGCATCCACATGGAGGCTCACAACTGTAACTCCAGTTCCAGGGGACCTTAGCAAAACACCAATGTACATAAAATTAAAATAAATAATTTTTTAAAAAGATTTATAGCAGTAGCATGTTTACAGCTATAAAATGGCGATGAAAATAATTATATGGCTGGTGGTCATTACAACATGAGAACTGTATTAAGGGGCTGCAGCATTAGGAAGGTTGAGAGCCACCTTCAGAAGGTTCTGTTACCTTCCATAAGCATCTTCATCTGGGAAGCAGGTCTCTAGCACATGGCTCTTGGATTTACAGAAGTAGAGACAGGTGTGGAAGAGTAGCCTCAGAGAATAAAGGAACATAATGCTGCTGATTAGGGCCACTGGGAGGCAGGGCCCACCACCTCAGGCCACTCTCTGCCTGGCCTCACCACCGAGGAGGGGGTCCTCAGGGTTGCAAACCTAGGGTACTTAAGGGGCTTCAGGAACCGAGGGCAGGGTGATGTGCAGAGGCCTGAAGGCAGGTCCTACCCTCAGACACACAGCCCAACCACACAATCACCATGACTCTGAGCAACAAGATATAGAAGATAAAGAATGGTTTATTTCCTGGATTGTCTCTTCAAAAGATTTCTGAGGTCCATGCTGCCCCCAGAAACCATGTTGATATCTATGATCCAAGCAGCCACTGTAAACCATGCTGATGTCCGCAATCCCTGCTGCTGCTGCCTGCTGCTCTGAGCGAGTTAGCTTTTGCAGTGGTATCAATGTCTGTAGACTCATAACTGAGAATAAGAGACTTTGACGGCTTCTGTGACAACCTTCCCCCTCCATCCCTCCACCCCTAAAAAGAGAAATAGTCCAGAGAGGAAGCTATTGAAGAGAGCCCTTTAAAATTGTGATGGAGATGTTGAAGTGTAGCTCCTCACACTTGATGGCTTCTGATGGAGGAGGGTCATCTGTCTTATCTGTTGCTTTTATTGGTTAATTAATAAAGAAACTGCTTGGCCTTTGATAGGCCAGCCCGTAGGTAGGTGGAGTAGACAGACAGAATGCTGGGAGAAAGAAGCCGAATCAGGCAGTTGCCATGATTCTCCCACCCGACACAGACGCAGGTTAAGATCTTTCCTGGTAAGCCACACCTCGTGGGGCTACACAGATTATTAAAAATGGATTAATCGAGATGTGAGAGTTAGCCAATAAGAGGCTAAAACTAATGGGCCAGGCAGTGTTCAAAAGAATACAGTTTCTGTGTAATTATTTCAGGGGTAAAACTAGCCGGGTGGCAGGAAGCGCCCCGCCGCTCCTATTACAGGCTTCTAATGGAGCAGGGAGGACTCAGTCTTCTTAAAGGGTCTGGGCACTGGGAGTTTGACCATGCTCCACTGAGCACATGGACTACACAATTGGACTGGTGATTTGTTTGCTTTTTTTATTTTTTTTCCTGGTGCAGAGGCAAAAGAGTGGAAGGGTGAACCTGGGAGGAATGGGAAGCGAGTGTGATCTGGGAGCATTGTATGAAAATCCCGAATAATTAATAAAAATGTTATGTTAGGGAAAAAAATCAGAATGTCAGTTTGGTGAAAGGAACTGATAAATTTGCATCCATGAGTGAGCTTTACTGAGAGGGCCTATCAGCTGGTTGCTGACACTTCATGCAGGTCCAAAGAGCAACACAGTTTATGGAGTTCACCTCAGTTCACGGAGGTGAAGTCATTGCGTTACAGACTCCTAAGAGTTCAGCCTACCCCAGGCTAAGTGTGCAGTCTTCACAGCATTATACAAGCCCATCTCCATGATAATAACAACTCTCCCCTACCACCAGACAAGGTGTAGATCAAGAGTAATTTGTTTCTTCCTACCATCAGTCTCTCCTAATTATTTAGCTTTTTCTGCTCTTTGCCTCACCTCAGTTCAAGGAGTACACTTATACATACACATGCTATTATTATATCTATATTATGCTTCTCACCCAGTTTCTGAACTCCTCCACCATTATTCTTTGATATATGTAACATTTTTTTAAATATTTATTTATTTACTTATTATGTATACAATATTCTGTCTGCAGACCTCATAACAGATGGTTGTGAGCCACCATGTGGTTGCTGGGAATTGAACTCTGGACCTTTGGAAGAGCAGGCAATGCCCTTAACCGCTGAGCCATCTCTCCAACCCGATACATGTAACATTTTATTAATTTTTTTATTCAGTCATATAATGCGCTTTGATCTTATTTACCCCCTCTCTTCCTCCTAATTCCTTCCAGATCTGACTCCCGACTCTCCGTCCCCTCTCAACTTCCTGTCTTCTTTTTATTGTTGTTTTTTTTACAACCCATGGAGTACAATTTGTGCTAGCCACATACACATGGGTGCATGCTGGGCTTGCCAGGGATCACATCCTTAAAAGAAGCCAACTCCATCTTTCCCAGAAGCTATCAATAAGTCTTCAGCTAAGAGTACGGACTGGATTGATCTTGTACAAAGGTTGGGTGGGCACCCACGGTAGTTGTGAGCTAGTAAGTGCATCAATCCTGTCCTATACTAAAGATATTGTTTTGGTCCGAGCCTCCCTGATCTCTGACCTTTAGAATCTTTCCACCTCACTCCTACAATGGTTCCTGAACTTTCCCTACCATGATTCTAATTGCACATATCAATATTTTTCTCTCGGTTGAACTTATCAAAACACAGACTAGGTCTTACTACTGAACATTCCCACATAGCTACTGCTAGTTGCAGAATCTATGGCATCAACTAAACCAAAGCCAAGATGGACACTGAGGGTTTGTTTTTGAATCTACACTTCTATCATCCAGACTTGTATCAAGCTAAAGTGCACACAGATGATAAATCTCAGTGCTCCCCTTCAGTGTCAGTGCTCCTCATATAGATCAGTCTGTGGATTTCACAAGAAATTTACCCTACGTATTATCTGTGTTAGACTCTAGTTCAGGATCATATATGCAGCATCAAAGCTTCCCACACCAGTAGGTAGGTTTGTAGAGTGCTTGAAAACATTTCCACATCCTTATTTGGAGAGAATTATTTCCAGCTATGTGGTAGCCCACAAGTGATTCAGTTTCCATCTGGAGTCCATTCTGACTTATAAGTCATTTCAGTTCAAGCTTGCTTGCTCCAGTCTCCTTAAGGGCTGTGAGAATGTTCTGATTAAGTCCATGGGAAAGAGCACTTTGCCCATGAGAAAGAACATACTGCCTAGTAGAATTCATACTGCTGACACCAAGCCTAAGGCACATCAAGATAGAAATTGAAACTGCTTGCAAGCAGCAGGCACATGGTAGATAGAAAATTGCTTGCACAAGGACAGTAATAGCCTTGTGGTTTTAGATACTGTCTGTCTATGTTATTCTTTGTTCTGCTTTTGTTTATAAGAAGACTTTGAAATAAACCCTGGGCTGTTTGGTATTAACCAATAGACCTCCAAATCTTTCCTGCGTCACAACAGCTTCTGGGTTCCCTAATTGACTCATCGGCAGGCTCCGACACAGCTGTGTTCAACTATGGTTCCCTACCCCATCTCTTTACCTTATCTCTTCATTATGCCCATGTGAATCCTCTCCCCTGTTCCTCCTTGAAAATCTGTATCAACCCTCAGGTCATTCAGGAAACGTGCCCAGCAAGCTTCTTCTCATTCTCATAAGTGCTTTCTTCCCAGTCTCCCACACAGGCCCATACAACCACTTTTATTTCAATGCTGGGTATTTTAATTACCTGACTTGTTTGTATTTCTACTTCACCGGATGTGTATGCTCTCTTTCCTCAGACAGAGTGTGATTCCCTAAAAGCATTGCCCATGTGTTCTAGTTATTTAACAATTTAGTTTTAAATCCTCCAGGATTGCTAGTCCAGTTTCGTGCACATGGCAGGTAATTAAAGAGTTTACCAATTGCTTCTTGCCTGAACAGTCATATGTTCTGAATAATTACAGAACTGATGAACAAATCGCAAAATGCAAGCCAACAAATAACATTTTACCTGTTCCATTTTGATCAAGAAACAATCAATGAAGTCCCTTGGATTGGCCATATCCAGTGTTTTTTCATGTTCTTTCACTTTCTCCAAAACATAATTTTTTACATAGAAGAAATTTTTAAGTACTTGGTTATGACTTCCAGGTAAATAATCAATAATAGCAGGGAAAGTATTGCACACCTTGAAGATTAAGAAACATTAAATACAGTTAAAGACATGAGTACCATAACCCTGGTCAAAAACTTGGGTAGCATTACCAAACACTAGGTGGAGCTAGGGGAACCCCTCATAAGAGTGGGAGGAAGGATTGTAAGAACCAAAGGGTCCAGGACACCAAGAGAATGTGGCCACAGAATTAACTAAGTAAGGCTCAAAGGGGCTCACAGAGACTAAAGCAACAATCATGGAGTCTGTATGGGTCTGAGCAGATCTTCTGCAAATATATGTTCTTGTGGGACTCCCAACAGTAAGAGTGGGGGTGCTCTTGCCTGCTCTTGGGACCCTTTTCCTCCTACTGGGTTGCCTCATCCAGCCTTGATGTGAGAGTTTGTTGCTAGACTTATTGTATTTGGTTAAGTCATGCTCAGTTGATATTCCTGGGAGGCCTGCTCTTTTCTGAAGGGAAACAGAGGAAGAGTAAATCTGGGGAAGAGGTCAGACAGTGGAGAAGGACTGGGAGGAGTGGAGGGAGAGAAATTGCAATCAAAATGCAATCTATAAGAGAATAATAAAAAAAACTAGGGTGAACTTGAGGAGAAACATTTCAGTGCACATGACTGGACAAAAGGAAGCATTGATAGAGGCTGCACTAAACTGATCATATGACCAGACATGATAAGCATCTCCAATATCCAAGCCAATAATGTTTACATTACTAGTCCACTCTCTCTTTTTTACCTACAACTGTGAGATACAGGAAGGCCCATGGCTCACCTGCATGAGGTAAACTTAAGAAGTCAAGGAAGTTCAGTCAAGTTCAAACAGACCAGCGTCACTCCCTGATACTTCTACCAGTAACACTGGCCTCAGGAATAAAATCATGCTGTATAACTGGGAAGGGCTCAGAGATATCATGAAACTCAACTCCACATTTTATGAGCAAATGCTTGCACACACAGCCATGGTCAGATGACTCCTCTAAAATCAGAGTGATGCCAACTTGATAGATGGTGATGCTATTGAACATGACAGCCCAACAGAGGGCTATGTTTTAGACACTCCAAATGCTGAGTATCTTAAATAACCTGACTTTCATTACTTTCTCAGCTAGAGTTCCAGCTGCAGCTGGCCTCTGAGTCTCTGGTTTGGAACCCCGATTACTCAGAGTTTCCTGGCAGCATCTGCTCCCATTTTCTGTCTTTGATATCCTCAATTAGGAAATAACTACCAAATAATGGGATGAAGATGACTCTAATTTTCAATTGGTAGGCAAGCCCGTGGATGGCAGAAGGTTCTCAACATGTCCTTAAACAGTCACTGAGAGCCTGAGCCTGTCTCTGTCACTACCGAAGTGCTGCCTGCACTCTGTGGTTGGGTGGATGGGGCTTGACTTGCAGCATCTGTCTTCCATTCTGAAAAATAAAGGATGTCTCTTTCGGAGATGTTCACGGTATCCTGAGAGGACGGTGATGTGGAAACATTCTCTTTGTGGGTCAGCAGGACCCATCCTTCCACACAAATAGACATACACACATGCACGCGCACACACACATGCACAGAAAAAAAATCAAAACTGTCTGAGACGACTTTGTTAGAATAATGGAAAATAGTCATGTTTTTATAAACTAATGATAAGTTAAGGGTCTTTAATGGCTGGGATAGAAAAGCTTTGCTTTGCCCTTGTTTTGCCTCTGCCATGTCTTCATGGTATTCTTAGCAAGAGCCCTGTTCCCAGAGTGTGGAACTATGGCCCTTGGTTCCAGGGTGGGGAGGGGGCAGGGGGAATTGTTTTTCTGTTTTAACCCAAAGGAGGGAGGGGAAGAGGAGCTGGAGAACTGGGCTCAGCGTTTGTGTTTGTTTCATCTAACACAGAACTCCTTAGGGTGGAAAAGTTGTAAAGACTATCAAAAAACCTTATAATGCCACTAGGCAACACAGGGCCACCTGGAGCAAAGAACGTAATGAAAGCTCCCGGCAGAACACTAAGACCATGGAAAGAGGGCTGGAAAGAGAGTATCTTTGGGAAATCAGGTCACTCGAAAGCATCCACATATATTGATGTTTTCAGAACGCCAGGGCACGCCCACAACAAGGACAAGCTAGGAAAAGTCCAGGAAAAGAACCCCAACCTTTTCCTTCTGCCAGTTCCTGAGCTCTGTCTGGTGGGATTTCTCCTCCCTATCTCTTCTATTCTTCATGCCTACTTCTCATCTTTGGCTTTCTTCCTTACTTCATTTTGTATCTCTACCCTATAGCCTTCTCCCTTCCTTCTCTAATTCATCTTATTCTCACCTTCTTCTTCATCTAGAACTCTCACAGCCAAGTAACTTCTGTAGAAACTAAAGAACAGAGACTTTGGAGGAAAAAAAAACACAAGCTTTACAGAAACAGCTTAGAGAAGCTACTAAACAAACACTTTCTGTCTGCAGAACACAAGAAGCACAAAGGAAAAATTAAAAACCTATAGCACCAATAGTTGGGGATGTGGCTCAGCAGTAAGGGGAACAATGCTCATGGTGAAGGACTGGAGTTGGATTTCCAGAACCTACATGCGGCAGCTCAGAACCACCCATAACTCCCGTTCTGCAGGCACCTGTACCCCCCCACACCCACATGGGGCACACACGCACGTGCACACACACACAGAGCTGAAGAATATGTTTTCAAAAAAGAAAGAACTGCGCATCACATCTCTAAATTGTCCAATCTAGAAACCTTCACGCCACAACTCAGTCCCTATCATTCTGTGGACTTCAGAGAAAAAGAGTCCAGATGGTTCCTTAGGAAGAAGTCTTTTGATCTCACCTGAATCCATGGGGTGCTCATGAGTCTGAGATTTTCATTAAATTTTTCCATCAAGTTAAGAAAACTCTGATCTTTATAATCAAAGCGTTTCTGGAAAATAATGGAGCAGATGACATTACAGGGAGCACAGCCCAGGATGAAGGTGGGGTCACAGGGTGCTCCTGGAGAGTGGGAGATATTAAAAATAACTATTAATACATGACCATAAAAGACTCCTTGGTATCATATTAAGATAATTTTAGAAACTCAAAGTTAACAAGTTCCTACAAATTCTCTACCAGGTAGAACTGCAACATACAGAAAACCAATACTCTGTTTTGCTCAGACCTGACTTAGTAATTCCTTCTAACCTTGTTTCAGGATGGCTATCCAAATACTATGTTAATGTCCACTGCCTTTATTTACACATCTGGCCCAAGTGACTTCTTTTGCAAGCAAAAGAAGAATGATATGAAAGAGATACATTTTAAAATAAGTATTAAAATACACCTGAGCATGGTGGTACACACCTGGAAGCCTAGCAATCACAAGGAAGAGGAGAAAATCTGAGAGGTCTCCACCAGTCAGAAAGTTCTAGGCTGGCCTGAACTACACAAGACCCTTGTCTAAAAGAAAAAGGAAAAGAAAGGAAGGAAGAAACAAAGAAAGGAAAGAAGGAAAGAAAGAAAGAAAATAACAACAAAAAAGTTGAAGACCTAACATTTACACAGAATCACACATCTGTAGAGAACTTGTAGCCAATCAAACATTAGCCTAGGAAGGAAGAAAAAAAACAGTTTGACAATTTTTAACACAGATGGATAATTGAAGGAATTACAAATAGAAAAAGCAGAGAGGAAGAGTAAAAAGAGAAAGATTATAAAAAATGCATGCCCTTGGTGGGACAAATGTAAAAATATGTAAAAGAGAGAGAGAGAGAGAGAGAGAGAGAGAGAGAGAGAGAGAGAGAGAGAGAGAGAATATTTTTTAAAAAAGCATTACTGCCGGGCAGTGGTGGCGCACACCTTTAATCCCAGCACTCGGGAGGCAGAGACAGGCGGATCTCTGTGAGTTTGAGACCAGCCTGGTCTACAAGAGCTAGTGCCAGGTCAGGCTCCAAAGCTACAGAGAAACCATGTCTCGAAAAACTAAAAAAAAAAAAAAAAAAAAAAAAAAGCATTACTTTGTAAGCTGGAGACATGGCTCTGCAGTTAAGAGCACTGACTGCTCCTACATAAGACCTGAGTTCAGTACCCAGCACCCACATGGCAGTCCACAACTGTCTATAATGGTAGTTCCATGGGACTCGATCCCCTATTCTGAGGTGCAGATGTATATGTAGACAGAACACCCACACACATAAACAAATAAAGCAATAATAATAATAGTATTTTAATAAAAATAAATAAAAATAACCACACCCTATCCTAGTGATGCAGGCAGGTAATCCTAGTTATTCAAGAAAGTGAAGCAAGACTATTATAAGTTTTCACCCTTCCTGGGCTACAGTGAGTTTGAGGTGACCCTGGACACAGTAGAGAGACTCTATCTCAAAATAAAATATGAAATCAAAGATTTTGATATAACTCAGTGGTTGAAACTTAGCAGATGTAAGACCCTATGTTCCATCTCTAACACCATTTTTTAAATATATATATTTTAATATTTATTTATTATGTATACAATATTCTGTTTGTGTGTATGTCTGCAGGCCAGAAGAGGGCACCAGACCCCATTACAGATGGTTGTGAGCCACCATGTGGTTGCTGGGAATTGAACTCAGGACCTTTGGAAGAGCAGACAATGCTCTTAACCTCTGAGCCATCTCTCCAGCATTTTTTTTAAATATTTATTTATTTATTATGTATACAATATTTTGTCTGTGTGTATGCCTGCAGGCCAGAAGAGGGCACCAGACCCCATTACAGATGGTTGTGAGCCACCATGTGGTTGCCGGGAATTGAACTCAGGACCTTTGGAAGAGCAGGCAATGCTCTTAACCTCTGAGCCATCTCTCCAGCCCCTCTCCAGCATTTTTTAATCCAAAAAAGAACACATATTATTAGAAGATAGGTTTGCCTAAAGTAAATTAAACTTTTTAAAATTTCATTTCTCATTTAAATCACATACAGGTCAAACATAAAGATTAGATTGATAAATAGTAACCTTTACTTCTTCTTTAGGTGTTGAAAAGAAAAATAACAAGAATTTCCTATTCTCAAAATATTTACAATCACCAGCCAGATTCCACATTTGCTTAGCAAACCTCGCCCTCTAGTGGAGAACTGTACTATTGCGTGACATAGTCATCAACAGAATACTACAATTCTTTTTTTTAAAGATTTATTTATTAATCAAAACAACTCTGAGATTCCATCTTACACCTGTAAGAATGGCCAAGATCAAAAACACTAATGAAAACTTATGCTGGAAAGAATGTGAGGTAAAGGGAACACTCCTGCCTTGCTACTGGGAGTGCAAACTGGCACAGCTGCTTTGGAAATCATTATGGCAATTTCTCAGAAAATTAGGAAACATCCTTCCTCAAGAACCAGCAATACCACTTTTGTGTATATACTCAAAAGATGCTCAATCGTACCACAAGGACATGTGCTCAATTATGTTCATAGCAGCATTGTTTGTCATAGTCAGAACCTGGACAGCCTAAATGCCCCTCAACCAAAGATGAATAAAGAAGATGTGGTACATTCACACAATGAAATAATACACAGCAGAAAAAATAATGACATTTTGAAATTTGCGGGCAAATGGACGGATCTAGGAAACATCATATTGAGTGAGGTAACCCAGACACAGAAAGACAAATATCATACATATTCACTCATAAGTGGCTTTTGGACATAAAACAAAGAAAAATCAGCCTACAATTCACAATCCCAGAGAACCTAGACAACAAAGAAAACCCTAAGAGAGACATACATGGATAAAATCTACATGGAAAGAAGAAAAAAATAATATCTCCTGAGTAAATTGGGAGTGTGGGAATCATAGGAGAGGGTAAAATGGGAGAGGGGAAGAAGGGAAGGGAGGGGAGAAAATTATATAGCTCAATTAAAACAATTTAAAAAATCAGGAAAAAATATTTCTTTATTTTATGTGTATAACTGTTTTGCTTGCATGTATGTATACGCACCATGTATATGCCTAGTGCCCTTAGAGGAAAGAAAAGGACATCAGATATCCTAAAACTGGAGTTACAAATGGTTGTAAACCATCGTGTGAATGTGTGTAGGGATAAGTCCTGCCCCTTAGGGGGCGTGTTCGCCTCGGGCTAATGTTTGCCTATAAATTTGGCGAGTGTGCTCCCAGCCACTGCTTCTGCTTTCCTGGTCTCCACAGGAACGGTGGTTCTGTAAGTCTATTTCTCCATTAAAGCTGTATATATATTTTTTTACAATCTGTCTGCATTCGTTTACGCCGTTACATTTTGGCGCCCAATGTGGGGCTCAAACCCACGATCCCAAGATTAAGAGTCTCATGCTCTACCGACTGAGCTAGCCGGGCGGCTGGGGTGCTGGGGACGCAGCCCCGCCGCTCCTATTACAACAAATGTGCTGGGAACCAAACTATTCCTCTGCAAGAGTAGTCAATGCTTTTAATTCCACGGCCATTGCTCCAGCCTCTATAAAGTTTTTCATCTGAACATCACTTTATTCCATTCCATTGCTATACAGAAAAGCAAATTAATTCAGAGGGAATGTTTTATGGGCAATTTTCAACAAAATTGTACTAACAAAATTATCAATAAATTTTAATGTGAGAGTCTACAAGTGCACATCCATTATAATTAAGGATGATAAGCCAAAAACATGCCTACTACTCACAATAGCAAACATCAACAGCCCCTATACAAATACCATCTACTCCAGTTGGAAAAACAGCAGCCCCTAAAGAAGCCAAAACTGTACAATGGAAAAAAGAAAGCATCTTCATCAAATGTTGCTGGCATAACTGGATGTCACCATGTAGAGGAATGCAAATAGATCCATATCTATTCCCATGCACAAAACTTAAGTACAAGTGGATCAAAGACCCAGTTATACTGAACCTGATAGAAGAGAAAGTGAAAACTAGCCTTGAATGCACAGACACAGGAGACTACTTCATAAATGTAACAGCAATAGCATAGATACTGAGATAAACAATTAATAAACGGGACCTCCAGAAACTGAAAAGCTTCTGTAAGGCAAAGGACAAGATCAATAAGACAAAACAGCAGTCTACAGAATGGGAAAAGATTTCATCAACTCCACATTTGACAAAGGGCTTATCTCTAATATATATAAAGAACTCAAGAAACTAGACATCAAGATATCAGATAATGCAATTTAAAAATGGGGTACAGATCTAAATAGAGAATTCTCCTCAGAAAAATGTCAAATGGCTGGTGGATATTTAATGTTCAACATCCTTAGTCATCAGGGAAATGCAAATCAAAATGACTCTGAGATACCACCTTACACCTGTCAGAATAGCTTAGATCAAAAACACTGATGACAGCTCATGTCAGAGAGTATGTGGAATAAGAGGAACACTCCTCCACTGCTGGTGGGAGGGCCAACCTGTAGAGTCACTTTGGAAATCAGTACGATGGTTTATCAGAAAATTGGGAATCAATCTACCTCAAGATCCAACTATAGCACTCTTGGGCATATACCCAAAGGGATCCTCCATCATATCACAAGGACACTTACTCAACTATGTTCATAGCAGCATTATTTGTCATAGCCAGAACATGGAAACAACCTAGATGTCCTTCAACTGAGAATGAATAAAGAAAATGTGGTACATTTACACAATGGAGTATCATATTATTCAGTTGTAAAAAGCAATGACCTCAAACAAGGACTTCTTGAATTTTGCATGCAAATGGATAGAAATAGAAAACACTATCCTGAGTGAGGTAAGCCAGACCCAAAAAGAGGAACATGGGATGTACTTACTCATATTTAGTTTCTAGCCATAAACAAAGGACATTGAGCCTATAATTAGTGATCCTAGAGAAGCTAAATAAGGAGAACCCAAAGAAAAACATATAGGCATCCTCCTGAATATTAACCTTCATCAGGCGATGAGACAGAGACCCACATTGGAGCACAGGACAGAAATCTCAAGGTCCAAATCAGGAGCAGAAGGAGAGAGAGCATGAGCAAGGAACTCAGGACCACAAGGGGTGCACCCACACACTGAGACAATGGGGATGTTCTATTGGGAACTCACCAAGGCCAGCTGGCCTGGGTCTGAAAAAGCCTGGGATAAAACCGGACTCGCTGAACATAGCGGACAATGAGGACTACTGAGAACTCAAGAACAATGGCAATGGGTTTCTGATCCTACTGCACGCACTGGCTTTGTGGGAGCCTAGGCAGTTTGGATGCTCAACTTACTAAACCTGGATGGAGGTGGGGGTTCCTTGGACTTCCCACAGGGCAGGGAACCCTGATTGCTCTTTGGGCTGACGAGGGAGGGGGACTTGATTGGGGGAGGAGGAGGGAATTGGGTGGCGGGGAAGAGACAGAAATCTTTAATAAATAAATAAATTTATAAAAAAAAAAGCAATGACCTCATGAAATTTGCAAGCAAATCGATGGAACTAGAAGAAACTATTCTGGGTGAGACAACCCAGACCCAGAAGGATGAACATGGTATGTACCCACTCATAAGGGGTATTAGGAGTAGAGTATTGGATAATTAACCTACAACCCACAGTCCCAGAGAGGCTATATAACAAGGAGGGCCCAAAGAGAGAAGATGCATGGATTGCCCTGGGAAATGAAAATAGAAGAGATCTCCTGGGTAAACTGGGGGGCAGGGGAGAGGAGGACAGAGGGTTGGAAACTTGAGGGAGCACTTTGGGTGGGCTGAGTGCTGGAGGCAGGTTGGAGGCTAGACTGAGCGGGAGTGTAACAAAAGAGACATCTTGATGGGGGGATCATTTGGGGGTTAAGGAGAAACTGGCACCGGGAAAACCCCCAAGAATCCACAAGGATAACCCCAGTTAAGACTCCTAGCAACAATGGAGAGAGTACCCGAACTGGCCTTCTACTATAATCAGATTGATGACTACCCTAATTGTCATCCAGTAACTGATAGAAGCAGATGCAGGGATTCACAGCCAAGCCCTGGACTGAGATCAGGAGTCTTGTTGAAGAAAAGGAGGAGGGATAATACGAGCCAGGGGTGTCAGGAGAGGGGAATCCACAGAGACAGCTGACCTGAGCTCATGGGAGCTCATAGACTCTGTTAGGGAGCCTCCATGGGACTGACCTATGCCTTCTGCATGTATGTGACAGTGTGTAGTTTGGTCTCTTTAAAGCTCCTAGCAGTGAGGTCAGGACCTATCCCTGGCACTGACTCGCTTTGGGGAACATGTTCTCCATGCTGGATTACCTTGTCCAGTCTTGTTGCAAGGGGAGGAGCTCAGTCCTGCCTCAACTTGATGTGCCATGCTTTGCTCAAGCCGGGGGGGGGGGGGGGGCTTGCCCCTTTCTGGGAGACAGAGGAGTGAAAGGGATATACGGGAAATGGGAGGAGGGACTTGGAGGAGAGCAGGGAGGAGAAACCGTGGTCAGTATGTAAAATAAATGAATAAATGGAATTTAAATAACATTTTTTTAAAAAGAAAAAACAATATTTCACGTTCTCTTTCATAGTGGAAAGTTAAAGAGCAAGTTGATCTTACAAAAAACAAAGTGGATTGGTGTTTACTAGAGGTTAAGAGAGGTATATAGGAAGAATAGAGAGGCTGGATAATAGGAAACAAATACAGTTACTTAGGGGGAATAAATTCTAGTTCTCCACAGCACAGCACAGTAACAGTAGTTTACATCAATTCTATAGATTTATAAATATAAAATTTACAACAATTTTACAGAGAACTGGAAGAGAGTGACTCTAACTCACCCAAGAAAAAGAGCTGATAAATGTCTAAGGAGATGAAATGCTAGTAACTATACATCGTCATTACAAATTATATGAAAGTATCACATTCCTTACTGAACTCCATAAAAGCAAACGATTATTGTTTGTTAGTTCAAAAAGATATCTATGCACACATGGTGAGGAATTCAACAGAAGAAGCCTATTTAGTAGATAAGTATGTCTAAGCCACACCCCTTTTCTGTATAACACGCCATAGCACTGGATGTTCAGAATATATTTTAGCCTAGGAGAGAAAGAGATAATCATTGGGAATTATTTATTTGAGGTTTGGGATAACAGAGTTCACAGTGAAAGTCTGATTCTCAGTCTTGCCTTCCACTTCATTTTGAAGAGACATGTAAATATCAAGGGCATTTAGAAAACAAGCTGAAAATCGTATTTACTGTGACAACAACGTCACAGATGAGTGAAGCCAAGAGTGGAGGGTAGGTAAAAATTACCATCAACTCAAAACTCTATCGTTTTGAAATTCAGCCAGAATGTTATTTTCATTCAGATAAGGTAAGGTTCACAGATCAGGTTTCCCTTCAACGGTCTCCTAGAAAGGACAAGGACAGTCCCCACAAGAGGGACCATCCAAGAATGACAGGATGGGCATCTCACAGAAGTGCCACCACAGACCAGGAAGCAACTGGGAAAAGGAAAGCAGAGAGCTAGACCTTTGCTGGAGTTTGTATGCAGAGGGATGACCGTGACAGGAAAGCCAGACTTTGCCAGCTGAGGACGGGAAAGTTTGATGAACTGCAGAGATCTCTAGGCCACGGGTATGAGAGGTCGCTAAATTGTCCCACACCCAGTCTTGGATGGGTTTACAGCAAGAATGTGGACTTGGTATGAGAAATTTACTAAAAGAAGTGGTTGAGGGCCATGAACAGGTTGGTTTGCATCCCAAAAGCATGCTTTGGAGAAAGTATTTGCTATTGCTATCAGTTATCTAGCCTTGGGAAGGGCAGCCCAAGATATCAGAGCCTCATAAAACATAGAAAATAAAATTCACAATTAGTACTAAAATAAAGATAAAGGATAACAAGAAGAACTGAAATAGGGCCAAATTATAATTAGGGAAGTTGAGGTTAAGCATTAATAGTAATTGAGATGTAGTTCAATAAATCAATTTTAAAATTCCTTTTATAGCCGGGCGATGGTGGCGCATGCCTTTAATCCCAGCACTCGGGAGGCAGAGGCAGGCGGATCTCTGTGAGTTCGAGACCAGCCTGGTCTACAAGAGCTAGTTCCAGGACAGGCTCCAAAGCCACAGAGAAACCCTGTCTCGAAAAACCAAAAAAAAAAAATTCCTTTTATAATGTAAATGGTTCTTAAAATGTGTAAATAATAAAGTCCACAGTGAGTAACATTAAGTAACGCCAACTGACATCTTTAAATAGTCAAGAATAGTCAAGAATGGAGAAGCAAAACACAAGCGCCAAGGGAACATTAACGATGCCTAGGAACTAGAAACCACACTTAAACACCATCGCTGTGAACACTGCGGACATGGGGCTTTAAAGAACTCCAGACATGTCTGTCAGGGAAGCTGAAGCTACAAATCAGACCAATGAAGTGAAAGCATGCATGTTTTCACATTCCTCGGAGTAGCAGGTCACGTCAGTCAGTAATGCCCTCTCACAGACATTTCCTTCTGGAGCTTTCTAGAATAGTTAGCCCACAATTATGTTACGAGGGAAATCTGTATGGCATTGTTTGAAAATATAAAGCTTGGCCCCAAACAGAATGTAATGAGTTTTTATCCCCATTCCATATGTACAGACATTGTGTACAAACACGGAAAGCACTGAGCTACAAAATCTTCCTTGGTTCTCTGGATCAAACCTTCCCGCTCTCATAGAATTGTCAAGCACTTCCCTCAGTGTAAGGTCTGGCTGCCCCAGTAGTGTTGCCATGGAGATCATTAGAAAAGGGAGCAACCTCATCAACGACCACAAAGTGACACCCACCTTTGCTTTTCCTCAATTCCTCCACAAGGCACTGTGCTTCCTCTTGTACACGGTCCTCAATGCTCCTCTTCCCCATCCCAAAGTTCCGCAGGGTCATGATGGAGAAACGCCGGATCTCCCTCCATTTCATCCCATTGCTGAAAAGGATTCCTACCAGGATGGGAAACGGGAGCTAGTCAGGAAACTGACAAGGAACCGGCACATGGAGCCATGTGGATGACCCAGAGCAGCCGGAAGCTCATCCAGTCCTCATCTGCATGGCCAAGGCCCAACTCACGCGTGCACACTTTTGTGCTCACACTTACCAAGGCCTCTGTTTACTCTTTCCGATATCGGAAAACTGCCTCTTCCAGAAAATTCCTCTCCGAGATTAACAAGGGCCTCCTTCACAGCTTCATAACCATGCAACACCACAGAGGGCTTCGTGCCAAAATACAGAGTGAACACAGGGCCATAGACTTTGGAGAACTGGAAAGTTGGGAGGAATAACCAAATAACAGTGAAAATAAAATCAGTATAATCTACTGATGTTATCATACTATTGATGATTTTTTTTTTTTTGCTCCCATTTGGTTGCTGGATTTCATACATAAAAACAATGTTGTTTGTTGTAGCTGCCACGGGCAGAATGTCCCCCATTTGCCAAGAACTTACAAGGGAAATCCTACATAGACCATCACAACTAACCAACACCTTGAGCTACATTTATTAATTTTACAGCTAAAGAGACTGAGGCTTAAAGGAGTTCAATCATCTCAGCATTACATAAATAAAAGACCCAAATTTGAACCTGCTTAGTGAATTTCTGTTATCTGTGCAGACAGTCCCCAAAGTCCACACTAGACAAATGTCCAGCTGCTATTGAACTTGCTCTTTTCAGGGGATTCTGTGACTAATTAGAAATCTATAAGTTTTTAAGTCCTTTGGGACTGGGGATATGGTTTAGTAAATGCTTGTTATAACGCTTGCTGTGCGATCATGAGGACTGGACTTCAGATCCCAGTGAGTGCATAAAAAGCTAGGTGTTCTCAGGTCAATAATTCCAGCCTTGGGAAGGCAGAGACAAGTGGATCCTGCAGCTTGATGATCAGCCAGATGAGCCAATCACTGAGATCTAGGTTCAGTGGCCTACCTGGTCTTAAAAAATAGGATGGAGAAACCATTGAAGACACTCCACTTCATTCAACCTCTGGCTTCTTTACCCAGACACACAAACATCTACACACACACACACACACACACACACACACAAGCTCAGAGAGAGAATTTATGTGCATTATAGCATTCCTCTATTCCTGGCAATGGCACCCTAAATACCTATGTGAATATTTGCTGTAAATAAAATAGTTAAATAATAGCCGAGATTAATTTTCTTTTGACACTTAGTAGAGAAAAGCTCTTACGTTGGTTAAGGATTTGCTGACGTCCTTCACGTCTATCTGCAGGATGTTTCCAATAAACGGAAGAGGAGTGGGGCCAGGGGGGAGCTTCCCTCTCCCTGAGCTCTGTCTCCAGAGTGAGAGGAGAAGCAGACAGGAGACAGTGAGTACCAGGACTGTGACCAGATCCATGGCAGCCTTCTCTTCTCAGGAGACAACGTGAGCTTGCATTCCAGAGCTTTTATAATGCTCGCTGTGAACTCAGCATGTGCCTCCGAGGCATGAGGGACCAATCAGCGAGGTTTACTCTAATCTTTCTTCTTTGTGGACTCTGGCCCGTTGAAAAATACAAACGGAAACTGTTCTTCACTCTCACACACTGCTACTCCACCCTGGAAGCGTGTCACAACTGGCCCAGGGTGCGACCCATGGACTGTGATTTTTGTTTTTGAATTCACCACAGGTGATTCAAGCATGCAACCTAAACCGGCGGTGGGGGAGGGACAATAAAGTAAATCATTTGTTCAAAAGATTGTTGAAACATTTGAAACAAATCACACATATACACACACATATATATAGTAATATTTACTTGATAAAGCTTCCCAGTGATTGCAATATATGCCTTAAAAATGGAGCCCTTTTTAAAAATGCTTTAGTGTGCTGTAGTAACACTAGAGTTGATTAATCACCGGTTAAGCCACGTAACTAGCTCGGTTAACATGCCACACCTTTTGCCCTTTGACATCCTGCAAAGCCCTTTTGGGCAGAAGATACTCTTTTCACCCCCTCAGAGAGTGCAGGCTACCAGACTGGCAGTGGCTCAGCTGGCAGAGATCGCTCGGGATACCCACCATACTGACCATTGACAAAATGAGACCGTGTTCTCCAGAAATAAAATCAACAGCACAGCTTCTCCCTTTCGTTCCCTCAGGATGGGAAACTCTCTCAGCTGAGGGTCCCAGGCAAAGCCCCCGGCACATTGTCCTCATTTCCTGCCATGCTGTGCTGCCTGGAGCGTCAGGAAGGATCATACCGATGTGGACTCTCTCAGACTTTCCACGAGAGTTTTCTCACTATTATGCTATGCCCAGGCGCTGCTGTCACTCACCTGATTTCTTTAACGCTTGTGGCGCTGTTTTCCTGTGTGAGTAGTTGCTCAGATGGCTGATTCTCTTGGGGAAAGCGTGCTGATTGCTGACTATTCCACCCTCTTGCTCAGGCTTGGCTCTGCGGAAAAGCCTATTCTCTGAATAACTTCCTCATTCCCCAGCAGCCCGCACTCCAGAAGCAACAGCTGCTTCTGTGGGTTTTTTTTGCCTGTTACCATTCCAGATGAAGAAATACAGGAACACAGAACAGACTGGGAGGAGGGGTTCAGAGTTAGCTAGGTAGAGCTTCAGGCATGTGCTCTTGGGAGGGATGGAAGAAAGGACTTCAGCATACAGACCCACTGCCCTGACGACCACAGAGGGAGCTGGTGGAGGATATGGACCACCATCACTAGGGCACTTGGGAGGGATGGAAGAAAGGACTTCAGCATACAGACCCACTGCCCTGAGGACCACAGAGGGGCTGGTGGAGGAAATGGACCACCATCACTAGAGCGGAGCTTTCACACAGGAATGACGTGCAAAGCTGTATCGGTCCTCAATTAACCAGTACGGGGAATTGTCCTTAAATTTTTTAAATTTATTTTTATTTCCTCTTCATAGGAGTTTTACCTGCATGTATGTCTGTGTGAGGGTGTGAGAAGCCCTGTGTGAGCGGCCATTTGTGTTCTGGAAATTGAACCCAGGTCCTCTGGACGAGCAGCCAGTGCTCTTAACTGATGAGTCATCTCTCCAGTCCTCTTAAATTTTTCTTTTTATTGGCTGCATTTAAAATGTGCAACATGATACTCTGATATACACATTTAAGTGATTACTATACTCAAACAAAGCAACATAATTCACCACTTTACACTAGTTACTTTTTCTTCCAAGCAAAGCTGTGCTTCCTGGAATTCTGGAAGAGAAAACCTAAATCTGTCCTTTCCCCACCTTTGCAATGAGATTTATTATTATGCTATACCCAGGTGTTAAACTCTGCGGAACTGGCATACAGCTCAGTGATACAGAGATTGTCCAGTATGTACAAGGCCTGGGGTTCATTCTACACACACACACACACACACACACACACACACACACACACAGCTACTTTATAGAAAAGTTTCTGCTTGGTAGAAAGGTTTCCATTTATATTACTATACCAGTAACTATTAGCTACTTCCCTTAGGTGTTACTTGACATCACTATACTTTTTACCTAACTCCTAATTCTTCCCATTTCCTCCTGCCCTCCCCTGGAGATGACTGGTTCTAATTCACTTCTGTTTGCTAACTCGCTTTTTTCAGCCATATGAGGTCACAGTTTCTTTGCTTGGCTCCTTTTACTCAACATGTCTTTCAGGCTCACCCATATTGTGCTAAATAAGGCTGAATGCCACATTGTACACATACGAAGTACCATATCTTTATCTAGCTATCTGTTGTTGGCCATTTTAGTTTCTAACTGATCGTTTTTTTAATATTTACTTTTCATTTTGTGTGCACTGGTCCATACACACAAGTGCAGATACAATGGAATTTCCAGGGGGTATTGAGCCACCTGACATGGGCAGTGGGAGCCAAACGCTAGGCTTCTGCAAGAACAGCAGGCACTCTTAATCACTGGGTCATCTCTCCTCCCATTTCTGTATCTCGGCTGTTGTGAATAAAAATAAATTTGCGTCATAATTTCAAGCTACAGCACAGGAAAATTAAGTTGTACTAAGAGCCCAAACACACAATGTTTTATTACCCATTTTCCTGGGATTCCTAACAATTTATAGGAAGTTTCGCACCTGTCATATCTCTTGGGATCCTCTCAAGCTCCCTTACCCATTTTGAGATTGGAGGGAACTGAACCTTGGAGAGTCAGTGCTTTGGTCAAAGACACACAAACTAGGTGGCAGAGCTGGGACTGTAACCTCTGTCCCTTCTGTTTCACATCCTTCCTTTTGTGAAATGTTCACTTTGTATGGATTCACCAACACTTACTCATTGTGTAATATGATCCCAATGTTGATTCAACCTAATCAATGACTTCCAAAGTACACATTACCTAGGTAAATAATTAACACACCAGCTAATTTAAAGGAAAGTCAGAAAAGTTTGGTTTTATAATCTTGGAATTTGAGTGACCTCATCCTTTTATCTTTATTACATTTCATTTAGTTAATTATTTAATATGTGTTTGCATGTATCGGCTTGAGGTCCACATGTGCCATAACACTAGAGGTCAGAAAACAGCATATAGGAGTCCATTTCTCTCCCTCCACCATATGGATCCCTGGAATTTAATTCATTAAGTTTGGTGACCAGTTAAGCCATCGTGCCAGCCCCAATCTCAAATCTTAGTAAGTGCTTTAACCAGGACAAAGAGAAGGAGTTATTTTATTGTTTGACTCATGTGTTATTTTGTACTACATTAATTCAGTTACAGTTGTAGAATATTAAAGATATGTTTTATTTGTTTAGGCTGTGGGACATTCGTTTAATGTTGCAAAGTTGTGTTACGTTCTTTTATGTTGCATTTTAACTCCGTAAAGCTGTGTTACTAAGCCTGTCTAAAGCACCTGATTGAATGGCACACACACACACATATTCCTAATTTCTAAATATATAGATACCTGCTCAGTTCATGTGATGTTACTTGTATGTATGATGTTTTCAGGGCTGACCACTCAGTATTGGAGAACTAAATGGTGTGTCTTTCTTGGGGAAGACTATTTCTCCCACTCTCAGCCTTCTTTAGTCGTCTGTAGTTCTTTCTCTAGGGTGGAGGCCCCATGAGATTTCCCCTTCCATGTTAGCAAGTCTATTTGTGTCATTCTTGTTCCGGCCTTATTTAGGCAGCAGTGTTGGTGAGGCTTCATGGTGCAGCTTCTCTGCCATCTCTAAGAAACAAAGTCTCACCATAAATTACAATCTTTCCTTCTTCTCTCCCATTAAGATTCCTACGCCTTAGATGCAGGAATTTTGTTGTGGATGATCCGTTGGGGTTTGGCACCACATAATCTCTTATTCTCTGCACTCTGATCAGTTATGGTTTTCTGTAATGGTGTACATTTGTTGAAAGGAGACATTTCTTTGATGAAGGGCAAGTCCTACACTTACCTGTAGGTATAACAATAAATTTTTTGGATGGAATAAAAAATTATGTTGGATTAGTAAAGTGGTGGTTACAGCCCTCCTCCAAGATTCATGATTTTATTTGCCCCAGGAAAGTTTGCTAGGTTTCCATTATCAGGCAGAGCAAGGGCCTTAAGTACAGTCAAAGAACTATTGGTTAAATCAAGGCATGCACCACCACCACCTGGCAAACAGTGTTTTAAAAAATCTCACAATGAAACCTATTGTGTGTATAATTAACAAATATTAGTAAAAAATGAGCAGGAAGAACAACTATACTGCTATAGAGATGTAATGGGAAACCAAACACAGACTCAGACACAGGTCTGTGTAAGAGTTCAGGAACTTCTCTGCAGAGCCAGCTGAAGGACAAAGGCCTAGAAATGTCCCCAGGAAAAGAGAACCTGGTTGATAACATGGATTCAGGCAATGGAGGACAGAGTCTAACAATGAAAGGATCCAAGATCAGAAAGAGAGAGCCTAAGTCACAGTAAATTTAAACATTTAAAATAGGGAAAAGTCAGCCCATTCTACACCAATAAGCTGAAGAGGAAGGAAAGCCCGCCAGGCAGGGAAGCATAAAGATGACCAGTCTGAGAACATCCCCATTAAGTAGGTAGATTTTTGAGGAGGGAGGACATAAACTGAGCTTCACTCATATAAAAAGCTTACTTCTGGACTGCAGAGATGGCTCAGAGGTTAAGAGCACTGGCTGTTCTTTCAGAGGTCCTGAGTTCAATTCCTAGCAACCACATGGTGGCTCACAGCCATCTGTAATGAGATCTTGTGCCTTCTTTTGGTGGGCAGGCATACATGCAGGCAGAACACTATATAAATAATAAATCTTTACAAAAAAATAAAAAAAAAACTGCCTTCAGCCTAAGGCCCAGGTCAGTAATATAACACAAGCAACAGAGCAGGCTGTGCCAGCCCTGAGTCTGGTTCAGAGCCACAGACCTTCTGGATAAAGCAGCTGTCGGACTTCAAGGGAGCAATGGCAGAGCCTTAGTGTCAGACAGACTAGAGTTGGTGATGAGCTGGAGACACTGCCCTGAATTTTGGGCTCCCTGCTTACCTATGGATATGACATCAGGAAGTGCTGAACAGTGGTCCTGAGAAACCTCTGAAAAGAGCTAAGTCATGGGGATCAGGAACACAAAAGCTGAAGCCCTGTTCCCAATGACTCATTCTGGGATAGGCACTGTGTTGGTGAGCAAAAGGGCTCTTAATAATGATGAAATGGCTAATCCAGCTGCATGCTCTCAGAGAACCACTGATTTAATCTAAAACATTCATCCATAAGGAGGTAGCTCACAGTTTGTACTGGAGAACCAATCGAACCAAACAGATAGTTCCAAAAGGAAATTACCTAAGAAAAAAAGGAACTACAGAAAACCAGATCTCTAAGACCACAGTTTTCAACCTAGGACAGAACACAAAATGCAGCAAAAATCACACAATGGAATAGTATCAAACAGAGTATCTTAAAAGTCATAGTAAGATAAGTGGGTTGCATAATTAAAGTTGCCCCCACAAAGTCAAGTTCATGTGGCTTTCCTTGTGAATTCTGTCAAGTGGTAGCAGCAATGCTATCTTTGTTTCAAAAGTAGAAAGGACTTTTCTCAGAAAGAAGAAGAAACACTTTATTTATTATCAAACATCAGTATCACTAAGACATCAAACACAGCAAAGGTAGCACAGAGAAATAGAACTACATGCTAATATGCTCATTTATATATTCACACAAACTCTAAAAAACTATGTCCATTAATCAAGCAGTATATGACAAATAAAATTCGTCATACAATGGTGCTTGTCAATGGAAATTCAAGTTAACTTTTTTAAATGAAAACTTTTAAAAAAATAGTTTATTTTTTAATTAAATTTTTTTCATGCAGTGTATTTTGATCATGTTCCTTCCCCTCCCCACTCCTTCCAGATCCCCCACTCCTCTCTACCCCTCCAACTATCTCTGTCATTTCTTTTTTTTTCAGTTGAAAAAGAAATTTTAATGGTGAATTTTTACAATGTTCCAAACAGTATTAAATAATATTTCACATCTCAACTACAGCAAGCATGGCGCTCATCTCTAGAACTGAAGAAGCATTGGTAGGTTCAAACTTCTAATACCATTTGTGATGATAAAGCAGAGTTAATGTGTGATTTTTTTTTCCTGTGTTAGCAAAGGGGCATCTTAGGCATATTGTCCTTCTCAGTTGAATCAGAAGTTTGTATTTTACATCACGGATCATGGAATATCTCTGTCCTTTCAAAACACAAACATCAAAAAGGCAAAAGCAAAAAGCAAAGCCTGCAAAGACAAAAATCAAAACAAACAAGCAACAGACCAATAAAACAGAAACAAAACAAAATGTCCACAAATAAAAACATGGAGTTAGGGTTGCAAAATTGGTCACCTGTGAGTGTGGTTGTAAACCCAATGATGCTCCACTGGAGAAAACCTTCTCATTTGCCAGCAAGCATCAACTGCAAATAGCTTCTTGGCTAGGGTAGGACACTGAGTCAGCCACCTTATCTCAGTTCTGGGATCTCTTGTCTTGCTTTAACCTCTGCAGGTCATATGCATGCTGCTGCAGTCTCTGTGAGTTCAAATGTGCTTCAGTCCTGCTGTGTCTGGGAAACACTGTTTCCCTGAAGTCCTCCATCACCTCTGGCTCTTACCATCTTTTGCATTCCTCTTCCATATAGATCCCTGAATTATGAGGGAAAGAGTTTGATGAATGCATCCCATTTAGGATCGAATGTTCCAAAGTCTCTCACTCTCTGCACATTGGTTGTGGTTATCTGTCTGTGTGAGTATATATCACATGTATGTGGGTCCCCACAGAGGCTAGAAGAAGACATCTGATCCTCTGGAGCTGCAGTTAGAGGCAACTGTCAGCCACTAAACATGGGTGCTGGGAACTGAAATCAGTGCCTTAAGAAGAGCAGATAGAAACTTTTAAAGGAGCTGTATACTTTTTTCCACATTTCTCAGGCCCTGCATGGAAATACAGCCCCATGTTGTTATGACAAATGCCATTGGATGTACTATTTAATCTTTGCTCTTAACTTTTTTTGGTGGGCCCGCCACCCAGCTCCCAAATAAATCACAAGCGCAGGGCTTATTATTGCTTATAAATGCCTGGTTTTAGCTTGGCTTGTTTCTAGCCATCTTTTTTAACTTAAATTATCACAACTACCTTTTGCCTCTGGGCTTTTTCCTTTTCTTACTTCTGTGTACCTTACTTTCATTCTTACTCCGTGGCTGCCTGGGTGGCTGGCCCCTGATGTCCTCTCTTCTTTTCTCAATCCTCGATCCTTTTGCCCAGACTTCTCCTTCTATTTATTCTCTGCCTACCAGGCCAGCCTATCCTTCCTTCTGCCTTGCTATTGGCTGTTCAGCTCTTTATTAGGCCATCAGGTGTTGTAGACAGGCAGTACGTTACATGGGAGCAAAAACTGAAGTAAAAATGCCTATGACAGCACAAGCATCAGCATTCTAGAGCTCTAGGAAGGCTGAATGCAGTTCCTGGACACCAGAATGCAAATTTTAGTCTTTGCTCTCATGAACTGAGAAGTGGGCAGAAACAGCTCATAGAGCATGTGGAGGATCCAGTGTAGCTTAGCACTCTAAAGTTTGCTCATGCAGTCAAAAGACTGGAGATATGCAGTAAAAGAAGTCCAATGGAAAAAACTCTAAATTCTAATGTGTTTTACAATGTGTGTAGGTTTAAAACAAGGAAGAATATGGCTATAGTTATAGAAATAGTTTAAAATAATAAACTCTTTAAAGAAAGACTTTAAAAGTAATATAAAAGAAAACCATCACATGAGATGGGAAATACAAAGGGAGCATTTCTGGATCCTGTATAGTAGTATTGTGCTGATTTTGAATTTTTTTCTAAAAAGCAAAGGGCATCTGCTAAGAGATGCGGGATTGAAAGAGAGATTGATGAAATAAGCCAGTCTATATACTTTAGGAATGCCTTAACTTTAAAAGTCAAAAAATGTATTTGTTAAATGGAAATCAAAAAATGCTTTGGAGGGGAGGTTTTGCTTTTTGTTCCCACAAGAAGTGAGAGACTGTGGATTCCTTCAGGAATAATATGGATCTGACTTGATCAAGGGAGACTTCCTTCAGGTCCCTGATGAAACTTTGAGATCATTCCCGAGAAGACCAGCGATAACCTTGTTGATAGATATCACCTGTCAAGTTTCTGGAGGTCTCTCTTGTCAGGTTTCAGAGGCAGAAATAAAGCAACAGATGCCAATTAATGCTCATTGCCCTGTGGGCCTTAGCGGACAGTCTATGGGTGTGGCTATCTGGTGTGAGGTCATCTCTTTTTCTTTCTTTCTATTCTTTTGATGTCTGTAGAAAGATTGAAGATACTACAAGAGGCAGTAGGCTGGGATACAGCGAGAGCACTAACCAGCTGTCATCTCTGATTAGGGATGCAGTCATCTCTAATTCAGGAATGAAGTTACACCCAAGGTAAATTCTAGACTAGGATGATGTCATCTGAGGTGATGTCATCTCCAGTAGGGAGCTCCTGCAGCAAGGTGAGATCATCTGGAATATGAACCTAATGTATCTTGAGTGCTTGTTCACTATACTGTATGTGGCTCTTAGCATCCGCCATGTGAGGCTGAAGTACTTCTTAAAAGGCTTGGACTTCACAATTGTAAAGGAGTCAAAGTACTAAGACCAGTGGCACTAAGACCAACAATGGCTATAATGGTGTGTGTAGCTGCCCTTGCAGATTGTGTGTGTGTATGTTCGTGTGTGTATACAGTGTGCTAAACAACTTCCCATCACTGCACACAAACAACAAAAATAAAACCGCCTGAGAAAAATCAACTTAAGAGAAAGAAATGTGGTTTAGAATGCTTGTGGCTCTTGCAAAGTACCAGAATTCTGCTCCCCAAATTACATCAAGTGGCTTAAAACTGCTTATAATTCCAGCTGAAGGGGGTTTGACATGCTCTTTAGGCCTCTGAGGCCACAAGCATGCACGTGTGTGTGATAAATACATGCAGATATATACACATACACATAAATATGAGGGAACACGGCCATGAATAAAACTGTGAGATTTCTGAGACCTTATGAGAAAATTTTGAGGAAACAAGTCTTGTAATCCCTGTTCCTCCATAACATGGTTGATCTTGGAATGTGCTTTCATGCCCCTCCCATGTGTAATAATAATAGAAGTGGGTTTTACTTTACCCATCATGTTACCCATTATTGCTCATAATGATGTTTCCACACACAGGTTGTCCTGGTTGTATGCAACTTGAACTAATGTGGGCTTGCAGTTGTTACTGCATTTTGCTCTTATGGCCTCGCTTGGCCCTCAAGAATACCCTCAGAATATAATTGTCTGATGCTCTGAATAGATAGCTATTGCAAGAGACTTAAGTTCACTTCATTTCTATGCTCCACTCTCCCAGTTTCATGCCACCAACAAGAACATAAATAAACACACACACACAATAAATCTTTTGAAATAAAGAGAGAAAGAAGAAAATGTGGAGATTTTTAATTGGTGTAAATTAGGTCAGGTGGTGGTGTCATACACCTTTGATCCCAGCACTTGGGAGGCAGAGGCAGACAGACCTCGGACTTTGAGGCCATCCTGGTCTACTGAGCAAGTTCCAGGACACCCAGGGCTACACAGAGCAACACTGTCTCTGTGGGTGGGGAAGGATAAAAGTCAGTCACAAGGCAAGACTTTTAAGATTATCCGGGGCAAGATAAAGTTGTGGATCTATTGCTGGGCAGAAACTGATATCATTATGTTTTCCAGTTAAACTGGCCATCAGGGATCAGTGTACATATGAAAATTTTATTAAATTCCTTTTTCCCCAACAGTCCAGTGTTACATATTTTGAGTTACCCTTGATTTTGATTACTAGTATGTATGTGTCTTGGCAAGACAGAATACTGTAGAGACAAGTGATTTTTATTTTTATTTTAGATATCTAGAAGGCAAGAGATGCCAGGCATGATGGGGCATGCCTTTAACCCCAGCACTTAGGAGGTAGAGTGAAATGAGATCTCTCAAGACTTCCAGTCAACACAGAGTTCCAGGCCAGTCAGGGCTGCACAATGAGAACATATCTCAAAAAAGAGTCAGCACAGCAAAAGATTCTTTAGCCTAAAGGGACAATCTTAGGTAGTGACAATGTGGTAATAAATGTGAACATGGGGACATTTACCGGTTAAGGCATCCAGTGTTAATAGTAGGCAGCGATGTCACACTAACCTACATTGTTTTCAGTGGTGACAACACCAGTTATAGTCTGTTATCATTGCTATTCAGACAATTAGTGCCAAGGGACTTTCTTAGCTACCTTGGATTATAGGCAGTGATCTCTGCTGGCACAGTGGCATCTTACAAGAGATTGAAGACAAGGGAGGACATTTATTCAGCAGGTAGACTAAGCTGGAGAGCCAAAGCTTGCCGCATCTAATTATAAAAATGCCTTGGTAGTCATGGTAAACATAAGGAGTTATTTCATGCCCCCAGAACATTACGGGCAGCTAAATGTAGAGTTCTAAGTCTATGAGAGGAGACAAGTAAGAATCCAGCTATTTTTGTTATAATGGCGCATGAGAAAATAGAAACAATTTTTTTTTAAATATGTATTTATTATGTATACAATATTCTTTCTGTGTGCATGTCTGAAGGCCAGAAGAGAGCACCAGACCCTATTACAGATGGTTGTGAGCCACCATGTGGTTGCTGGGAATTGAACTCAGGACCTTTGGAAGAGCAGGCAATGCTCTTAACCGCTGAGCCATCTCTCCAGCCCCCTAGAAACAATTTTTTAATGTTAATAGAAATGATGTGAAAAGTAGAAACATGCACACATATACACAAAATAAATGTAATATATAATTGTAATAAAAATATTTTTAATTAGAGAAATGTAAAAATAAAAACATGCAGTTCCCTTGGCATAGTGCTTGCCTAACACATACAAAACCCCAGTTTTAATCCCAAAGGAAACCACACCACCACAAAGAAACGAGCATGGTAATATATTCATATAATCCCAGCACTTAGGAAGTGCAGACAGGAGTACCAGAAGTATTGGCCTCAGTTACATGAGGGCTTGAGGCTACCTCAGTCTCGGGGCTACCAAACTACCCTAGCACCTCCTCCCCACGGCACTACTTACACAAGTCTCCTGCTACCTGAACTTTGCAACCTTTGGGCCTCATTCTCCCACTCGTCACTGTCCCTAGGCTGACTTTCACTCTGGCCCTGTGCCCGGTCAAATTCATCCTATCCCTATTCTCAGGGCCCCAAGGCACCTCACTTTTAAATAATAGGTTATCTCCTCAAGATGGCAACAGTCAATACCCTCTAAGCATACAGAGTGAGATAATGAGACTCCTTTACCAAGTTTACAACTGGAATTGCAATCTGTCTTTGGTACAGGAAGGTACTCAGCACACTACCAAAGGAGAAATGTAAACACCAACCCAGTAACAAACCTTCTGACCTACAATGGTGTCCAGCTTGCAAGGTACACTAGGTGCAATGGTGGCATGAAGCTTGTGAGAGTAACCAACCAATCTGATTCGACTTAAGGCCCACTCCGAAAGATGTAACCCATAGCTGACACCAAGTACCTGAAGCTAGATAGTCCTGAGACCAAGGTAAAACCAAATACTAGGGTTCTAAAAGAAAAGAAAAGGAAGGAAGGAAGGAAGGAAGGAAGGAAGGAAGGAAGGAAGGAAGGAAGGAAGGAAGGAAGGAAGGAAGGAAGGAAGTTAGGTGCCACTGCCAGGCACCAACAATGTAATTCCTTTTTTTAAAAAAAGTTACTCTATCTGCATATACACTTTTATAACAGAAGACGGCATCAGATCCCGCCATGTGGTTGCTGAGAATTGAACTTGGAACCTCTGGAAGAGTAGCCAGTGCTCTTAACCTCTGACCCATCTCTCTAGCACCCAAACAGCATAATTCTACAGAAAATTGATTTAATTTAGAACTTTAAAATTTTTTTAAAGATGTGTTCTTATTTTAAGTGCGTTGCTGTTTTGCCTACATGTATTTCTTTGTGAAGGCGCAACTGCAGTTACAGTTGTGAGCTGCCATGTGGGTGCAGAGAATTGAACCTGTGCTCTCTAGAAGAACGGACAGTGCTCTTAACTGCTCAACTATCTCTCCCACCCATAACTTAAGAAATAAGTTTACAAATTAAGCAAGTATAGATTTATAGATATTTATTAAAAAAATAATTTGTAAAGCAACAATCAAAAACTGTATACTCCTTCCAAGTATAAATGAAGACATTCACAAACTAATTAATCCCATATTGGGCCACAAAGTATCTTCTAAAAACTTAAGATCATATACATGTGTGATGGTGCAAACTTGCAATGCCTGCACTTGAAGGGTGGAGGCAGAAAGATCAGTAGGTCAAGGTCGTCCTTCGATACAAAATGTAGCTGAAGCCAGACCAGGCTACAGGAGACCTGTCTCAGAAAAGCAAAAGAAACAAGCAAGCAAAAAAAAAAGCATCATACAAATCATGTTTTCTGAAAATAATGCAATGTAGGCAAAAAGCAACAAGAGTTAACTTTTAAAAGTAATATGCCAGCCGAGCAGTGGTGCATGCCTTTAATCCCAGCACTTGGGAACTTGGGAGCCAGTTTGAGGCCAGCCTAGTATACAGAGTGAGTCCCAGGAGAAACCCTGTCTCAAAAAAAAAAAAATAAAAAGCCTACAACATAAATATCTAAAATATCCTTGAGTTAACAAGAAAATCATAAAGATTTAGGAAACAGATAAATAACAGTGAAAATATAACCAAGAAAGTTATGAAATATATCTATCTAAAGGAATATAGAAAATAACGTTTTTAAAATACTAAGGTATTTCAATTACATAATACAGCTTAAACAAAAAATGAATATATAAAACAATGAAATATGATTAAATAAACCTTGAAGCTGATTCTTGCATATATTATACATGTAAAACTATAGCAAAACTGACAAAAATAAAAACTAAGAAGAAGCAAAATTTAAACAAGATGGTACTTTATAATAATCAGAATGGCCCAAATCAGAAAGGTTGTGAAACACTAACAAAGTGAAAATTCACCCAGAAATTATGAAAAGCAATACAGCAGTAGGTAAAATATGGACACACACTGAAGAACTAAGTGTACAGCAATATGGGCAGGTCTTAAAAGTGAAAAAAATAAGTTATTGGAGGTAGCACACCCTACACATTAGCAGTTTTTAGACATTTAACCTCATAACCATTCTGAAATTTATGAAGGCCCCAAATAATACCTGCCCTTTACATGTACAGACACTGTGCCTACATGTTAAGTTTGTCTATGATGTGCATACCTGATGTCTGCAGAGGCCAAGGGGGCATCAGATCCCTTGTAATTGTGGGCTGTCAACTGGGTGCTGGAAATCTAGTCCCAGTCTCTGGAAGAGTGGTCAGTACTCTTAACTGCTGAATCATAACTTTAGCTCCCCATCCCAAGCCAATTTTTAATGATTGCATTAAACAATATTTAATACTTTAGAAACCAGAGCTGAAAACTTTATCTACAATATTCACTAGTCATAAAATCATGCCATACGTGTATACTCTGTAAAACTGTACTGTACACTGGTAATGAGAAAAAGATCCTATCACAGTGCTCCAAGATCTTCATGAAGGACAATCTCAAACTCAGAGATCCACCTGCTTCTGCCTCTGGTCCATTTTATTTTTTCAGATTTATTTTATTTATATCAATGTTTTGCTTGCTTGTATATGTCTCTACATCAAATGCAAGCCCAAAGAGATCAGGAGAGAGCATCAGATCCCCTGGAACTGGAGTTAGGGATATTTGTGAGCCACCTACTTCTCCAGTCCTGTTTCTATTTTCTCAATGTAATAGGGAGTAAGGTGAGAGGGAGGAGGTACTAAATAAAACTTGTTAAGAATAGAAGTAAAGCTATAAAATATTCACATTTTTAAGATGTTACAGGTGCTGGCAAGACAGCTCAGTGGGATAAAAGCCTTGAGTACCAAGTTGATTTCCAGAGTCTACATAAAAGGTGGAGAAAGTTGACTCCTGAAAGTTCACTGATCTCTGAACCAAAGAAAACATTTTTTTTTTAGAAGAAATAACAGTATAAAGGTTTTTACAACTTTTAGGCAACTCACCAAGTTGTGATTAATTCCATGCAGGACAACTCTACCTACTTTTATGACTGTTGAAAACAGTCATATTATTAGACAAAAACACCTGCAGGTCTTATTTAACCTAAAGGTCTCTTATTTGATCAAATGCTTTTTCAAAAAGTTTTTCTTCTTTTATTTCCATTATTCTAAAGTCCTTTCATTTGAATATAGACACATATAACGTTTTCCCAAAGGACAATCAATAAATATATGATCTGGGGCTTGAAAAGCAACTCTTCAGTTGGATGGTTATTGCTCTTCCAGAAAACCTGTTTATTTCTCAGTACAAATGCCAGAAGGTTCAAAGATCTAATAACAACCACACACACACACACAAATTTTAAAAAAGAAAGTAAATACACAGCTTGTTGAACATGTCCTCCTAGGCAGGGTATACACAAGATTTCTTGTTCACTGTCTTATAAACCTTCCACCCAGAGCCTAGATTGTTTTCTTTGAGGCTGGTATGATCCCTTACTTTGGCTAAGTTTCTTACACACTGAGGTCTTTTCTTCACTCTAGTTGTATCTGCACTCTATTTCTATAAATTCTCTTGGTTTTTCCTTTTGATTCCTATTCTTGCTTTGAACAATGTTATCTTTCCCAAAATCTGGGTTTTTATCAAGACCTTACAATGCCTTTGAGCTTTGCTGAAATTGTTATATGACGGTCCTTATAAAAGAATTAAGTCAGGTCAGCCAATACCATTGAATCCCAGTATCAGTTAAGCCTTGTTATTATTTTAACTAAATTACTAGTTTCCTGGCAAAATAATGTGATGAGATAATATTACAATAAACTTTTATTTGGTAAGTCATCTTACGGACTCAAAAATCAAACAATTTACTTCGGCAACAGAAAGTACAATTTCAATCAATCTCCCCCATCAAAACCCTGCTCCATAACTGAAGTCCAAATCCCATGAATTACATAACTAAAGGGGTTGGGGGAGACACTAAACTTCCACAGGAAGACTGTATAAACTTGTCAACAGTTAAGTACATATTAGACAATATTCAAAGACCATACTCAAAAGTACAACCCAGTCCCAAAAACTACCTAAAAAATCTAAATTTAATAGGAAATTTGTACTTAATAAATCTCAGAAAATTAGAACTTCAAGTATGTAACAATACTAGTTACATTATATAAACTTATAAAATCCAAAGCCAGTAGGCAAGTTACCAGGATGGATGTAAAAGTTTTTAAAAACCATTTAGCGCTGCTTTAAAACAAACATTCTGCACTGGAATCTTCAGAATTTTCGAGTATCTTGAATATCCCTGTTTTCTCTTTAATGGGTCTTGAGGCCTTCATTTGATCTAAGAGAGAAATATTAGGACGCATACATTTTTAAAGACATAATAAAATTTTTTAAAAATCGTAAGAACTCTCTAATATGATGCTGAAACATAAGTCCTCTCTCCAAAATATAAAAAATCCATAGAAATGTGGGATATTCTTGCTTTTACCCATAGAGCTCCCTGTAACACTGTCTTTATTACAGCTTCAAACAGCACAGAGGAAACAATATGAAGCCTCATTTTGCTGGTCTAAATCTATATATACAAAGTTATATAAACAAAACTTATTTGGTTATTTTCTCAATTTTTTAAATTTTATTTTTACTTTACTTTCAGTGGTGTTTTGCCTGCATGTGTGTCTGTATAAGGGTGTCAAATCTTGGAGTTACAGATAGGTGTTAGCTGCCATGTGGGTGCTGGGAACCCAACTTGCTTCCTCTAAGTGCTATGCCACCTCTCCAGCTCCATTAGTAATGGAGCTGGAGACAATCATGCTTAGTTTGAAAGCTGAAAAAGAGGGCTAGAGAAATGCTTAGCTCTTGCAGAGTTTTAACACATACATGTCATTTCACAATCATCCATAACTCCAATTCCAAGATATGACACCCTTTTCTGACCTCTACAGGAACCAGGGATGTACCTGCCACAGACACACAAGCAGGCAAAACACTCATAAAAATAAAATTAAAAAAACAAAACTTTTTTTTAAATCAGAGAAGGAAAATACCATGAAAAACTACTTCCATCTTAGAACCAGAACAAATTTGTATCATGTTTCACAGAATTGTTTAGCATTAATATAACAAAAATATTTTTCATAGTGAGCTCTATGTGTGCTACACACACACAAACATCCCTCAATGTATATATATCTCTGTGTGTACAAACCTAAGAACAAAGTCAGGAGGATACCAGGTGTCCTTTCTATCATTCTTCCCTTTATTCCCGAGACAAGGTCTATCACTGAATCTGGAACTAGTGGGAATCCAACAAGCCTGAACAATGCTCCATCCTTGCCCCTGACCTCTCATAATGAAGGTTACAGGCGCATGTATGCTGTGGGAAATGCTTTTGTATACTGTAAACTGTAAAGATTTGTCACTCATATTGGTTTAATAAAATGCTGATTGGCCAGTAGCCAGGCGGGAAGTATAAGCAAGGCAAGCAGACTAGGAGAATTCTGGGAAGAGGAAAGGCTCAGACAGTCACCAGCCAGATGCAGAGGAAGCAAAATGAGAATGCTGCACTGAGGGGAGGTACAAGCCACATGGCTAAACACAGTCAAGAACTATGGGTTAATTTAAGTTTTAAAAGCTAGTCAAGAATTCACAAGAATTGTTTTTTTTTTTTTAAAAAAAGAAACAAAGAAAAACTATGGTGGTATATTATTTGTGTTTTAGTAAATAAAGCTTGCCTGAAGATCAGAATGCAAAGTAGCCACACTAGTCAGGCATACAGACCACACAGTGGTGGCACACCCCTTTAATCCCAGCAGCCACACTAGTTAGTCACAGAGGCTGGGTGGTGGTGGTGGACGCCCTTAATCCCAGCACTAGAGAGGTATATAAAATGGAGGTGACAGAGCTCACGCTCAGTCAGTCTCAGTCTGAGTATTCATGTAGGCAGAATCACCCATTTCAATCTGTGGCTGAGATAAGAGCCACTTTGCTTTTCTGATCTTTAGCTTGAACTCCAGTATCTGTCTCTGGGCTTTTATTATTCAAGCTACAAAAGCCTTTCAGGCTAGAGAGATGGCTCAGTGGTTAAGTATGTTCTTCCAGGACCCTGGCTCAATTCCCAACACTCACATGGTGGCTCACAACTGCCTATAAATCCAGTTCCAGGGAATCCAAGACCCTTTTCTGCCCCTTGGGGATACCAAGCATGCAAGTAGTGCACAGAAGCACACATAGGAAAAATATATATACAAGTAAAATAAAATATTTAAAGATCTTTATTATGAGAGGGGACAGATCAGTTTAATATGTAGAAGTACTCATGGTTATAATTTCAAGACAGATGTTTGATTTTTAAGTCTTTAACAAAAGAGAAACAGCAAGGAACAGGACTTACTAAATGTTAATGTGGGAAATCTGAACAGAGACACAGAGAGAATACGCAGAGTTGAAGGAGACTGCACATGTGTTGCTTTTATTGGTTAATGAATAAACTGCTTTGGACCTATAGGAGGGCAGAACAGAGGTAGGTGGGGGAAAACTAAACTGAATGCTAGGAGAAAGGCGGGGTCAAGAGATGTCATGTATCTGCCACTGGGAGCAGGCAAGCCTGAACCTTGCTGGTAAGTCACAGCCACATGGCAATACACAGATTAATAGAAATGGGTTAAATTAAGATGTAAGAGCTAATAGAACAAGAAGCTAGAGCTAATAGGCCCAGCAGTGATTTAATTAATACAATTTCTGTGTGGTTACTTTGGGAGTCTGGGCAGCTAGGAACAAACAAGTGGCCTCCCTACAACAGAAGAGGTCATGTAGTTGCCCAAGGAGTAACATGCTATACTGGTAAACCACAGCCTCATGGCAATACACAGATTAATAGAAAAGGGTTAATTTAAGATGTAAGAGCTAGCTAGGAATACGCCTGAGCCATTGGCCAAACAGTGTTGTAAATAATGTAGTTTCTGTGTGATTTTTTTGGGTCTGGGAAGCTGGGAAATGAAAGCACAGTCTCTGTCTATAAAATGTTGTGAACAATTATGGCTGAACGTACTACACAAAGGCTTCATTACACTATTTTCTGTATGTTTTAAAGTTTTCATTACGAAAAAGACCAATACTCACCTATGAGATCACTTCGATCTAATAACAATTCTAGGTCTTCATCACTAATGACCTTCTCTCTTGATCCTTTTACTTCCCTATAAAAACAAGATCCAAATATTATCAGACTATACTCAGAACTATGCATTACATTTTTCTAAATTAAGAAATGCTGGAGGAGCTGGAGAAATGGGTTAGAGGTTAAGAGCACTGACTGATCTTCCAGAGATCCTAAGTTCAATTCCCAACAACCACATGGTGGCTCACATCATACATGCAAGTAGAACACTTATCTACATGATATATAAATAAATCTTAAAAAGGGTAGGGGTGGAACAAGAAATGTTGCAGATTAGACAGGTAACTCAGGGGTTAAGAGTACTGAATGATCTTCCAGAGGACCTGTGTACCATTCACAGCACCCACCATGTAGCTAATAACTGTCAACATTTAACTCTAGTTCCAGGGGATCCAATGCCCTCTTCTTGCTTCTGTGTATGCACATACTGTAGATATACATTCAAGAAAAACATCTGTATAGATTAAATAAAAAGTTAAAAAATTTGGGGCCAACACAATGACTTAGTGGGTGAAGGTGCTTGCCACCAAACCTGATGACCTAAGCTTAATCCCCAAGATCCAAATTGCAGAAGAAGAGAACCAAGTTGTGCTTTGACCTCCACACAGGCCCACTGGCAAAAGAATTCTCATTCTCTCCTTCCCTATACACCTAGCTATATATATTATAAAATTTAGAGAAAACTTACCTTTCATAATCTCTAGATTTTAATAATTCCATTAATTCCTTAGGATCTAAGAAATTCTTAGATTGACTTAACCCAGACTGACCACCTTTGAAATGATCTAGAAAGGGAAATAAAATCAAAACAAACAAATCAACAAATTCATACTATAAATTTCTTTGAAAGCTACAATCTATTACAAACCAGGAACGAGGCTTACAATTTGAAAGAAAATTTAACATTTACGAATTATGTTTTGTGCCATTTCATTCACGGACCGATAACTTTCAAAAGATTTTTTTTTTCAGACTGTCATAAAAGAAGAAAAATGAAAACCCCTTAGTTCTTGCTGGAAGTATACATTTTTTTTTGGAAATTTAGAAAAGGTTTGATATTTACAAACAGATAAACACAGCCCCTCTATAAAAACAACATATAAACAATGATTCAAACAGCTTATTCATAATAAACACAATCTGAGAGTATTTCAAATGTCCATCAACAAGTAAATGAACTACTGAGTTTAATAAAATTGCTCTAATATATAACATATAGATGAATCTCAAAATATAACAAAAACAGAAAAACAGCACAGCTAAACAGTGGAAAACTATTTATTTTGTCACACTGTGACCAAAACCAAAACAGTGTGTGTCAAAGAAGCACGGGGAATGACTGAAAAGGATACAATGGACTTTCTGGAGTTGTATGTTTGTCACAATCATTAAATTGCACACTTAACATTTATGTATTTTATCATATGTATATACTGCATTTCAATAAGTCTGTATTTTTATATTCCTTAATATTTTAAAATTAGTATCTTCAAATACTACAGACTTAAGAATACATAATCATAGATAAAATTTATGTAAACTAAAACTAGGTTCAACATTTAATTAATTATAATTTTATCGGATTTCTTAACACAAGTTAAAAATTTTTGAAAGACAAGGCTCATTTTACTCACTCTGAAATTTTTAACTACAACCTAAATTTTCTACCAAGTCAAATTAATTTTATCTCAAATCTAACCTGCTTTTCCATCAAAACCAGGTATGAGGGCCAACAAGTTTGATGATCTGAATTAAATGCCTGAAACCCATGTAAAGGTAGGACAGAAACAATTCTAAAATTATCCTCTGACCAATATACTTGTGAGTGCATACACCCATATACATACAACTATACATAAACACAAAATAATAAAGACTATGAAGTTAAAAAATAGCAATGAGCCAGAATGTGGAGACAGAAAACTATTATAAAAAATTGAAATCCTAAGCTCAATTTTTCCTTAGGTATCCACTGTACTACTTAAAAATAGAACTATCCTTGGACAGACAGTGGTGGTACACACCTTTAATCTTTCCTAGCACTTGAGAGGCAGAGGCAGGTAGATCTCTTAGTTTAAGCCTGGTACATATAAGTGAATTCCAGCACAGTCAGTCAGAGATACACAGAGAAACACTGTCTTGAAACACTCCAAAAAAAAAAAAAAGAAAAAAAAAGGTATCCCTAGAAACCTTGGGAAATAAGACATGAAGCTCCTCACTCATTTTCCCCTTCCAAAGAATCTATGCTACATTAAATGGAATTTGATATTACTATTATGAAATACCATTGGCATCTAATATTCATTATCTTGAAAGGTCTTAAGTTTTAAAGGTTTTGGTAAACAAATATTTTACCAGAAATATCTTAAGTTTTAAAGGTTTTGGTAAACAAATATTTTACCAGAAATATGCAAAGCATTATGTTAAGTTTTATATGACAGATTTGGGGACATTATATCAATGAACTCCCAAAGGTTCATTATTCTTGACCCTTTCCCTTAATAGTTATCTAATCCCTGAGTCTCTGTCTATGAACAGCAACTCAATGTACGCTGTCAGCAGCTCCAAATCCCCTATCGCACATTTAAATCCTGTGTCATCAAGCTGTATTAATTTTCTTTAGAAAGTAACAAAAATGGAAATACTTAACACAAAAAAAACATCACTTACATGTAATGTTACCTGTAATAGCACTTAGAGGGCTGGAGAGATGGCTCACGTTTAGAGCACTGTCTACTTTTACAGGGGACCTGGTTTCAGTTCCTAGCACCTACATAGAGGCTCACAACCATCTATACCTTCAGGTTCAGGTGAGTCAACACCCTTGTCTGGTATCTCTAAGCATTAATCTTGTACATGGGGGACAGACATACATGCAGGCAATATACATATACACAAAAATAAAAAAATAATTATAAACAAGTTAAAAATCATTTACTTTTATGGATGATAAGCTTCTCCAGTTTTCTCTTAGCAGCTGCTCTTTCCACAATTTTCTGATCAATAGTATTTGCAGTTACAAGGCGATATACAACAACTGGCTTTGTCTGACCAATCCTGTGACATCTATCTTGGGCCTGGAGATCAGACTGGGGATTCTTAAAGTTGAAAAGAAAGGTACAGTTAGCAGAATCATGTTAAAATTAACTTAAACTTGTGGGGCCAGCACTATGGGAGCAGAGGCAGGTGGATCTCTGAGTTCAAGGCCAGCCTGAGTGAGTTCCAGGACAGCCAGAGATACAGAAAATTTGTCTTAAAAAAACTTAACAGTCAAGTACATGATAAGAAACTTTGAAGTGATTTTTAGATGCACTTTAAATTCCAGAATGACTGCATCAGTTACCACTCATACAGAACAGGTGTACAAATTTCTATGTAAATGCTCCCACAGGTTACAGAGAGATGGCTCAATGGGGAAAACCTAACCACCTCAGTTTAATCCTCAGGTATAGTGGTATAGTATTTGTGTTTAAATAAATAAAGCTTGCCTGAAATCAGAAAGCAAAGCAGCCACAAGTCAGCTTTACAGGCCAGGGAGTGGTGGTGCGTTCTTTTAATCCCAGGACTTGGGAGGCAGAGCCAGAAGGAGCTCTGTGAATTCAAGGTCACCCTGGACTACGTAAGATTGAATCTGTCTAAAAGAGAAGCAGAGCTCAGTGTGTTGAACCCCAATATCTGTCTCTGGGACTTTATTATTCAGGCTACAGGATTCACATGGTGAACTAATTCCTGTATGTCGTCCTCTGATAGCTACTTGTCTTTCTCTCTCTTACTTACTGACTTACACACACACACACTGAATGTGTTTCAAAAAAAAACTTTTTTAAAGATTTATTTATTATGTATACAGTGTTCTGTCCGTCTGTATGCTTACTGGCAAGAAGAGGGCCCCAGATCTCATTACAGATGGCTGTGATCCACCATGTGGTTACTGGGAATTGAACTCAGGACCTCTGGAAGAGCAGTCAGTGCTCTTAACCTCTGAGCCATCTCTCCAGCCCTCAAAATTATTTAATACTCTGAAAGTATGTCATTTTTATAGGCAGAAAACTTGATGAAAAATTCCTACCTGCAAATAGGCATTTAAATACAATTGTAATATATGTAATAAAGGATGAAAATTTCAGCACAGAAATATAGTCAGCATATTGCTATACTTCTTACCCAATCACTGTCATAAATGATAACCGTATCCGCCGCTGTCAAATTAATGCCTAAACCACCAGCTCGTGTACTCACTAAGAAAAGAAAAACATCTGGATCCATGTTGAAACTGTATATCTAAAAGCAAAAGGAACATAAACATAAGCCATTAAAATAAAAAAAAAAACTTTAAAACTGACGGGTGGAAAGCATTAATTTTAAATATCACTGTCTTTTTCAACAAAACTAGGAAACAATTATAATAGCTAATAAAACCTCTGCATGTTTAAACTTTACTTTTCAAGCACTTATACTATGCATGATATTTTTATTTTGTTAAAGCTATATGTCATACTCAGTAACAAAAGAAGTAAAAACAGTGAAAAAGATGGCTCAGCCAGTAAAGTACCTACCTGCAAGATGATTTGAGTTCAGATCCCTGGCACCTATGAAAATGTCACTAGCGACAGAGCTGGTGAAAGAAACTTAAATGGCAGACAGGCTGTAGCTCACCAGCCTGAGAGCCTAGCTAATTAATGAGCTCTATGCTCAATTGTTGTCTTGGTGCATGCATATGTGCAAACCCACACAACCAACATATACATAAAACAACACAAATAATGGAAACAGTATAAGAAATGAGATGGATAGTATGGAAAAAAATTTTGCTCATGTCACTCAAAAACAACATTACATACTTTGCTTCATGTTAAGTAACTCTTATCCTAAACCATATAAAAGTCAACGAAGAATATATAATTTAAACGCACAAGGACAGATAGATAGTCATGCACGGTGGTTCACACTTATAATTACAGCAGTCGGAAGGCTAAGTAAGGCTAAGTGCTCCAATATGAGCCACACTCTAGTTCAAAGCTGGCCAGGACCAAACACTGCAATTATGTCACACAAAACATTGCCCAGCAAAAAGGCTCCAGGGTAAAAGGCTCTTGTCTCCAAACTTGACAACAAGAGGTCAATCCCTGTTACCCACATGACAGAAAACACAAAGAAATGCTTTAAAAATAGAGGTTGGAGATAGTGTAGTGAGTAAGAATGCTTATTTCTCTCCCAATGGCTGGAATTCAGGTCCCGGAGCTTATATAACCTCTTCTAGGATTCACAGGCACCAAATCTTAAAAAAAAAAAAAAAAAAAACCTAGCCAGGCATTACCAGCTCATGCCTTTAATCTAAGCACTCGGGTGCCCAAGGCAGGTGACTCTGAGTTTGAGACCAGTCTGGTCTACAGAGTTTCAGGATAGCCAGAGCTACACATAGAAACCAACAAACGACAACAACAAGAATAAGGGAATGCTGAATAGATGCAATGGACTGATGTATCTCAAATGATGAAAAGGAGCAATGGTTAATGGCAGGTTCTAGATGGAATAATAGTAGTCAACTAAGTCCTTCTAACTGCCACACACTTTAAAATTTTCATGCTAAAAGATGAAAAATGGGATGAAAATCAGAAAGCAATGCCTTATTATCTACAGTAGTGCTTAAGTAGGACATTATTATATCTAAGACTGTGCCAGAAGATTACATGTATGAGACTCAAAACTAAGATCTGTTAGTACTAAATGAAAATGCTTGTCTTTGATCCTATCACAGGGATTTTAGTCATATTAATTCAAAGATGACAACAGAAGTTACAAAGATAACTTCATGTGTATGGACTTACATTTTTTTCTCTTTCTGAATAAGACATGGACCCATCAAGTCTGCTAAATGTGAAGTTTCTAAGATGACAATAATCCATCAAGATGTCCAACATGCTTGTCATTTGTGAAAAAACCAGCACCTGAAATTTAAATACATCTTAATGTCTATACTGACTCATGAAAAACTAAATGGTTAAAATTCTTATCAGAAATACCCAACCTTGTGACCTCTTTTTTTAAGTTCTGGCAGCATTCGATCCAAAATTAAGAACTTCCCAGAATTTGTTACCAATTCTTCATCAATCTTAAAAGTAGACAAGAAAAAGAAAGAAAATTGTTACTATAATGACCAATCATTTGCCATTTTAATAGTTCACTTCTTTCTTAAAACATGGTCACCTTGACTAGCCTGACTCTCAGAAATTCATGTGCCTCTCTCTCAAGTGGTAGGTGAATTGGGATTAAAGGCATGTGCTATAACACCCTTATAACAGCCTTAATAGTTCAATTTTAATGACAAGTGACTATTTGGTCTTTTTAAACTGAAAGTTACTTTCCAAGAAAAAAAAAAGACTCTAAAGGGGGAAAATAAACAATAACTGACTAAATTATTAAAGTCTAATTGTGAACTTATCAATGAAATATAACACTTTGTATAGTCAGGTATGGTGGCACATGTCCGTAATCCAAGCACTTAGGGGACAGAAGCAGGAGGAATGAAATCCAAGGTTAGGCTCAGTTATATAGAAGAAGGCTTGAGGCTAGTCTCAGTTAAAAAATAAAAATTGGACAGAAATCCCAACAAGCCAGCCCTTCAATGTTACACACAAAGCTGTCCTGACTTTCCACAGGTGTGCTGTGGTATACACACAACACACATATACACACTAATGGTAATAAGTAATTTTTAAAGGAAATACTTTGTAGCTAGAGATCTCCCTTAGCAATTAAAAGGATATTTACTACTCTTCCAGTTCCCAGCACTTTCCAGGCTGTTCATAACCACCTATAATTCCAGTTTCAGGGTTCCGATCCCTTCTGGCCTCCTCAGGCACATGTGCACAAAGCCACCCACAAACACACAGGCATACACATATAACTACAATATAAACATAAGCCAGGCAAGGTGGTACATGCCTTGAATCCCAGCCCAGGCAAGCAAATACTAGTACAGAGCGAGTTCCCTGGCTACAAAGTTAAAACCCTATCTCAAAAAAGGCAAAAAAAAAAAAAAAAAATCAATAAATTAATGAAACAAAACAGCATAGTATTTAATCTATCAAAAAATGTTTTGCTTCAATATAAAAACACAGAAAATAAAAACTAAATTAAATGATATTTACCTTAAACTCTTGTGTGACTGGGTCTATAGGGTATTCAATCATATATGGATGATTGCAGCACTTACGAAGCAGCATCATTATATTCTGCAGCTTCAAATTAACTTCAGATTCTATAGGGATATTAACAGCCACAATACTCCTACCAAAAACACAGCATATAAGTATGACAAAGGTAAAAAATACAATTTAAATACCTAAATTTGTCTTTAAACACTTACCTTTCTCTGTTTACATCTGGCTGTATCTGACTTATTAGTTTTTCTAATTCACTAGGAAATTCATCTGTTTCCCTGTAATTTATTAATTTTCTACTTCGCCGTTTTGGTCTTCCAGTAGGACTTAGCTCAATTGTTTCCTTCTAAAGAGAATACATAAAAAGCCACCTGTTTAAAAACTGCTGAAGCTCTAAATATGAATAAAGTATGTTTTTATGTATACCTGATAATCATACACCCCACTGCAACTTTTACTACGGTATATGTACTATGGAAATTTCGAATACTCTCAAATCCTCTTGTTTACTGACACCTCTTTAGAAAAGGAAAAACAGTTGAAGGGAGTTCGCCTAGTCAATAAGCCTTTAGAAAAGTGATTCTCAAAGATCCTGTGGTTGCAAAATGAACTCCAAGAGTGGGGGTTGATAGGATGCAGGAGGATAATTGTGGTCAATGTACATGATATACTTGAATGAAAATGTCCTTATAAAACCCATTACTACATATAATAAATATGTCTCTCCAAGAACATTCTCTAGGTGATGATTAGTCTGACTTTTTGTCATCAAACCCACGCTACTGCACATTTAGATATGCACATTTTGAACAAGTACTTCCAATGATCACAAAACAAAACACAGATGATCACTTAAAGTGTAGGAGGACTGTAGTTAACATAAAGTACCTTCTACTTTGAGCCTATTGACCCACAAAGTCCTGAAAATAGGTGAGGAGACAAAAAACTGAAATCAGTCATGAAATTAAGTCACCTCATTTACAGTTACTTCAAAACAACTATTACCTCACAAGATCCAAACATGTTTGCAATCGTGCGGTTCACAATAGCTTTATAGAAGATCTCCTGTTTGTTTGAAAGTGGTGCATAAACAACTACTTCTCGCTTAGGAGGGACTTCAAGAGCAACATCAGACTTCAGTCTTCTCAGTAGAAATGGAGTTAAAATCTAAAATTTAAATATAAACAAATAAGTGAGCATTAATTATTGTTGTTCCCCAAACCAGAACACTGAGCCACCATAAACCCTTTCTTACTCTTGAATATCTCTCCTTGAGATTTCCTCTTCCTAAAGTATCTCCTTGAGATTTCCCCATACTAGACTAGCACTTGATAACTTATAAACACGTATATACTCAAAGACACCATTACAAGCTTACACAAATAGTTGACTATGGTTGCTTATGCCTTAAATCTAGCACTCCAGTGGCAGAAGCAGGAAGATTATGAGTCAGAGGCCAAGCTGATCTATAGAAAAACCTTGTCTCAGGGAGGAGAAAAAAAGTTTACACAAATATATGTAGAGAAAAAAATAATTACAACATATATGCCAGTAAGTTACTTGTAGCATACATTAGAAACCATTGTTGAGAAATGGGTTTTAAAACATATAATTCACAAAATAACTATAAGAAATCCAGACATTTGAGTATCTTTGGTATGGTAATGAGATTAATCCCAGGTTTATATAAACAAAACCAACTAGTTTAATTTAATTTTTTCAATTTAATTTTGGCAGATATATAAATTCTTCCTGGAGAACAACTGCCTGTTTTTATAGAGCCTATGTAATATGGTGGGGAAATGGCTCAATGGTAGAACGCTTATCTGGGACACACTACCAAAATAAAGGCAACAGGTGATATAAAATTTAGACCAAAGAGTCTGTTTGTAAAGACAAGCCCTTTAACCCAGAAATCTCTTCTATGAAAACAGAAAACAGGAAGAGATTTAAGAAAAGATATTTTAAGCTAATTTATAATACAGGAAAAATATTGATATAAAAACTATGTGTCTGCCCAACACTCAAGAAAAAAACAAGAAAAACTTATATAACATCCATCAAAACAAAGTCCCTGTCTATATAGTGAGGCCAGCCAGGGCTACATAACAAGATCCTGTCTTTAAATAAAATCAGTAAGAGATAAAATATAATGTGCCAAATATTCACACAGGAAAAACTTTAATCTCTTTTAAAGCATAGTAAAAATAACTTCTGTAATGAAAAACTGTTTAATTCACAAAATATACCTAAACAAATGCATATACAGTTGACAGGGGTATGGAAGAACAAACAACACAATAAACATACAGGTAAGGATGAGGACTTGGAAAGGATTTTTTTTAAAAAAATATTTATTTATTATGTATACAATATTCTGTCTGTGTGTATGTCTGCAGGCCAGAAGAGGGCACTAGACCTCATTACAGATGGTTGTGAGCCACCATGTGGTTGCCAAGAATTGAACTCAGGACCTTTGGAAGAGCAGGCAATGCTCTTAACCACTGAGCCATCTCTCCAGCCCCCGGAAAGGATTATTTTTATTTTCTACTGTTTCACCTTTTTTTAATGAGCATAAATAGAAAAATTAAAAAATTGAATAAAATTGTCAGAACACAATCAAAATGCTTCAAAAGCCTATGAGATCTTTGAAAGTTTGTCTAAAGTAAACGTAGGTATGATGGATGGTAGAATGGAATAAGACTTTCAGGAAGCATGAAACACAAGTGGATTAGACAATAACGATGAAAGGAAGTAAACCACATAAACATTATTGGCAAATATTGCATGAACCTACAAGTTTTTAATTGTCTAGCTGATAAATAAAATGGTAAACCAAAAAATGTAAATTTAGCTGATTATTTGAGTTTCTGCCATAAATCAATATGACAAGTCAAAGTAGGGGAAAGAAATTAAATTTAAGGTGACTCATTGTTCAAGTCTCTACTACAGGGGTTAAGACCCTAGAATTACTTATTTTTTAAGTATGAAGTGAGCAGAATAAGGAGGTTCGGCACCTGGTGAAGCATATGTAAAACGTTCTGTTCTCGCTCTTTAGCTATAATATCTTCAGCAGTTTCAGAAAGGCTAGTGATGTCAAACCAAGACTCAAAGCTAGAAAAAAAAATGATTACAAGTTAACCTAACACATGAATTCAATTATACTTACATGATACATATATATAGTTCCATATTTTTATTTTTTATTTATTTATTTATTTATTTATTTTGGTTTTTCGAGACAGGGTTTCTCTGTGGCTTTGGAGCCTGTCCTGGAACTAGCTCTGTAGACCAGGCTGGTCTCGAACTCACAGAGATCCGCCTGCCTCTGCCTCCCGAGTGCTGGGATTAAAGGCGTGCGCCACCATCGCCCGGCTAGTTCCATATTTTTAATTAATTCTTATTTATTTATAGTTTTTTTGCTTTTTGTTTTGTTAGTGTGTATGTATATGTTTGTTTGTTTTGAGATACACAGGGTCTCATTTAGCCCAGGCTGAACTCAAATTCACTATTTTGCCAATTTTGACCATGAACTCCTCCTGGTCTTAACTCCCCTGTCCCCAAATGTTGATATTTATTTTATTTTTGGTTTTTCGAGACAGGGTTTCTCTGTGTAACAACAGCCCTGGCTGTCCTGGACCTCACTTTGTAGACTAAGCTGGCCTCAAACTCATAGAGATCCACCTGCTTCTGCCTCCTGATTGCTGGGATTAAAAGTGTTCACCACTACACCCAGCTTCCAAATGCTGATATTATGGGCATATGCCACTATACACAGCATCAATCTCATATTGGCTTGTGTATTAAAGGCAATTTTTAAAATTCAATTAAAATCTTTACTCCATGAGAATTGTTCTGAAATCTGAAAGAAGACATTTTTTCTAAAAAAGATAATCATATACAAGTCAAATACAAATTATAGAATGAAAAGTTTCTTGTTCATTTGCTTTTGTCCTGCTAAGAATAGAAAACAGGGCTTCAAATATGCTAAACAAAACTTTTTCACTGAGCTACATCTCCAGTCCAAAGCACTTATTTTATGAAAACATTTAAGAATAGTTATGTATATAAGTGATGATGCTCTTTTTGAAAACCAAATCTGAATGGTATCTCTGTACAGGTATAAACCTAACATATGGCTGTTGTTACACATACATGTTAAGAGTGGGTGTGATGCTAAGACTGGAACAGAGGGCTTTCCATACCAACAACTTATATCCTAAGCCCTTGGGTTTTGGCTACATAGCTTAGGCCGGCTTTGAACTCTCAATCCTCCTTCCTCAGCAAAGGGATAGCAGGAATGCACTACCACACGTAGTTCAAAGTTTTTAAGTTCAATATAACTATAATATTAAGCTGAAAAGGGGATTGATTAGTTCTTCCACATGTTAAGAAGGGAGGAAATAGTTTAAAGAATGCAGATATTCATATAGTAGACCACGTATTCTCAAATATAGACAACTCGATGTATGGTTTTAAAATTAAGTTTTCAATTAGCACCTTGAAACTAATTCATAGATCTCTTAAATTTATCCTTTAAAAAATGTTTGCATAGTTACAATAAGAGCTTGGCATTATGTCAGAGTTGAACAATCAAACTTAAAATGCATTCTCAAGATAAAACACCAGATTTCTCATATTCAATTAGCTTTCTAATGCCAACATAAATATCACTCAATTATTTTGTCTGGTGTGGAAAGTCCCTTGTATGTTGTGTGTTGCTTTTATTGGTTAATGAATAAAGAAATGTGTTGGCCTGTGATAGAGCAGAGTAGAGGTAGTCAGTTTCTGTGTGATTATTTTGAGTCTGGACAGCCAGGAACAAGCAGCTTCCAACAAACAAACAGCTTCCTACAACATTTTGTTCTCAATCTTTCTGCTTTATTTCACTTTGGTTTTTCTTACTAATAGAATCTTTTTCTAATCTGAAGATAATTCTCTAGAAACTTTTGGAAAATATAATTTGAATTTCAAATATACCAACAAAAATATTAGGTTGAAACTGGGAATTTCAAAGTTTTCTCTGGTGCCAACTAGTCATATTTTTAACAACTTCTAACCAGACTTCCTTATATGAAATAAAGAACACAGCTAAACTCTTCATCTGACTGAGCTATCCTGTAAAATATCCATATAAAATGAAAGCATTTTAGAATTAAAAAGCTCATGTTTAACTAGTATTTTAATTAGGAAAAACATTTTAAGGTATTGTAAAATTATTTATTTGTGGAAGGGTTGTACACATGTTACACAACACAGGAAGGGAAACAGAAAAGCAAACATGCAAAAGTCACTGACTGCCTGGTACGGGCTTTCAGAACTGAATTCAGGCCTTCAGATTTAGTGGCCTTCACTTGCTGAGCCATCTTCGCAGTCCCTTAAGGGATTGTTTTGTTTCCTTTTAATCAACCTGAATGTTTTAAATCTTTATCTTCTCTCATATATATTCAAATATATATTCATATATATACAAATTGGCTAAAATATCATTTAAATTCAGCTACCAAAAAGAAAGGAATCAGTTTCAGCTAAGAACACAGATTTTTAAGGTCAAAAACCAAACAAACAAAAAACAGAAAACAAGTAACTACCTTACTTACCTTTTCAAGTCATCAAATACATCTGGTAACAAAAAGTTTAGCAATGACCAAAGTTCTGATAAATTGTTTTGCAAAGGAGTACCAGTCAAAAGAAGTTTGTTATCAGCATTGAACCGTTTTAACTCCCTGATTAGCCGGCACTTCATATTCTTAATCCTGTGTCCTTCATCTACTATTAAGTATTTCCAATAGCAATGCTAGAAAATGAATAGAAGAAATTTTAAGAATCATTCTCATAATTTTTGCTCAAAACACTTCTAAACGTAAGACTTCTTTTAAGGGACATTTATTGAACTCCATCAAATGTCATTTTACTATCTATTGGGATTATTCTTTTCTCCTGTTGTCATAATAATAATTAAATTCATAAACCCAGTGCCAATTATGTTCCTTCACTGAAAACCCCCTGATATCACTTGTTAATATTTTTATTCATTCTGAAATCAAAATCATGTTTAGCTTTCCCCTTGGTGCTTTGCCATGTGACATTAGAGTCCTGAAAAACTGGCATTAAAATATTAATAGATTAATGAAAGAAAAAAACCCTATTATTGGTTATATGTACTCCAGAATATGGTTTCATTACTTATTTATTTTTTACTTTTTATTTATTTTGTTTAATTGGGATATCTCTATGTATTCCTAGCTAGCCTGGATCTCAGAGATCACCTGTGTATGTGTATGCCTCCTGAGTGGCTAGTATTAAAGGTGTGAAACACCAGACCAGCTTGCTCCAAAATCTCAAAGCAGTTTTGAAACTTTCATTTTGAGACCTACATAATAAGACTGATAATCTTTTTTTGTTATTTTCTGTTTTTTTTTGTTTTTTTTAAACCACTAAGAAATGGCTTAGTGGTTAAAAGCACTTGTTGCAGCCAGGTGGTGGTGAAGCACGCCTGCCTTTAATCCCAGCCTTCTGGAGGCACAGAAATGAGGATCCGTGAGTTCAAGACCAGCCTGGTCTACAGAGTGAGTTCCAGGACAGCCAGGGATATACAGAGACATCGTCTTGAACCCCCGTCCCCCCAAAAAAAGCCAGACGGTGGTGGTGCATGCCTTTAATATCAGCACTCAAGAGGCAGAGGCAGGTGGGTCTGAGTTCAAGACCAGCCTGGTCTACAGAGTGCCAGGACAGGCTCCAAAGCTACACAGAGAAACCCTGTCTCGAAAAATAGAAAAAGAAAAGAAAGAAAAACAAGTATAACAACAAAAAAGAAAACCACTTCTTACTCTGCCAGAGGATCTGGGTTGTGCACCCACATTGAGGCTCACCGTCTGTTACCCAAAACCTAGGGGATTCAATGATCTCTTCTGACCTCAGAGGGCACCAGGTACACATACATTCAGGCATAACACCCATCACATCAAATAAAAAAACTTTTTTGGCCGGGCGGTGGTGGCGCACGCCTTTAATCCCAGCACTCGGGAGGCAGAGGCAGGCAGATCTCTGTGAGTTCGAGACCAGCCTGGTCTACAAGAGCTAGTTCCAGGACAGGCTCCAAAACCACAGAGAAACCCTGTCTCAAAAAACCAAAAAAAAAAAAAAAAACAAAAAGCTTTTTTGTCTTAAAGAAAGATTAGCAACTTGGATAAAAAAATATGAAATGAGGTACATTTAAACTTTATACAGTTAATTCCCAACAGAATTTAAAAAAAAAGTATTACCGCTTTTTAAATATAACAACTAAAGGGGCTTACTTTTCTGGTAACATAAAAAGCCAAATAATCTGAATAATCTCCCACTACAAAACTTGTATTTAAAAGTGCAACATAAAACACAAAACATGAAATAAGTGAAAGACAAGAGAAAAACCAAAAAGGGAAATGAGATGAAACCTACTAGTAAGTAAGCACTGATAACTTTGCAGTCATCAACACCAACCTCAGTTCCACTACCAACAAAAGCTAAAACCTTAGCAACAGTTCAGTGGCTCAGTGGGAAAGAAAGACTTTCACAACTAGCAATAGGAACTGACAAGGAAGCTTCACTGTCAATATAGGCAAGGTGAAGAAAATATAAATCATGAGTCTTCAGGTTACATATTTAAGTAAGAATCAAGTTACAAAGGAGAATGTATGGTCTGATTTATGTATAAATTATATCTGTTACCTCAATAGTAGTTACTTAGGTCGAAGAATTCTCATGTAGAATTACAAGCACTCCATATTACTTGAAGTGAGCTCTCACTATGTAGTGCTGGCCTGGAACTAGCTATGTGGACCAGGTTGGCATACCTATGCCTGCCAAGCACAGGGATTAAAGGAATGCACCACCACGCCTACCCATACATTGGTTTCTTATATGTTTACTGTAAAGAAATAGCTTTTAGAATTTGTGTGTGTGTATGTGTCCCCTTGAAGATAGGGTGTAACTCTGTGATGCAGGCTAGTCGCAAGTCAAAGTAATCCTCCTGCCTCTGCATTATGAGTACTAAGATTACAATCATGACACCAGATGCTATTGTTAATTTTTAACAGTACACATTTTTATAACTATAGAGCTATGGCTACTGCCAAATCACATTCAACAATATCACATACAAAAATGGAACATTTGATAAACACTGTCTGTGGGTGTGTTAGCTATTACTACTCTTCTATGAGTTGTGTGTTTTGATGTAATATTTTAGCCACTATCTATGCTACTTTCTTTGCTTCATGTAAAAAAAAAAAAGCTAAGGATTTGGGCAGTGGTGGCACATGCCTTTAATCTCAGCATGCTGGAGGCAGAGGTTAGTTAATCTTTGCGTTTGAGGCCAGCTACATCTGCACAGTGACTTTCAGAACAGCTAGGGACATGAAGAAGCCCCATCTTTTTTTTAAAAAAAAAAAAGAAAGAAAGTGCTAAGGGAACTCCCTCAGGCTCAGAAATACAAAGCAGTAACAACTACATGTAATTCAGCTGGAGTAGTGATACATGTAATTCAGCTGGAGTAGTGAGAGAAAAAAGCAATTAACTACATGTAAAAATAACGATTTCTAGTCATAGTTGAATAAAACTGAACCAATAAATCACACACAACTACTAGTTCTCAAATTGATCTATAACATATTTACAGATCAGATCCATGTATATATGTATGGCTGATTGTAATACTTTAATACGGCCAGTTTAAAATGTCAAGAGTCTCTAATTCTAACAGACAACAACTTTCAACACAATCTTTCTATAAAGGCTCTAGCTTCTAAAGGAAATACAAAGTACTTTACTTCAACCACAATGAAACAAGTGTTAATGGATGGCAAGAGCATGAATTTAAAAATCTGAGTCATGAACTACAGCCATCTATCTGTACCTGTAAAGCATTCTGGTCTCTCATGGCTATTTCAAATGATGTGATTACCACGGGATGAATCTGCAGTGTCCCTTGTCTTTTGTGGATATTCTTTACCAATTTTCGACGTTCCTGCCGGGTTCCATGATACAACATAGTAGGAATCTATAAGATTATATTAATTCAGAACAAAATATGAGTTGAAAAATAAACAAATGACTTTCTAGAAGATAATTTTAAGTTCTATTTCCCTATGACAAAATAAGTCAACTTAATAAATCATTTGGCTAACATAAGAGAAAATGGGGGGAAAAAAGCACCCCTAAACCCACAAAAACAAAACGGTTTATGAGACAGATGAGTAAGTCAATTCTGGAACATATTCTTCTCAAGTATTCTCAAGGCAAGGACATAGACAAGATAGCATGTGTCTGCAGTACTTGTGCTTAAAAGCAAGCACTTATAAACAAGCTAGGTGCTGGTGGTTAATCCCAGCACTTGGGAGGCAGAGGCTGGCAGATCTCTGTGAGTTCAAGGTCAGTCTGGTCTACAAGAGCTAGTTACTTCCAGGACAGGCTCCAAAGCTACAGTGAATCCCTGTCTCAAAAAACAAACAAACAAAAAAAACCAAACAAACAAAAACAATCACTTATAAACAAGTGCAAAAACAAGTCTTTTGCAATCCAGAACTCACTATTTAAGGAACTGATACATACAAAAATGAGTATCATTGGAGGGAGTGGGGAGATAACATGCATTTGGGTTTAAAAAAATGCCTGGAAGAATAAACATAAGGAAACTGGAGAAACAATTTAGCAGTTACAGTACTTGCTGCTCTTCCAGGACATGGCTTCCATCCCCAATTCCCACATTATGGCACACAAGTCTTTAATTCCAGTTCCAGGGGATTTGGTGCCCTATACTGGCACAAGACATGCATGTGGTATACATTTGAAAATAATTTTAAAAATAAAAGGAATAGTAGGGCACACCTTTATTCCCAGCGCTCAGGAGGCAGAGGCAGGTGGATCTCTGTGAGTTTGATGCCAGCCTGGTTTACAGAGCTAGTTCCAGGACAGCACAGCTAGGGCTGTTACACAGGGAAACCCTGTCTTGAAAAACCATAAAGAAAAAGAAAAAAAATAACAAATAAAAAGAATAAACATGATATGCTGAGCAGTCAAGAGGCTGAGGAAGCAAGACTGCAGTAAATCATTGAGCTAAACCTCTGAGAACAGCTGGGCTACAAAGTTGAAACCATGTCTCAACAAATCAAGCCGAAAAATAAACAAAGAATATTCTTTTATGTAGATCTGTCTCAGATGAATAAATCTGTGAAATCCCAAATATAATCCCAGGACATTTTAAGCAAAACAAACCAAAAAAAAAAAAGGGCTGTTCAAATTGAATAAGTCAAATTAGATTCAATATTTATGAGAATCTATTAAGTTACTATGGGTGATCTATAATTCAAGCAACAAAACAGAAAAAATATATGCAATAATATTAATGTAAGAAAATATATCTTACTTCTGGGGTAAATCTTTTGAATTCAGCCATCCAGTTTGGAAGCGTAGACAAAGGGCCACAAACAAGAAAAGGTCCAGGTACTCCCCTCTGAATCATCAATGCAATTGTAGCAATGCACTGAACAGTCTTTCCCAAACCCATTTCATCTGCTAAAATGCCATTAATTCCATTTTCCCAAAGCATCTGGACAAAAGAATACACTATATGTAAATATGAACAAACATTTACTAAATCAACAAAGGATTCTGTTTAAAAACACAATCAAAACTATGAGGCCAAAATAATAAAATAAATTATAACAGAAGTCCTTTATCAAAGCCATAAAGTGTTGAAGATCTGACAAGTTCATTTTCCTGTTAAAACACTCAGAAAATGCATAGAAAGGACTGGAGAAATGACTAAGCAATTAAGACCATTTGCTTCTCTTCCACAGGATCAGAGTTCAGATCCTACCACCTGTAACTCCAGCCACAAGGAACCCAATGCAATCTTCAGGATTCTGCACTGTTCAATAGACAAGTACAAGGTACACATGCATACTCCCACATTGTGTATACAATAAATTTTTAAAAAATACACACAAATATTTCCTTTATACTAACAGAGCAACTTGAGTAGTGGTATATAATCTACTAAATTATTAGAGAAAAGCCAGGCAGTAGAGGCACACGCCTTTAATCCCAGCACAGAGACATGAGCCAAAACATGAAAACACACACACATTATCAATGATAAATAAAATCTGAAAGGCAAAATAATTTAGCAAATAGTGCTTGCTGTGCAAGTCTGCTGACCTAAGCTCAACTGTGAAACTCCACCTAAAGATGGAAGAGCACTGACTCCACAAAATCATTTTGTGATATCAACATGTGTTGTGGTGCGCACCCCAACCCCCACATAGACACAATAATAATAGAATTGTTTTTAAAAAGGAAACAATTCATTACCCTGAGCCATTCCATGCCTTCTACTTGGTACCACCTCATCACTCCTCCTGTGAAGTGTTTTGGTTGTTGAAAAGGTACAGGCTGTCCATTACATTTCCGAACTGGGTCAAAAAAGGATTTCGAATTCTCCCTAACCGTTTGAGACAATCTATCTTTAATTATACTATTTGAATCCTTATTTTTCTGAAGATCTTCTACACAGAGACTAGCAGTGGAAGAGCTTTCATCCTGTAATGAGAAATATTTAATTAAAAGTTTGATATTAAACGCTGCTAACAAGCTGGTGGCATAGATCTCAGTGGGTAAAAATCACTTACTATGCAAGCCTGGAGTCCAGAGTTCAAAACAAGCATGAGAAACTACTGATAGCACTGACTTCCCATGTACACAGAGATACGGAGGCACACACACACACAACATGCATGAAATATTTTTCAAAAAAGAAAATGTAATGAAATCTATAATACTGTAGCTACTAGATACGGAGAATAAAACCTGTACACACAGTAAAAAAAATCAAGACATTTCCATTCCCATATAAATGTAAAGTCATTTAAAAAAATGTGAAGGCATAAAAAAAAAAAAAAACAGGGCTGGAAATACCTCATAGTCTTCTGAACTTGCAGAAGACTAACTAAGCTCATTTCCCAGTACCCTCCTCCACTCTAGCTCTAGAAAATTCCTTTTTATGGCCTCTTCGGGCATTCAAATTCACATGTATACATACATAGACACATAAATAAAAATAATCTTTAGGTTGGGCAGGGATAGCACATGCCTTTAATCCTAGCACTAGGGAGGCAGAGGCAGGTGGATCTGAGTCCAAACTCAGCCTGGCTAAAAAGAGTGAGGTCCAGGACAGTTAGTGCTACACAGAAAAACTGATTCTAAAAACTAAAGAAAACAATAAGAAGAAAAAAAAAAAGCAATCTTTTAAAAAGGAATGTCAGTATATTTCTACTTGTGAAACTCAATAACAACTTAATGATGGTTTAAAAAAATGCCCTTTTTCTTTGTTTGGGAACAGCCTCCTATGTATCACAGGATGGCTTTGAACTTACTATGAATGCCCGACTGGTCTAAAACTCATAATCCTCCTGGTTCACCTGAAATTACTAGTAATATCAGGCTCAAGATACCATTAACTCCTGTTTTAAAATGGTAAGGAGTGGGGTGGTGGCAGTGCGCATCTTTAATCCAGTACTCCAGAAGCAAGCAGATCTGAGTTTGAGGGGAGCCTGGTCTACAGAGGGAGTTCCAGGACAGCCAGGGCTGTTATAGAGACACTCTCCCTCAAAAAATGTAGGGAGGGAGGGAGGGAGGGAGGGAGGGAGGGAGGGAGGGAGGGAGGGAGGGAGAGGAAGGGAGGGAGGGAGGGAGGGAGGGAGAGAGAGAGAGAGAGAGAGAGAGAGAGAGAGAGAGAGAGAGAGAGAGAGAGAGAGAGAAAGTTAAGAAGTAAGATGGCTCAACATTTACTATCAATCCTTACAATGGAAGATCTGACTTGTTCAATCCCTGAGACCCACAAATAAAGAGAAACCACATCCCCTAACTAAATGAATGTAGATCAAAACTAATGCCAAAGGGGCCAGTCAGATGTCACAGAAGAAAAGGCGCCTACGATCAAGCCTATGTTGTCTTCTGTGCTCCACAAGTGCCACGACACATACACATCATGCACAGAACACACACAGTAATAAAATGTATAAATCTTACCTCATTGTCCTTATGCTTTTTAGCCACTGACAAAATTTCCTAAAAGGTTGGAAAAAATAAAAATAATGTGTAAGATTATCACTTCCATGACCCCAGCAATATGGTCCAGGCAAACTAATACTACTCTCATCGTTAATCAAAGAAGCATCTCTTTATAGTGAACAGTAGTGAATGCAGAGATGCATGGCTGATGAATACACTCAGGACCTATGTTTAGTCCCTAATATTTTGGGGGAAAAGGGGAGGGAGAAAGAGATCCAAGAAAAGAACATGGGATGAAATACTTTAAAGAAGCATAAACTGGTAGTGGTAATGCCTTTAATCTCAGAATTGTAGAGGCAGAGACAAGTAGATCTCTGCAAGTTCAAGGTCAGCTTCATCTACATAGCAAATTCTAAGCTAGTTAAGGCTAAACAGTGAGACCCTGTCTCAAAATAAAAAATGATTAACATTAAGATTCTTGCCAGGCAGTGGTGGCACACGCCTTTAATCCCAGCACTCGGGAGGCAGAGGCAAACAAATCTCTGTGAGTTTGAGGCCAGCCTGGTTTACAAGAGCTAGTTCATCCAAAATAGTCCCCTCACTGCCTCCACACATTATTGCTATAAACCAGAATGCTTTGCTCTATTTTCTCTATCAAAAAAATTCTGATATTAATTTATAAAAATCCACTTAAGCTAATAAATATATGATAAAGGCTGATATAACTGTATAATACTGTAACCCCAGAACTCAGGAGGCTGGGACAGCAGAATCCAAGTTAGAGGTCAGCCTGAGCCATATACTAAGACTCTGTCTCAAAAAAATTAAAATTAGGGCTAGATAGATGACTCAGTGGTTAAGAGCATGGAAGTTCAATTCCTATCATCCACATGGTAACTCACAATCTTTCTGTAATTCTGGTTCCTGGGGATCTGATATTCTGTTCTGACTCTTAGGACACTACACATTACATACACAGGCAAAACAGCCATAAAAATAATTTTTTTTTTAAATTAAGTAGCTTTGTTTTCTTAAAACAGGATCTCACTACATAGCCCTGTCTGGCCTAGGAACTATGCAGACCAGGCTGGACTGCCTGGCTGTCACTGCCTCCCAGTTGCTCGAATTAAAGGCAATTGTCACCAAGTCCAGTTAAGTAAATACATTTTTAAAGAAAAACCTACAGTAGGTTTTAGTCAACATCCAATATTAAGTAACCTCCTTAGAGTATTACCTCTTTTGACATGACCTCTGCAATGTTGTACGATTCTTCTTCTCTTCCTCTTTTTTTTCTCATGACTATAAAACAAAACCATGTAATTTTTTTATAGCAAGTAAAAACAGAAGGGCAAACATACATTCTTCAAGCAGGAACAAAGTTAATTTACCTGAGTTCTCTTCGCTTGCATCAACTAAATTTTTACCCTATAAAATAAAGATTTAGAAGGTTAGTATTTTTGTTATTAATTTTGTGTTTCGCCCACATGTATGTCTGTGCACCATGTGTATGCCTGATTCTGTGGAAGCCCATAACGGTGTTCAGACTTATTCTTGCTTCTTCAAGGATATATGACTAGATGCTTGAGATAAAGTGTGACTACAGAATATTTTGCCTAGACAAAAGAATATTTTGATCTAGGGTGTGGTTACTTAATGTTTTGAGACATGAAGAAACGACATTTGTTTGTTCTTTGTATTATGGTAGAGACGTCTTGTGCCCACCCCCTTTAGATTTGAGTATATAAGAACTTTGATAAACTTAGGGTGGATCACAGCATTCACTGATGCCCTCCTGATTCTGTTATCTCTTGTCTGTCTATTTCTTTCTTAATCCTTACTCCTCCCTTATGTAGAGACAATTAACGTTGGCAGGACCCCGAGATGGTGCCCAAGCACAGAAGAGATCAACAGATCCCCTGGAATTTGAGACAGTTAAGAACCACCATATGGGTGCTATGAATGAAACTCAGGTCCTCTGGAAGAACAACCAGTGCCCTAATAACTGCTGAGTCATCTCTTAAAACCTTAGAATATTATTTATATTAAGGACATTTAGTTAATACTTTCTTTTATTTTTCTTTTGAGAAATTCTTACTATGTAGATTTAACTGGCCTCAAATTTGCTATATAGACCAGATGACCGGCCTTATAATTTCATCTTTTTTGCCTGTGTGTACCAGGCATGGCATCACACATTAAAAACGTACTAAGGGCTATAAAGATGACTCAGTGGTTAATAGAATCTCCTGTTCTTACAGAGGACCACTTTGGTTCCCAGCACCCACATTAATCATGTCATAACTGCCTTAGGGGAGCTAATGCCTCTTCTAAGACTCCATGGACCACACAAGCATGGCGGGTGATTACACAGAAAACACAGACATTGATACACATAATACGACATAATCATAGAACAAGGACATATTAGGAAGAGGGGAGTCAATGGAAGTGAGTGGAGAGAATAATGGGATGAATACAACCAAAATACTATCAATAATTAAGTAAAAAAGAGTTAGGGAGATAGCTCAAAAGAAACTGGAGTTTGGATTTGAAAATTCATATAAATTCTGGGTGGGCATGCGCCCCCATTTAATTCCAGTGCTCATAAGGAAGGAGAAAGACAGAGGATCCCTGGAAAAAGCAGGCTAGCTAGATTAGCCATACTGGTGAATTATAGGCTCAACTGAGACCCTGCTTCAATGAACATGAGATGACCAAGGAAACCTCCAAACAGACAACCTTGGGACTTCACACATGTGAACATCCATAAACATTCAGACACATCAAATACACATAATAATGAAAAGATACTTAAAAAGAAATAATAAAATCTTTTAAAAGATTTGAAGAGCCAGGTAGTGATGGTGTGCACCTTTAATCCCAGCACCCAGGAGGCAGAGGCAGGCAGATCTTTGAGTTTGAGATCAAAGTGAGTTCCAGGACAGGCTCCAAAGCGACACACAGAAACCCTGTCTCAAAAAACAAAAAACCAAGAGAAAAAAAAAAAAAAGACTTGAAGAGAGGGCCAGAACGACTGCTAAGTACTGGCTCCTACCCAGGATTTAGGTTCACTTCCCAAAGTCACGCAGATGCTCACAAACATCTATAACAATAGTTCCTGGGAATCCAATGACCTCTTCTGGCCTCTCCAAGCACCAGGCACACATGTGGTACACAGACATATATACATACATGCAAGAATTCACTCAGATTCATAAAATAGAGTAAACCTCTAAAACATATTTTTACTACCCATTAAGAAATTTAATTTATTTTTATTCTATGTGCATTGGCGTTTTGCCTGCATGTATGCCTGTGTGAGGCTGTCAAATCTTGGAGTTACAGGTGCTGTAAGTTGCCATGTGGGTGCTGGGACTTAAACCCAGGAGCTCTGGGAGAGCAGTCAGTACTCTTAACCACTGAACCCTCTCTCCAGACCAAGAAAAAAGTTTTAAAGAGCTGAAAGTTAAAGCAAACAAATGAACAAGCTGAACAATTCCAGTTCCAAAAGATCTGACATCCACATCGGGTTGCCAGGGGCACTCCAGACACACGATGTACTTACACACACATAGGCAAAACACATACACATAAAGTAAAAATAAAATCTTTTTTTAAAAAAAATAATAGAATAAAAAATAGAATTTGAAATTCAGTAGATAATGAATAAGCACAAGTAATTTTCTCAAAACTTAAGATAGCATAAACATTCTAAAGGATTGTATCCTTCAGTGGTAGATCATTCTCTTCACATAATCAACACCCTGGGTTCAACCCTCAGCACGAGAGGAGAAAATCCTGGCTTGTCATTATTACCTCTACAACTTTTAATGATCGCTTTTTTTTCTCCAACTTCTCTTTCTTCTTCTGTTCCTGTAAGATATTTTTTAAGAAATGTGACATAAAATATAACAATTACATCATCATGTATTCATAATAAAAAAGACTAATAATTTTAAAAAGAACTTGTACTTCTAGGCTTTCTAAGATTTCAGGAAACAGATTTACCCTCTTCTGCCACACTAAACTAAAAGCAGACACAATATATTTGACAATAATTTTCAAAAGGACAGTGAACTGAAGAGAAAACCAAGGCGATGAACCTTCTGACTGCTTAGCCAGTCTGCAAAACAGTGAGATACGTCTCCAAAGAATAAACAAACCAGCCGGGCGGTGGTGGCGCACGCCTTTAATCCCAGCACTCGGGAGGCAGAGGCAGGCGGATCTCTGTGAGTTCGAGACCAGCCTGGTCTACAAGAGCTAGTTCCAGGACAGGCTCCAAAGCCACAGAGAAACCCTGTCTTGAAAAACCAAAAAAAAAAAAAAAAAAAAAAGAATAAACAAACCAACAATAGGTAATTCAGTGTTCAGTTATACTTCCATGTAACCTAAGGATAAATAATGTCATTTTTAAAATGTGATACTTCTCAGGAATAAAATATTTAAATGATCAAAACATTATATAAGAAATCTGAAAAACGGAAGACTGCGTTTCCTCTTTTATGCAACAACTGCCTGTTGAACGTCTACCTTAATCAGTAAAACTTACACTTTTTGTTTGTATAAAGCAATTAATTAATATGCCGCTGCTGAATGTCATCACAATTCGACTCAGTTTAGTTCTGATGCAACATACCTTTGTCCCAGAGAACCAGATCTTACAGACTGAGTGCTTAGGTCCCCATACTGTCCGCCTCAACCCTGCTGCCAAATGGAATGTTTAAGTTGTTCAACCTTTGTTTCTGACCATAAAATGAGGTTCCCACAACTTCCTCTTGCTAGAGCAGCTCACAGAACTCAGGGAAACATTTACTTAAATGTGTAGTCTATTACAAAAAATACTGATGAACAACCAGAACAGCACAGCAAAAACAAAGAGAGCTTCAGTGCTCTCTCCAGAACACCATTCTCTAGGGTCCTCCAACTGTTCCATAAAGGAAGCTCTCAAGTCACTTTGGAGTTTCATTATGTAGACATGAAGGATTAACGCACTGATCACAGTCATCAACTAACTTAACCTTGTTTGAAGCTGAGTTATGTCTACACTTCTAGTCCTGCTTCCAGCTTGTTGAGTGACCAAGCCCTAATTCTAGTTAACACACCAGCATACAAAAAGATACCACTCGAAAGGATGATTCAGAGCACTGGCTGCTCTTTCAGATGTTCTGAGTTCAATTCCCAGCAACTACACGGTGGCTCACAACCTCTGAAATCTGGTGCCCTCTTCTGGCATGCAGGCAGAACGCTGTATACATAATAAATCTTAAAATACCACTCTGAAGATCCCAGGGACTCTAAAAATTATGATAGGAAACAGTGATCAAACCAAATATTTATTATACTAAAATATAGTGGTTCCATTGATATAACATTCTGGGAAAGCACTACTGATCAACAGTGACAGATTCATCATAAGGTTTGATGATGGCATAAGAAAAAATTTTGGAATGGAAATATACATTATTTCATTTGTGCTGGTGATAACACAGGTCTATACATTCATTGATCAAAACTCATCAAATAAGGTCTAGAGAGATGGCTCAGCCATGAAGACCACTGGCTGCTCTTCCAGGACCCAGGTTCAATTCCCAGCATCCAAATGGTAGCAGCCCACAAGCATCTGAAACTCCACCCAGGAAAGCCAATGTCTTCTTTCTTCTGCTCTTCTTGGGCACCAGGGATGCACATGGTGCAGACATCCAAGATACATAAGCCACCATTCACATAAAATAAAATTAATTTTAAAAGCTAAACCATAAACTTGAAATCTCTACATTTTACTATACCTAATTTATATCTCAAAAAGCTATTTTCAAATGTTTCTAACCTATCATTTATAGTTAATCATATATACATACCTCCAACTGCTGTTGTTCCATTTTAGTCAACAAAAATTTTGAGTAGATATTGCTTTTTTCAAGCAAATGCTGAAGTCTGCGGTACCGAATTTCAGTGGACTCTCTATCCCAAGACATTCGAGCCTATCCAAAGAAAAATAATCTATGATACTAAATTTTCTAAAGAGACACATGGATCACTCAAGGCCATTCTTCTACATATTAAGTTAGGCAGTGGCCTGACTATACAAGACTCTGTCTCAAAACAAAATGAAACAAAGCAATGAAAATAAAAATAGAACAGAATTAGAATAAAAACAATAAACAAAACCCAGAAGAACTCAAGTCACTAATAGGAGGGTGAGGGAGAATAGAGGAAGACAGAAGGGGAGGAATTAACAAATACAATGACACATATGAAAATACCTTATGAAACCCGCATCTCTTTATGCTAATTAAAACAAACAAAACTTCACTGGCCAGGGTCTAGCGCATCTTTTTATAACTAAACTGCCGGTACCCATACCCAGGCATAGTGGCAAATGCCCATAATCCCAGTACTCAGGAGGTAAATAAAGGAAAACAAGAGAAACAAGAGTTCAAGGATAGTGACTCTTACACAGGGAGGTCCAAGCCAGTCTAAGTTACATGAGATCCTGTCTCCAAAAAAAAAAAAAAAAAAAAAAAATCAGAAAATTAAAAAAAATAACAAAAAAAAAAAAACCAACCCTGTGCTACATATGATGCCCTCTACCACTTGATTGAGTCTACAAGGTCATCACCAAACTCAGTCCCTCAAACTTGGATCAGAATAGTAACAACAAAATAAACTTCTTTCTTTTCTTATTTGTCTGTGTGCATGCAAGATGTGTGGGCATTGCAGGCCTGGACACCCATTTTTGAAGATCAGAAGACAACTTTGTAAAGTCAATTCTTTCTTTCTACCTTTACATACATGGGCTCTGGGTTAGAGCTCAGGTTGCCGGACTTGTTCACCAAACACTTTACCAGCTGAGCCATCTCACCAGTCCAAACCTCTCTTCAAAATTCAACTTGCTTAGCCGGGCGGTGGTGGTGCACACCTTTAATCCCAGCACTGGGGAGGCAGAGGCAGGCGGATCTCTGTGAGTTTGAGGCCAGCCTGGTCTACAAAGGGAGTTCCAGGACAGGAACCAAAGCTACAGAGAAACCCTATCTCGAAAAACAAAAAAAAAACAAAAAAAAAAAAAATTCAACATGCTTTTACGTCTCATTATCTCTTGACAGCATTGAGTTCCCCAGAGGTTTGCCTGTATACTTTTCTTTCATTTTAACAGCCCAGGCTGACCTCAAATCTACTATGCTAACAGATGACCTTAAATAGATTCTCTTGCCTCCACCTCCCAGGTACTGGGATTACACAGCTAGATCATTGCTTTCAAGTCACATACACTTTTGAATTACAAACCCCTACTTTTTGTATTACTTTTATGTATTGAGTATGTATGAGATGTTTTTATCTACATGTATCATTTTGGTGACACTTGTATGTCTGGTGTAGAGAAGGGCACTGGATCCCCTGGAACTGTAGTTACAGCAGATTGTGAGTCACCATGTGAGTGTTGGGAATCAAGTGTGTGTCTTTGAAAAGACTGGAGGTATGCATGGATGCCAGATACGTCACATCCCCAGGAGCTGGAATTCTAGGCAATTGTAAGCCACCCAACATAGGTTCTGGACACAAACTCAGAACCTTTACAAGAGTAATGGCCCACTCCCAAGCTTTATAATTTTAGAAATCTAATTAGAAACAACTATCTACTTTATAAAATAGTTGAGGACTCAATGAGTAAAACATTGAACATAAAACCTTGAGACTGTCTTACTGTCACCCTGGCTGATCTAAAACTTAATGTTAAACCAGGCTGTACTCTAACTCACACCTGTTTCTGCATCCTCAGTCCTGAGAATAAAGACATGCACGCACCACCATGTCCAGCATGATGACTTTTTTAAGATTTATTTTTTGGAGTGTGTGTGCTCGTATGTATGTGTGTATGTATGTATGTATGTGTATATATATATGTGTGTGTACAACACATGTGCCTGGTACCTGTGCTGTTATTCTGAAGAGGATGTTGGAGCACCTAGAACTGGAGTTATAAATGGTTATAAGTCATCATGTGAGTACTGTGAACCAATCCTGGATCATCTATCTGAAAGTGTAAATAGCGCTCTTAAGAGCTGAGGATGTCTCTAGCCCCCGTTTTTTTGATAAACAGTCTTGTTTTGTAGCCTAGGATAGTCTCAAACTTGCACCAATTCTCCTGCCTTGCTCTCCCAAGTGTTGTGGTTAATTTTTAGGTGTACTACACCTGACATTTTTTTAAAACATTTTTTATGGTTTATTTAACTTTATCTTATGTGCACTGGTGTGAAGTTGTCAGATCCCCTGGAACTGGATCTTCAGACAGTTGTGAGCTGCCATGTGGGTGCTGGGAATTGAACCTGGGTCCTCTGGAAAAGCAGTCAGTGCTCTTAACAACTGAGCCATCTCTTCAGCCCCCCAACATTTTAAGACAGGATCTCATAATAAAACCGCCCCCCCAACTCCCTCTGTAGCTACATAGCTGAGGATGACCCTGTAGGGGATGACCTTGAACATCTGATCCTCATGCCTCACCTCCACATTCCAAGTGCTGGGATTACAGGCATACAGCCTAGTGTGATCCTACTCTTAATAAATCTTCATTAATGGGGCCAGACAGACAACTCAGTGGTTAAGAGCACTGGCTGCTCTTCCAGAGGACCAGGGTTCAATTCCCAGAACCCACATGGGTTTTTCACAACTGCCCAGTTTTTCAGAGAATCTGAATGCACATGAAATAAAGTTAAATAATTTAAAAAAAAATCTTCATTAAGGTTTAACAATGCTAGAGACTCGAGTTTGAGGCTAACTAGAAATATATGGTATGTTCCAAGCTCTACCCAGAGGGAGTTAAGAATGCTGACTGGCAGGGGGGTAGGGAGTTGGCTTAGTTGACCAAGTGCTTACCATAAAACTATGAGGACCTCAGTTAGGACTCTCAGAACCCCATGAAAGTGAGCATAGAGATGTTAGCATTCCCAGCACTGTAAAAGATGTAGACACAGGGATCCCTGGGGCTCCCTGCCCAATCTAGCTGAATAGGTGAAATGATGTTCATTGAGATTCTGTCTCAAAAACAAGCAGCATGCAGGGCGATGGATCAGTGGTCCAGGGTTCTAAAGGCCCTTACCATTCAAGCCTGACAACCTGTGTTCAATCCCTGGAACCCACATAGAGATGGATGGAAAGAGACCTGACTCTTATATAAGGCTATCCTGACTACCACACATGTGCCATGCACATCAATTATTTTTATTTAAATGAAGACTGAAAGACACCTGACATCAACTTCCATCCATCCTCCATGTGCCACACACACGCATATAAAATAATTAATATGAACCATGTGACACATCACTTGTTTCAGGATGGATTATTTTCCAAATTCAGTAGTTTTCCATTTAAGGTATATGTCCTTTCAAGAAAGGGCACAGGTGATAAACAAGGGAACTCAGGATATGAGTTCAAATTTGACTTCAACGGCTGTTTATTTATCAAATGGCTCAGTTTGTTCATTTGTAAAATGAATACGGGCTGGAGATGGCTCAGCAAGTGAAATTGCAAGTACGCTTGCAGAGAGGTTCCAAGTTCGGATCCGGCACCCATGTCATGTCAGGTGGCTCACAACCTGCTAACCCTAGCTCCAAGACATCTGCAGGCAAACCATACCCTTCCACCCACCCACACATGAATGTTTCAAAATAATAAAGATGTTTTTAAAAAAAGATTATGAGCAAGACAAGGTGGCACAGGCCTATAATTCCAATACTCGGGAGGCTCAGACAAAAGCATTGTGAGTTCCAGTCCAGCCTGGGCTACAAAAGCAAAATCAAAAGCCCCAAAGAGAAGTCATATTTTACTGAAAGGCTGAAATAAAGGCAAGGAAAGAACTAAGGATTTAAGAATTCCCCGGGGTTGTATCTCTCTTTTTCTTGCTCTCTCAAATTAAGCAGCAGGGTAGGACTTCATAGTAAACATACTAAACAAAACTAAACCTTCAAAATGTTCAAAGCTGCCGGGCGGTGGTGGCACGTGCCTTTAATCCCAGCACTCAGGAGACAGAGGCAGGCGGATCCCTGTGAGTTCAAGGCCAGCCTGGTCTACAAGAGCTAGTTCCGGGACAGGCAACAAAGCTACAGAGAAACCGTGTCTCGAAAAACCAAAAAAAAAAAAAAAATTCTATTTACAGAAATTACAAATACTCTAACTTGTCTTGAATATACACATCTCAATTTTAGCTAAAGAACTTTATCTGTAGAAAACTAAAACAAGTTGATCATTTAGGTAGCAAACCTAAGTTAAGTAATTAACTGCAAAGAAATCATTAGGACCGAGGCTTGGTAGCACACTCGAGTAATTCCAGTTCTGGGAAGCTAGGCAGGGGGATCCTGAGGTTTGGTGGCCAGCCTAGAAACCTGTCCCCAAAACAAACAAAACAGGGAAAAAGAAAAAAAAGAGGAGGAAATCAGTAGACCTGGATTTCAGCCCAGCCTTTGATTGATGCCAACATCTACTCCATCTCTGTCTCTGTCTACTACATTATGACTCTAGGTGTTAAAGATTAATTTTGGCCATCAAGCATAGAGCGAAGGGACATATTTAAAAAGCAAATAAAGATGGCAAAGGACAGCATTCACCAGTGACACTGAATGAATTCAATCTTAATGGTCAAGGCAATCTGAAACGTTCACTCAAGACACGTTCCGACCACTCCCCCCACGCCTGCGCCCGCACCAAAACCACATCTCAGAAACCTATCACTCAAAGCGCAAGCCAAGATTTCCATCTTCACACGTACGAAAAAGATAAGGGACCAGGCAGCCCTGTCCACGGAAAGACCAAGCCAGCGCTGAAGGAACGCCCGGGGGAGAACCCCGGGTCACGGGGCATTACCTCTTCCAACATCTTCCGCTCCCTTTCAAGTCCCGCAGCCTCGAGCTGCTCCTCCTCCTCCAGCATGGCTGGGGTAATCAGTGCAGGTTCCGTCGGCTCAGCCATTTCTGGGGCTACGGACCCTAAGGGGACGAGGGATGGGGGGCTTTGAGAACGTGGTCGAAGTTACGACTTCTCAACTCCGAAGGTCACGACCCTACTCCCTTCCCCGGTGCATTGCAAGCAACACCGAAGCGTCTGGGTGACGGTGCCCATCTGCCCGGCCCCAGGTCCCGAAGGAGGGTGCACGGGAGACTGGCAACCCTTCCGTGTCCCGCAGGCGCTCGCCTCCTTCCCCCCTCAGCCCCGGCCCCCGCTGGCTCCCTCTCCCGACGTGCGCCTCCGACTCACCGCTGCTGCTCGCGGGCTGCTCCGCAGGCATGGCTGGATAGCCGCCGGGCACCCGGTCTCCTCCTCCGAGCGCCTCCACAGCCGCGCGCTAACTCCTCACAGCACAACACGCCCAGAGCGCTTCCTCAAGCCCCGGCGCGAGAAAAACCGCGCGCTTCTCCTTCGCGGGAAAACTCCGGCATCTCGCGAGACTTCCGGCTCCCCGCCCACTTCGGACCTCAACTCACGAGATTTAGAGCAGTTGGTCTTTGCGGGCTCTGTGTCCGCTCTAGGGACGTGTTAACCTTTTACCTGGACCAGAATCTCATGGAGCGTGGATGTTGCAGGTGCCTGCCTCGAGCTTCTCCCGTGATGGTGGAGAGTCCGCAGAGCGCAGGAGGCCAGAGAGACAATTTTATTTAGTCATGGTTCCGAATTGTTCCGCGGTGTGCGAGACCTTTCCACACACACTGACGTAATTGAAAACCCCCAATCTCTGGTCCTTTCGGTACGAAAACTGAAATGCAGGTCGAGGTTAGGATGTCAAAAACTGCCAAACTCGCAGGTTCCCCTGCACGGTTGAAATTCACATTTTTTTTTGTAAAATTTATTCCCAAATAACTCTGAGGGTGGTTGGTTTGTAAGAAGGGATAAGAAATCGAGATTGTGGCTAATTTAGGATAAGATAAAGGCAATGAGTGATAAACTGACAGAAAAGCAAGATTCTGAAATGGGCTGGAGGTGTAGCTCAATTGGTATAAGGCTTGCCTAGTTCACGCAGAGCCTTGGGTTAGCCTCAGCACCGCATAAACTGGCTTGGTGATGCATTCCTGCCATCTCGCGCAGGGCAGGCCCAGGCAGCTTGGTCACTAGCTAGTTCAAAGACACCCTGAGGGATATGAAACTTTTTAAAAAAATATATCCAGAAACTAAATGGAGCACTAATAAAAATGGGCTCTGAAGTGTTTTTCTCATGGCTGTTTTTTGCTTAGGTTCCAACTCCTTTTCTGCAATCCCTTTTTTTTTTGTTTGTTTGTTTGGTTGTTGTTTTTTGAGACAGGATTTCTCTGTGTAACAGCCCTAGCTGTCCTGAAACTAACTCTATAGACCAGGCTGGCCCCAAACTCAGAGGTCCGTCTGCTTCTGCCTTGCAAGTGCTGGAATTAAAGGTGTGCCCCACCACCTTCTGCCTGCCAAGTGGCATTTATAAGCCTATCCCCACACCTCTAAACAAGTACACTAAATAAAAAGGTAAAATATAAAAATTAAAGCGATTTTACAATACAAAATAACCATCTTCAGAATCCTCTTTTTACAAGCCAGATTATGTATGTATGTATTTGAGACAAGGTCTCATTGTGCAGCCTTAGCTGGCCTGGAACTTGCTACCTAGATTATGCTGACCCTGAACTCAATAGACCCATCTGCCTCTGCCTCCCAAGTGCCAATATATGCTACCATGCCTTGACCATAACGTCCCTCCTAATTCTTCAGGAAGAGTAGTTTGATTTGCCCACAAACAAGAGATGGAGCACAATGCAGAGTCATCTGGTTCTCAAAGGACAGACATCCACGCTTGGCCCCGCACTATTAGTAAGTGTGTTGCGACATTCATTTCCTGAGCCATCTTTGCTGTTGTGCAGGCCAGATCCGAACAATGGCTAAGAAAAACAGCGTCACCCACTTCCTAGGGCCTTGGTGTAAATGCTCCAGTGCTACAGAGACGGTACGGAAACAAGCTAGAGCTGCTAAATCTTTACACATAGGTGACTTAAATTCCAGAACTGGGGACAGAAAAGGTTAGTGGGAGAGTGAGTGGTTCTTTTAGATTGGGTAAATGGATGTCAGGAGAGAAAAAAAAAATGACACAAAATGTCAAAAAGCCTAATCAGTCCAGGGAAAGAATAACTTTGACAGAAACTACAACTTTTCAAAAACACCAAGGCAGAAATAGCTCAGGCAGTGTTTGAGTACCACAAAGGCTAATGTGGTAGCTAGAGAAATGGCTCAGCAGTTGGGAGCAGCTACGGCTCCTGCAGAGCACCTGAGGGGCTTTCCCAGCATGCACTATGGCTGCCTCTAGTTCAAGGGGACTAATGCCCTCTTCTGGCCTCCTTGGCTATCCATAAAGACCACCCACACACTCATAAATCATTTTTTTAAAGACAGCTAATGACAAGCAGAGTTGGTAAGAGGGAATATCACAGGAGATGGATATCCCAGCTGTGACATTGGAATTTTTCTTCTAAGATATTACAAGTTATATTTCTCTACCTTCACAAAATGTCTCAGAAACCTTTTTTTATATGAATACTTCACTATGTACCCAATCAGATTTCATTATCAAACCTAACCACTGCTCACTTTTATCCTACTAGGTCTCCTTCAAACAAAGACAGGATCTTCCCAATTTCCCAGTAGTAAAATTTGCAAATCGAGCATCTGAATTCCCTTTCACTCCCTTATTTTCTCTTCGGGCTAGAACTCCTTGAAGCCTACTCTAGGACTCTTGGATTAACATTCCATTCTCTGGGGCTCCTAGGTGCTCCCTGAATTCTTTCCATTAGTATTCAAATACTTAAATCTCTCTTGGAGGTGGAGGGAGGCTGCAGTTGCTGGAGGAGGAAGAGTTAACTTTTTGGCAGCATCAGTGCCCTACTCCTTTATAGCCTACTGTAGAATTATTTACACTTAGCACACAGCTATAATTCCAGCACTCAGGAATCCGAGATAAGTGGATCTGAGTTCAAAGCCAACATGGTCTACATGGTAAATTCCAAGATAGCCAGAGTTACATAGTGAGACTGTCTCTAAATACCAAAACGACAACAAAAGAAATGTTTTACACTTACTTGGGTTTAGTGGCACACACCAGTATCCTAGCACTAAGAGGAGTCGGAGGTAAGAGGATTGTTAGAATTTGAGATTAGACAGGGCCACCGACTGTTTTTCAGATCAGCCAAGCTACTTAGTGGTTTGTTCCTGTGATTTCAATTTCTTGGAGCCAAAGGCAGGAAGACTGCTGTCTTAAAACCAGTCTGGTTAACATTAAGGATTCCTAGGCCAGCAAAGGCTAAGTATATGTTACTGGTGTCAGAGTCTGGTTTGGATGTTTCCAGGCTTTTGGCTTCTTAGTCAAAGAACTGAAATAAATGCAGCAGTGCAGCAAGGACTTTACTCAAAACAATGGAAGAGAACAGAATGAAGACTGACAGTGGGCCGAATGACGGAGGGTACACAAGGGAGGAGGAGTTTGGTTGCTAAGGAGTGTATTTTGGGTGGTTTCTTTGCTTTGATTAACATGCTTAGATAATATAGATCCTTGCTTACTATCCTATTCCTAGTGCATCAGATTTTAATTATAGGCACACCCAATTGTGTACAGACATAAGATGGAGGCTAGGAGATGCTTTGAAAACAAAGGTTGCCTTACTGCCCTCCCACCCAAAATCATTCTAGGCCAACAGGCTCTCCTCGCGTCCTACCCACATGACTGTGGCCCAGGAATAGACTGAAGATGCCTGAAATGACATGTTCCACCATGAAAGTGATCACATAACCATTCTGTAGTCATAGAAGAAAGGAGTCATAAATCAAGATAAGCACCAAACATATTAGTGGGGACATCATGTAGGGAGGTTACAGCAAAATGTTGTAGCAGTAATGGCGACAACCCAGGGTATGGGGTTGTAAACATTTACCACACCAGAACTGACGTAAATTTTGATAGAGATAATGTGAATAGAAACACAGCTGGCAAAATGAGAGTGAGGAAGAGGAAGAGACAGAAGACAGAAGAGAGATTGAGTTGTTGAGACAGAGATATGAATTGCACCATACCTCTTGGAGGGAGGGAGTGGCTTCCTTTGTAGTAATTTGGAGAAGTTATCTGGTTGGGCTTGGAGGTGAATGCTTAATCCCAGTACTAGAGATAAATGGCAGGTGTGTCTTAAATTCGAGGTCAACCTGGTCTCTATAGCAAATTCCAGAGCAGCCTGGGATACAAATACTGTGTGTGTTTGAATAGATTTTAGTGAACATCGTACTATCTGGAGCTAGTAAACCTTAAAATTCTCTTTGTTCTGAGATTGGCGACTTGGTACAGTGCCGTCAGGGCTAATCTGTAATTGTTTAAATAAGGTTATGTTTTAATTTAATTATTTAATTGTTTAAATATGTTATGGGGTCCAGCAACAGTCTCTCCGCTACAAAGTGGGAATTTTGTTTCTTAGGTTTTTATTTGGCTTTTTTTTTCTTCTTATCATAGAGAAATCTTTCCTGTAGATTTTCTTTAGTTTATTAGGTTTTAAAAGACTTCTTTTTAAAAACATTTTTAAAGATAAGAGTTTCACTTTTGTAGTTCAGGCTGGTTAAAAACTTGAGATCCTCCTTTTCTCTACCTCCCAGTACTGAGAGTCCAGGCATGGGCCACCATAGGTGGCTGTTTTTTGTTTTTCTGAGACAGGTTTCTCTGTGTATTGCTCTGGCTGTCCTGGAACTCGCTTTGTAGATCGGGCTGACCTGGAACTCAAAGAGATTCACCTGCCTTTGCCTCCTGAGTGCTGGATTATAGACATGCACCACCATACTTGGCTACATTTATATATTATGCATAGTGTTCTGCCTGCATGTGTGCTTGCACTCCAGAAGAGGGCACCAGATCTCATTCTAAATGGTTGTGAGCCACCATGTGGTTGAGGGGAAGGGAACTGATCTCAAGACCTCTGGAAGAGCAATTAGTGTTCTTATCTGCTGAGCTATCGCTCCAGCCCCAAACTTATTTTTTTACCTTGAGGTAAAAGCTGTGTTTTGTGTCAGTTTAGTGATCCACTGTGAGATCCCAAAGACAACTGACTTTCACTGGCGGTATGGTTGTACTCATACCAGACGAGTACAGGCACTTTATGTCTAGTCCTCTGTGCTCCCTTCTTTATAGCTGCTGGTGAACTCTTCCTGCTGCCTAAACTTCCCTTTTGCTGTGGCTGGTGGTCTGGGCTGGCTGTGGAGGTCCACTTACTTGCTTCAGACAGGAATTGAAGTGTTTGACAGAGTCTCTGCTACCATTTAGCCCTTTCTCCTTCCATTCTTTCATCCTTGTCTCCTCACTCTGCAATTTTAGTTTGGAAATTTTGGGAGAACCTAAAACCAAAGTGAGTTGCCACATGCCCCTAAGTTCAACACCTGGAAGGGTAGAGTTGGGAGAATCACAAGATTCAAGATTCTCAATTAGTTAGGGAGTTCAAGGTTAGCCTCAGCTACATTGCCAGGTTCTGTGAAGATCCCATCTCAGCAGCCTGCCCCCTTGGATCACATCTTCTGATCTGGAAGAATTACCTTCCCATTGTCCTAGTGAAGCACAGAAAGTTATCTTAAGTGGTGCTGCTCTCTTGTAATCAGAGCCCCGGCACTGCAGTGGCATTCAGCTGTATTTTAGTACATAAAGGCTGCCTGGAGATCTGAGAGTAAAACAGTACTACTGCTCAGCCTTACAGACCAGGATATGGGAACACACACCTTTAATCCCAGTAGCCACAATGACACACATCTTTAATTCCAGCCCTAGAGAGGAATATAAGGGGGGGGGGGGGCTTGCGTGAGAGCTCTCAGACACACAGTCTCCTGAGATTACGGGAAGCAGGATCGCCTTTTCAGACTGAAGTCAAGGTAAGAGCCAGTGACTGGTTGTTTTGCTTTTCAGATCTTCAGGTTGAACCCCAATTTCTGACCCTGAGTTTTTATTAATTGTGCTTCACCAGCATGATCAAATAATACAAATTGTTAACCAAAGTATCACATGACTGGCCCCTAGCTCAATTCCTGATAAAGTTCTTGCTCCCTACCGAAATGAAAGCTCATGAGCCGGGCTGCTATAGTACCCATTGCTCTCAGCATTCCTGTCTTCCAAACACTCACAAGAACAGCCCACCAAACCCTGCGTCCAGCATTCAACAGTTTCTCCAGCCCAAAATTCCAAAGGCTTTTATATTCCATCTCCAAAAAGAAGGCATAAATTTCACATGCCAGGCCCATCAAGTGACACCACACTCTCAGTACCAAGTTGTGTTCTAGTTCATTCGTTGTTGGGAAAAATAACCTGGACCAAAAGCAACTTACAGGAGAAGAGGATTTATCTGAGTTACAATTCTAGGTCACAGGTTATTATTTTGGGGAAGTCAGGGAAGGAAGTAAAGCATCTATTCACATAGCCACAGTCCAGAGCAAAGACAGAGAAAAAATATATCATCCATCTATGGATATCTGTCTGTCTATCCACCCATCCATCCATCCATCCATCCATCCATCCATCCATCCATCCATCCATCCTCATAGGCTTGCTTGCTCTCATCCTGCTTTCTTCGGCCTTAAATAGTATAAATTCCTGCCTAGGAAATGATATGACTCACAATGAGGCTAGGTCTTCCTATATTAATTAACAACAATCCTACAGACATGCCCACAGCCAATCTAACCTAGGCAATTCCTTAGTTGAAATTCTTTCCAGGTGATTCTAGGTTCTGTTGACAGTTTAAACTAACCTGATTTCTCACAAGTCTGGGCTCTTGTCTCTACCTGTCACTAGTAAATCTGAAGAAATGACAATTGTGTTGGAAATAGAAATGAAAATGAGCTGTATTGTTATCTGAAGATGGACTGATTACCCCCACCAGCCATCATATTTGAATACTCGGTCCACTGTTGAACTGTTTGTGGAGGATTAGGAGGTGTGACCTAGTTAAAGAAGGGGTATCACTGGAGGTGGTCTTTGAGGTTTTAAAAGCCTATGCCACTCCTAGTTAGCTAACTCACTTTTGATGTGTTATTTCCCTCTGTGTGCTGTGATTGCCATTAATGAATAAAGAAACTTCCTTGGCCAGTTGATAGGACAGAACTTAGGTGGGCGGGGAAAACTAAATGGCATGCTGGGAGAAAGGAGGCAGAGTCAGGAAGAAGCCATGGAGCCCTGCTGGAGCTGGACAGGACTTTAGCCTGCAAGCCACAGTCACGTGGCGATACACAAATTAATAGAAATGGGATAAATTAAAATGTAAGAGTTAGCCAATAAGAAGCCAAACAGAGTTTAAAATAATATAGTTCCTGTGTGATTATTTTGGTTCTGGGTGGCCAGGACGAACAAACAGTCTAATATAACACACTCTTTACCTGTCTCTCTCATCTGTCTGTCTGCCTGCCTGTCTGTCTCCTTCTTTACCCACCCTTCTCTTCCATTCCTATAGACCAAGATGTAAGCTCTAATCTACCTTTCCAGCATTGTGCTGACTTCCATGTGGGTGCTGAAAACCAAACCTCTCCTCTGCAAGAATAGAAGCACACTCAACTGCTCACCCACCTCTCCTGCCTGATTTTTATGAGAGACGAGATATCGGGATCTAGTTTCCTTCTTCCACATATGGAAGTCCAATTTCCCCAGCACCATTTATTCCAAGAGGCTGCCTGTTTTTCCAGTGTTTGGTGTCTGCTATTATTTCTAAGTTTTTTTAAAAAAAGATTTAATTAATATATTACAGTGTTCTGCCTGTATGTATATTTGCACCTGAAGAAGGCACAAGATCTCATTATAGATGGCTATAAGCTACCATTTGGTTGCTGGGAATTGAACTCAGGATCTCTAAAAGAGCAGCCAGTGCTCTTAACCTCTGAGCCATCTCTGCAGCCTCTGTAAGAGACATGGTCTCATGTATTGCAGACTGGCTTTGACCTTAAATTTCTGATCCTATCCCCAGCTCTGAAATGTTGGGTTGGAGATGTACACTAGCACACATGGTTTATGTGCAGCTAGGGACCAAACCTACGAGTTTCTGCATGTTTTGCCTGCCTGTATGTAAGTGTATCACATGCATGCAGGGTCCATAGAGGTTAGAAGAGAGTGTTGAATCCTCTAGAATCCAGCAGATTGGAGTTACAGACAGTTGTGAGCCAGCATGTGGCTCACAGCATGTGGATGCTGATAATCAAACACGAGTCCTCTGGAAGAACTCCCAGGGCTCTTAACCTCCCCTAACACATTTCTGCCAGCTAAATGTAGAACACCTTTCATCCTTTTGAGTTGCCCAGAGTGGTATGCATAGTGAGTTCTCGGCCAGACCTGCCAGGGATACATAGAGAGACCTTGTCTCAAATAAAGAAATAACCTAACAAATGCCTGATGTGTGGGGTGATGTGAGTAATCACACATTACCTGTTTATGTGGCCCAAAGGGAAAGAATATACAGCACACTGTGTCAGTTTCTCAGAAAGGCTCAAAGTACTGACAACCTCAGAAATTCCTTAGAGAAGAAACCTGACCCCCAGAAAAGAAGTTATTCTGTTTTTTTTTCTAAACATTGACTAAGCCTAATAGCACTAAAATAATTAAGACTCATTCTGTCATAATTCTGCTTACAAGTTTTATTTTCATAGTAATTGTTACTAGTGGTTTTTAGTGACTTTCTTGTATTTACATTTTATATACACATTTATACTTGGAAGGTAAAGAAACTGTACAATAAAAAAGGTAAGAAAAAGAAATACAGAACATAAGACCACCTCAGGAAACTAATACCTGAAAGTAAAATTAAACCCAGGTCAAGTAATATAAATTCAGAGATTACTGCCAGAGGTTATGTGCCCTTTATGAGGGACACCAATATCAAGGCATAGTCACAGAGTTAAAAGCTCATCCTAAAACCTATTAAGACTCTAGAAACTCCTTCAGTATTTTATTAACACTACCAGCTTCACTGAGCCAGCCCCTTCGATAGGAGTTAACTCTTCAGGGTTCCCGAGGCTAGAATGATCAACCCATAGGGTAAAAATATATGGACACCCTCTGGTCCCATATTCCTTAGGCAATTTACTATACCATAAGGAAGAATCTCTGGCTTTTTAGTCTAGAGACTATATATATGTATTGTTCACCACTAACAGAAATGTGTGCTTTGTTGTTTCAAACCAAACTGCAACATCAAAACAGTATAAATCTAATCAGTAACCAAACAGTATTTTGTACAGATGTGACCCATAATAATTCAAATGATTTCGGTTAGGTTCAAAAATTAAGTATAATAAATTTAATGCCAGTTTATCAATGATTAATAATTTATATGAGATGCCATCAAAAAGACTAAGAAAAAAGGTAAAATTACTTTTACTATTATTCCCATCAATTAGAAAATTATGCATAGAGTTTCACAAGTCTTAGACTTAGCTATATAAGATTTCAAATTTCAAACTGAAATTAATAAAATTTGTTTCTATAGATAGAAGATGGATTTTAACTAAAAAATTCAAGTCTTGTAAGTAGTGTGTTATCTAGAACTCTTAGAATTCATTGCTTTTTTATTCTTACTCTCAAAGTCAAGTCTTCAGTCCACTAAAGTGCAAAAAGATCTTTCATTCTACCAGTTAGTTTTTTAATGTTAAGTTACTACCTAACAATTTGTCAGACAAGAAACAAAAAGGCTAAAATTCTTCTGTAATAGAAACTCCTTAGAGAAAGAATTTCTCTTCAAAAACAAAGGGACACAACACTGTGGGAAACACCATAAACAAAACAAGAAACAATGTCCCACCAACATTTCCAGTTCTAGAGGGTCAGAACTGCCCTAGGCTATGATACGGTAAGCAGGAGTTACAGTGACTTCAATAACATACAACGTAGATGCTTACTATTGGTCTACAATAGCTTCAAACACCCAGAACTGGAGATAATACATGTATCCTATCTTTTTTGGAGTTTAAAGTAGGATTTAACAATCCTATTCTGACCCCTGAAGTGCGTTTGTGGTAATTGTTAAAAAAGAAAAGATATAAAAAAATTGAAGTTTCTGTTGAAGCTATTTTAAAAAAATTATTGCATTTAAAGTATTCACTCCATAATATGGAGTATGTAAAGGCCATCTAAGCCTTTTCCTCTGAAAAATGGCTCTCCCAGGTACTTTTTTGTTAATACTGTCAATAAATTACGTATTTCATTTCTTTCAGCCATGGAACTTCAACTCAACGGTTTTCCAGCTCTTGATTCTTCTCTCAAGCACTTCTCTCCATGCTATCAGCACGAAACAGGAAACTTCCCCCAAAATTAGCTTTTGCATTTCAGCGTGTCCCTGACTCCATTGTCAGCTCTTCAGAGCAGGACTGCTGTTCTTATCACCTTCTTTAATGTCCTTCGTTACAGATGCAAAGACCTGCAAATTGTACGAAACAAAGAGATTTAAATAAGCATGGGCTATAAACACAGAAAGCTCTGTTGAAATATTGTCATTCTCAAGTCCTCACACCATCCCTGTTTAAAATTTCTATTGACAGAGTCTCACATAGCCCAGGCTGGCTCTGACCTGTTACATGCAGAGAATGCCTCTAACTGCTGATCCTGCTGCCGCCACCTCAACAGCTGAAATTTCAGGCATATGCTACCCTCTCAGATTTTCTGGGAGTTTTTTGTTTGTTTCTTTGGCTTTTCTTGTTTTTGTTTCTATAGTTTATTAATTCATTGGTTATGTATGTGAGTATGTGTGCGTGTCTTGGTCAGCAGACACCTTGCATGAGTTGGTTGTCTTCTGCCACATGGGTCCTGGAGATTGAACTCGGGTTGCTAGGATTGCCAGCAGGAGCTTTTACTTGTTGAGCCATCTCCCCACCTCTCCTTTACTTTACTTTTAAAGCCCAGTTTTACTGAATATAATTAGATTCCAGTTTTCATCAACTGAAAATTACTCTGATATTACTGGGCCAATATTTTTATATTTTATTTCAAAGGCAATTGAACTAATATTTTTTTTTATTATTTATTTTTTTTTTTTTTTAGTTTTTCAAGACAGGGTTTCTCTGTAGCTTTGGAGCCTGTCCTGGAACTAGCTCGTGTAGACCAGGCTGGCCTCGATCTCAGAGAGGCTCTGCCTCCTGAGTGTCAGGATTAAAGGCGTGCACCATCACCGCCCCACTTTAAACTAAGATCTTAAAAGACAGATGTGTTGTTCGTGGACTAAATGACAATCCTTACTTTATGTCATTTACCAGTATATGTGTTTCTCCTAACAAGACTAAGCATCTGAAAGCCAGGATCTCTGGATGTGGTTGCACATGATGTATTCCAGAACAGAAGGATCACAGGTTCAAGGCTGTGTCAGTTTGAATAAGAATGGCCCCCACAGGCACGTATATTTGAATGGTCATACCAGAATGGGAATACTTGGGACAGATTGGAAGGTATGGCCTTGTTGGAGTAGGTATGTCACTAGGGGTGGGCTGTGGGGTTTCAAAGGCTCAAGCAAGGCCCAGTATCTCTTTCTTCCTGATGCCTACAGATCCAAATGTAGAATTCTCAGCTACCATGTCTACCTGCATGCTGCCATGCTTTCCACTATGAGGATAATGGACTAAACTTCTAAAACTGTAAGTAAACCCAAATTAAACGCCTTTTATTTTTATGAAAGTTGCCATGGTCTCTTTACAGCAATGGAACACTGACTAAGACAAAGGTCATCTTCAGCTGTACAGTAAGATCAAGTCCAGCCTGGGTTAAATGAGACCTTGACTCAAAACAACAAAAAGCTACTATCATATATTACGTTCTTTCTGTTGCAAGCTTTTAATACACAGCAGATGAGGCTTTTTGGTGGTGCTTCATTTTTTACATTCATCTATCTATCTATCTATCTATCTATCTATCTATCTATCTATCTATCTACCTATCTATCTATCGTATATGTGAGTGTATTAGCATGCATGTGCCATAGTGCACGTGTGGAGTCATCTGCATGTGGGACCCAGGAATTAAGCTCAGGTATTTAGCATCAGCATGCATTTGCCACAGTGCATGGATGGAGTCATCCACATGTAGGACCAAAGGGTGTGTGTGAGTGAATTAGCATGCATGTGCCATAGTGCATGTGTGGAATCTTCCATCATGTGGGACCCAGGTATTAAACTCAGATAGTCATATTGGCAGCAGGAACCTTTACCCTTGAATCATCTTGCCAGTCTCAAAGCAGGTACTTAATACAATTGTCTGTTTGAAATATCAAAGTAACTCCATGACTGCATTGGTGAGTGATTACTGTAGGTGGCAATTCACTAAAATACTACAGGATTTATACAAAATAAAGCTGTAAATTTAGAAAAGAGAAAGCCATTTTAAATCCTTCCATCTCAAAGCCAAGAATTATTTTTTAGTTTAAGACTAACATTTGTGATACAGATAACTGCTTTACAAAAGTCAATAAATAATTTTAAGTATTAAAAGTTTAAAAAGGGGTGAGGGAGAAGGTGGAGGGAGCAAGTGAAGGGGAGGGAAGTGGGAAATAGATTTGGCATGTAAAATGAGAAAAGATAGTTTTTTAAAAATAAATTTAAAAAAAAATTAGAAAAAAATACCTGAGTCCATTTTTTGGTGCTATTCTGCATCTGAATGGCTGCAATACAGCTGAAAAGCTTTTCTGATGTGATATCTTCTGGCAATTTGGTAAGAAATTGTGCTATATGAATAAAGTCCATCTGTAGGAGTATATCTTCATATAGCCGGAGGATCCCCAATCCAGTCCTAAATAAAAATTCCTCTCCATCTCTGCAAAACACATCCCAGACGCGACAAGCCAGATCAAGTGGCAGTGACTTGCTGTACAGCGTGAAGATCCTAGAGTCAGGGAGGAGACAGTTACTCACACTCATCAAGCATCACTACGGAAAAAGAAGTGCATAGGGATAGAAGGACAAACAGTGTAATGTCTGTTTTCAAAACTTGATTAGTGATAAAATCAATAAGTAATGACGTTAAGTAAATTTACAACCTTACATGGAGATGAAGTCTGGAATAAAACGGGGTAGAAGAGAATTAATGATAAGAGCCATGGAACTCTGAAACCAGAATGCTTGAGTTTGAATCTCTAATTTCCTACTTTGTTATACGACACTAAACATAATGTTTAGTATTGCTATGCTCAGATTCCTCATCATAGAAGACTAAAGATATTAATATTACCTATTTTAGGGCTGTCTTGAAATTAAAGTAGTAAAGTCACTTTCTCATTTTGTTATTGGTTTTTATGTATTTATTGGAGGTTGGGGCAGGCAAGTTCTCACTATATAGCCAGGCTCCTGCTTATAACTCATGCTCCTCCTACCTCTGCCTCTCCCAGGGCTAGAACTTCAGGCATGCACTACTATACCCAGGGTTTAATCAAGGGTTTAAAACAGTGTCAGATATATAAAAAATGTTCAAAACTTGAGGTGCAGCTTAATCCTAGAGAAGCTTGCAAGCATGTGCAAGGCTGTGTTTAATCCTCAGCACTACACGTGTCAACCAAACCAACAACAAGGGAGGGAGGGGAAAGGGGAGTATGGAGGGAGAACACCAACTAAAGCAATAGTGAGGAAGGTGGGTGGAGAAAGAAAGAGAAAGAGGGAGGGAGAGGGCAGCGAGAGAGAGAGGAAGCAAACCAGAATATACCAGGGAAGAGAACTGAAAAAGGCCCAATGACTAGGAAGACATCCCATTTGGTAAAGGTCACTATCTGCTTATTCATTTTTCTACACCAAAGTTTACAGCTAGTCTAGGGTTGGTGGCAGAGCACCTCCCTAGCATGCAAGCTACCCCGGGCATCATTCCCAGGATAAACTGAATATGGTAGCACAAGCTTGAAACTCTAACCTTGGGAGGTAGAGTAGGAAGATTAGAACTTCAAGGTCATCCTCAGCTACAAAGGAAGTTTGAAGCCAGCCTGGACTACAAGCCCTGTCTCAGAAATAAATAAAGTTCCATAACTACTCCTTACTGTTGACAACTTCATAATCTTCACTTTTAAAAGTTTTTTTTTTAATTTAATGCGTATGCCTGTGTGTATGTCTGCTCATGCAGTGCCTGAGGAGGCCAAAGAAGGGCATCCAATTCCCTTGGATTGGAGTTACAGACACCTTGAGGTTGCTGGAAGTTGAACCTGGATCTTCTGGGACAACAGCCAGTGTTCTTAAGCACTAAGCCATCTCTCCCGTCCTAAATTCTCCACTTCTTATCAAAATTCACAGTGATACTAAAGTCAACTGCCTATTGCTTACCACACAAACCCCCAAAATTAGAAAGAATATCCTGGAAATAAGAAAATAAATATTAGCATCTAAACAAGGAATTATTCCTCTTTCAGAACTTTGGATAAAGCTTTGAAAAACATCTTATTAAAGAAATATTACCATATATCTTTTCTGTGTTAAGAATAAAGAAATGACAACTATTTTTTCCCTGAGATATCAGTATATGCTAGGCATTAAATAAAATAATCCATCATTACAATTCACTACATTTCAAGATATTACTACACTCTTTTTTAAAAAAATATTTACTTCATGTGTGCATGTGTGTGCAAGCACATGTTTGCCATGGTACATGTGATGTCAGAGAACAACTATTGGGAGTTGGCTCTTGTCTTGCACCTTGTTGAGGCAGGGTCTCTATTGCTTCTGCTGCTGTGCTCATTACTCTAAGCTAGCTTCGCAGGGATTCTCCTGTCTCTGCCTCCCATATCACCACTGGAATGCTGAGATATGTGCCACTGCATCTGGCTTTTTATATAGGTTACAGGGGTCAAAATCACATCAGATTGTGTGGCAAGTGCTTTCCCATGCTCAGCCATCTTCCCAGTCCCCTAGTTTCTTTCCTCTATTTTGCAAAAGACTTTAATACACACACACATGCACACACACACACACACACATATATATATATATATATAATTTTTATCTTAAAATATTTTATATGTCTGCATATATTGTATATGTGTATATATTGTACAATTATGTGTGTGTGTGTGTGTGTGTGTGTGTGTGTGTGTGTGTGTGTGTGACCTAACTGCAGTGGAGAAGGGCAGCAGAAGGTGTTAGATCCTCCTATAGTTACAGGCTGTGGAGCTGCTCAAGCATTTCCCCAGTAGGGAAATGAACTCAGGTTCTCTGCAAGAGTAGCATGCACTTTTTTTTTTCTTTAAAGAACTGCATCACCACACCACACAAATCACTCTTAACCGCTGAGCGATTTCTATGGTTCTCTCCAGTCTATGTTTTTTGTTTGTTTTGTTTTTCAAGACAGGATTTCTCCTTGTACACCTGGAACTCAACTTTGTAAATCAGGCTGGCCTTGAAAGAGATCCTCCTGTGTCTGCCTCTGGAGTGCTGGGATTCAAGGCATGTACCACATCCGGCTCCAGTCTGTTTTTAAATATGTCCCTATAAAATGTGGGACTTTTTCTATTTGTAAGGGAAAGGTTCTTTTACACGCATAATCTCATCTATCTGATTTACTATATTTCCTAAAAAACAGAGAAAGTTATAGTTTATTTCCTTTTTACTGTTATTTATGTCTGTTAGTGACTTACCAATCTATCAAGTATATATCTGGTGTAAGGCTATATGACTTGAAATGAAGAAATAGTTTGGACAGGTTTTCCTCAAAGAATACTTCAAATGTTGCAAAATACTTCAACATCTATAAACAGGGAATAAAATCAATAAAATTACAAAATAATCTACTACAAAAAGAAAAATCATTAATATTAATAAAAATTTTATTAGCAACTCCTCTGAGTTGCTTCAAGTTTTCCTAAAACTGCCATTCAATGAAAACTTCATCCTTCCGTGTTTCTTATTCTAAGCTGACATTCAGAGTACAGAAACATAAGAGGCAAACACAGTGTATCCTAAATGTTCATACCATGCTGTGGTCCACCCGGAAAAAGGCCAACTGGCATGGCTTATTTAGGAGATTTGCAAAGGCAATGAAGGCATCTGCTTCTTCCAGGTTGAGAATGAGCACAGCTGCGATGAAGGACATCCCCTGGACCTTTCAAGGGGAAAGGAAGATAAAAATGAATTTAAATAATTCTAGAGTTTAGTTACCCTCTTCAAAATTTACAAACATTAAGAATTTACTGATTTCTCCCAGTCCCGTAAAAGCAAGTACTAACAAACTGTAATAGTTGTGAAATTTCCTAATCTTTTTTTTTTTTTTTGGTTTTTTTTTCGAGACAGGGTTCCTCTGTGGATTTGGAGCCTGTCCTGGAACTAGCTCTTGTAGACCAGGCTGGTCTCGACCTCACAGAGATCCGCCTGCCTCTGCCTCCCGAGTGCTGGGATTAAAGGCGTGCACCACCACCGCCCGGCTAATTTCCTAATCTTAATTGATTGTTCATATGATAGGGTTTAATAAGTCAGAAAAAATTTAAATCAGCCTTTATTTGCTCTATTTCTTCTTAGTCTAAATTCTTTCAAAATTACACATTAATGAAAATTAAGGAATTGTTTTCACATCATAGCATACAAAGAACTAAGAATAAAAGAGGTCTATGGATAAATTGCTAAAATTCTAAGAAAGAAGTTGTGGGACTTGAAACAGCCTGAACTTGCGGGAACCACAAGAAAAAAATGAAGGAGAAAAAAAAATCCCTTAATAAAAAAAGCTTAAACAAAGAAATGACAGCCCATACAGAATACAACATTTATAATGGAATGAATAGAAGACACTTAGAAAAAGATTCATTTACATTATGAAAGGCCTTAATACAATAGCTAGTGAGTTATCTATATTGCAATTACACCAGGACTGGAGAGATGGCTCAGAGGTTAAGAGCACTGGTTGCTCTTCTAGTAGTCCTGAATTCAATTCCCAGCAACCACATGGGGGCTCACAACCATCTGTAATGAGGTCTGGTACCCTCTTCTGGTGTTCAGGAACACATGCAGACAGAACACTATAAATAATAAATAGTTATTTTTAAAAAAGCAATTATACGTCTCTTTCATTAAAAACATAGTCAAGAATTCTATAACAGACATACACACAGAGTCCCCTGAGAGTAACTGCAATGATGGTGTGTCTTGTTCCCAGCCAAATATTCTGAAAGCTCTGTCTATAATCACCATTCTAGCTTCTTTTTATGGGGGGGGGGAGTCGAGATGGTTTCTCTCTGTTGTACTGACTGTCCTCAAACTCACAGAGATCTGCCTGTATCTGCCTCCTTTTTTTTTTTTTTTTTTTGGTTTTTCGAGACAGGGTTTCTCTGTAGCTTTGGTGCCTGTCCTGGAACTAGCTCTTGTAGACCAGGCTGGCCTCACAGAGATCCACCTGCCTCTGCCTCCCGAGTGCTGGGATTAAAGGCGTGTGCCACCACCGCCCAGCAAACTTGTATTTTTTTTCAAATATTTATTTATTTGTTTGTTATATATACAATATTCTGTCTGTGTGTATGTCTGCAGGCCAGAAGAGGGCACTAGACCTCATTACAGATGGTTGTGAGCCAACATGTGGTTGCCGGAAATTGAACTCAGGACCTTTGAGGGTTTTTTTTGTTTTGTTTTGTTTTGTTTTTTTTTTTGGTTTTTCGAGACAGGGTTTCTCTGTGGTTTTGGAGCCTGTCCTGGAACTAGCTCTTGTAGACCAGGCTGGTCTCAAACTCCCAGAGATCCGCCTGCCTCTGCCTTCCGAGTGCTGGGATTAAAGGCGTGTGCCACCACCGCCTGGCAAGGTTTTTTTTTTTTTTTTTTTTTTTTTTTTGGTAACTCAGGACCTTTGGAAGAGCAGGCAATGCTCTTAACCTCTGAGCCATCTCTCTCCAGCCCCTGTATCTGCCTCCTGAGTACAGGATCTAAACAAAGGTGTGCACCACTACTGCTCGGCCATCTCCAGCTTCTTGCATTCCCTTGTAACATACTTCAGATAAATTCCCACTCACTAATATTACTACATTGTAACATACTTCAGATGGATTCCCACTCACTAATATTACTACATTGCACTGATTCATTCTTTCTTTTCTTGGGGGTAAAAGCAATCTCATAGCAATCCCCCTGTCTCAGGATACTAAGAGGATTACAGGGATGAGACATCACACTGTTTTCAATAATTTTTTTTATCTATTCCTATTTCTCTGGAAATATACAAATTAATATAAAACAGAACAAAGCTGTACCAGGCAATGGAATCTCTACAGTTCTTTAAATGAAAGGAGAGAAGATGAAAGTTCAATAACTTCTAGTTAAACACTGGACACTCAAATTTTCTTTGTTTCTTCCCCAAATCCAACATGACAGTAAAGGGAAATGTAAATATTACCTTGGGAGGACAGAGAGAATGGAAAAGGTTACAAACGGTGTAAATGATGGAAACATCATCTTAGCAGTTCTAACTAAAACAAGTGGAAATGCTGAAACAAAGGTCTGCAGAAGAAAAAGCCAACAGTCATGGAGCCAGCGAATCCTGTCTGGCTCAAGAGCTGAAGCTGGGGACGTTCTCAAGTTGAAGAGTAGGGCGAAAACGCAGAGTTGGTCTGGTCTACTAGGTGAGAAATTTCCCTACCCTTATCCTGTATCGACAGGTGACTTGTCTTCCCCTAATATAGCAGAATATGCAAAGAATTTATTCAATAGAGGAACAGCCACAGAGAAACGATGGTTAGGGAGACAAGCCAAAGCAATCACTGACAGCAGAGGTGTTAACAGGCAGCCAGTTTTATTCTCCATAGTTGGTAAGAGATGGAAAGCTTCCTCTTCAGGTAAATCAATAAGCTCAAAAGATAAAGCTACAGATAATGTGTCTATAAATATCTAATACAGCATAGGAAGTCTTGATAGGTACAGATAAAATGTTTATATGCAAAAATAAGACTGAAACAAATACTTACATAACCAACATCAGGTCTGTAACATGTATATGCCCCTAAGATACTATGTAAAACATCATGATATGGACCACCCTTAGGAAAGAGGAATAAAATTTGAAATTGTAAGTATCTCTAGGTTAATGCTCATGAAATATTAAAAACTGAAAAACTAAAATTAAAAAACTGCAGCATTCTCTAACCAGTTTTAGAATATTTAATCATTATAAAAATATTATACATGCATTTATCAAGATGTTTTCAGAATTAATAAAAGTTTGATCTTAAATAATAAGTCAAATATACTCACTTGAATACAACTTATAATTTACAAACAATTTTAAATACTTCTAAGGTATAATATGATAAACACAGATTATTTTTCTATTTTTTCTATTTTATCTATACACATATGAAGATAGAAGCCAGGGCCTTGCACATGCATGCACATGTTCTTATACTGAGCTCATTTCACTCTGTATAATTTCAGGAAAAATAAAAGTGGCCAGGCATGAAGCACACAACTTTAATGCCAACAAAGCAGGTGTCACTATGAGTTTGAGGTCAATGTGATCTACATAGTGAGTTCCAAGACAACTGAGATTATATAGTAAGACACTGTCTTTAAAAAACAAAAAGTCAACCAGATATACTGAGTTGTGTCAGTAATTTTAATAGCAATAGTAATTTCTTTTCTTTACTCCTCCCCCTCTTTGGTTTTTTTGTTTGTTTGTTTGTTTTTGTTTTTTTTTCCCTGTAGCTTTGGAGCCTGTCCTTGTACTAGCTCTTGTAGACCAGGCTGGCCTTGAACTCACAAAGATCCACCTGCCTCTGCCTCCTGAGTGCTGGGATTCAAGGCCTGCACCACCACTGCCCGGCTCCCCTTTGGTTTTTTGAAACAAGGTTTCTCTGTGTATCTTTGGTAGTCCTGAAACTCAGGCTGCAGACTAGGCTGGCCTCAAACTCCCAAGTGCTGAATTAAAGGCGTGCGCCATCACACTCAGCTCCAATAGTCCTTTTTAAAATCTATATATATAGGTTTTCTGCCTGCATGTATATCTGTGGACAATGTGTGTGCATGATGTCCATGGAGACAGAAGAGAGTGTCAGATACCCCGGAATTAGAGAACTGTGATCTGCCACAAAGATGCCAGGAATAAAATTTGAGTCTTCTAGAAGAGCAAACAATCTTAACTGTGGGGTCTTCTCTCCAGTTCCAGTGTTTTTTTTTTCATTTATTTACTTATTGTGCATATGTGTAGGTACATACATGTCAGGAATTGGTTCTCTCCTTCCAACTATGTAGGTTCCTAAGATCAAACTCAAGTTGTCAGGCTTGGCAGCAAGCACCTTTACCTGCAGATCCATCTCACTGGTACCAAAAGTAAAAATATTATCAACTCATAGCCTGTATTATATGTAAACTATTTCCTTGGATTTTAATATTAAGAATTAAAGATAGCCAGTTATTCCTGTAAAAAATAAATATAAAAGTAAACTATTTCTTCCTAGTTCAGTGGTAATTCTAAACAACTTGGAACCAATGTATTGTATTTTAACAGTTTGTCAGGTAAATCCATTAATTCAAACATAAAAATTAACTATAACAAAAATGTCAGTTCTACCACATAATAAATGTGCTATGATAACTACAATGTGTTGTATTCTATAGAAAACAAGTGCTATAATTTTTGTTAGTTTTACATTTTTATATAAAGACTCACATTATTTTTAGTTTTTAAAAATTTATTTTTTATGCATATGAGTGTTTTATCTGTATATGCCTGGTGCCATGGATGTCAGAAGAGGGAGTCAGATGCCCTAAACTGGAGTTAGAGATGGTTGTAGGCTAGAAACTGAATCCAGGTCCTTCTCTTAACCATGGAGCCATTTCTCCATTCCTGCTAAAAAGAAAGCTTCTTTTGTTTTATTAAAGCAAGATGTCACTATGTAGCTGCAGGCTGAGATTCACTTGCCTCTGCCTTCTGAGTGCTAGGATTAAACCCATCTACCACCATGCCTGGCTTCTTCTCAAATTTTAAAAATATTTATTTCTCTAAAAAAATAATACCTGGGGACTGGAAAGATGGCTCAATGGTTAAGAGCACTGACTGCTCTTCCAGAGGACCCAAGTTCAATTCCTAGCACCCACATGGTTCACAACTGTCTGTAACTCCAGTTCCAGGGGATCCAACATCCTCACACAGACATACATGCATGCAAAACATCAATGCATGTAAAATAAAAATAAATAAATATTATAGAAATAATAATATGTGGGCTGGCATGGTAACTCATGTCTTCAATCCCAGCATCTGGAGGGCAAAGGCGGGTGAATCATGTGACTTCTATACCAGCCTGCTCTATATGGGATACATAGTGAGACTCTGTATCAAAAAACTAAAATAAAAAATAGTGCTTATGGATTTACAGACTTTGTCCCACTGAGTATTGAAAGAATAAAATAAAACAGCTGTTAACTGACTAGAAAACCTCACCTTCTGAAAGATGTAGAGAGATGGAAATGTACGGGATATGTCCAACTTAATTAATTCCAGGCTAGCCTCTCGGTCAGCAACAGATATACCTGTATTACCAAACAAATACATTTAAGCAGAGGCCAATTGCATTGCCTATATGTTAACATAGTAGAAAAGCTGAATAATCAAGAATGTGCAAGAACACTGAATAGTCTTTGTTAGAACTTAGGACTTAGCCTCTTCCCCCACCCCCAGCATTGTTTTTTTCTTCTTTGTTTGGTTTTGAGACAGGTCTCATTATATTGTTCCAGCTGTCCTGGAACTCACTATGGTCACCCAGCTGGCCTCAAATTCATAGCCATCCTCCTGTCTCTGCTTCTCAAGTACTGGCACGCATCTTGCCTAGCTAGTTTTCGACTTTTGTATTTTGTGTGGGGAATTTGAGACAGGCTCTCACATAGCCTAGGCTAGCTTCAAATTTCAATTCCCCATGTAGACTTGAATTCCTAATTCTTTTGCCTGTACCCTCCTGAATGCTAGTATTACGGCATGTGCCACTATACCTAGTTTGTGTGGTACTGGGGGTTAAACACGGGCCCTCGTGTATGCTAGGCAGGCACTGTCTCTGAGCTACACCTTCAGTCCTCTTTCCCTTCTGAGGGTCTCACTCTGTAACCCAGGCTAACCTCAAACTCATATCAGTACTTCTGCCTCAGCCTTATAAGTGCTGGAATTATAGACCACCAACCACAGACAAGAAAACATGGTGTCTACTTCTCTTTCTCCCTCCGCTGCACCTTGGTTGGTTCTCTCCTATCATAAGGGAGCTATGAATCACACCCATCCTTAGATTCGGCAGTACATGCCTTTTCCACTAAGCGGTCTTGCCAGCCCTGGCATAATTCTTTATTACATTCAATTAACTCATTGTGAAGTACAATTTGTTTTGTAAAGGTTCTCATGTTTAGGCTACACAGCTGAAAATGACCCTGAACTCAATCCTCCTGCCTCCACCCCCTAAAGAGTAGGGATAAAGGTGTGTTACCCTTACTCTCAGACACATGCCATTTTACTTCATATATGTTTTTTTCTGTTTAGTTTGTGGTTCTGAGCAATTGTTCTTCAACCACCGAGTTTCAGTTTTAGGTATTTTTTTTGTTTGCTTGATTTTCTTTTGGTTTGTTTGTTTGTTTCTCTGTGTAACAGCCCTAGCTGTCCTGGAACTAACTTTGTCGACTAGGCTGGCCTCAAACTCACAGAGATCTGCCTGCCTCTGCCTTCTGAATGCTCAGATTAAAGGTATGCACCACCGCCACCTGTCCCTTTTGTTGCTGATGTTGACATTTCCGATCTTAATTTGTATAATTTTGGCACTTCATAAAAACTGAGCCAGGGATGGGGATATACGGATACACACCTGTAATCCCAGTCCTCTAGAAACAGAGGCAGCAAGTTCAAGGCTAGACTGGGCTATAAATAAATATATCTCAAATAATAATAATAAAATAAATGAAAAGAATAATGCAACAGCTGAGATTCTGCTAATTCAAAATTTCACATTTCTTCACTCCCTTTGCATTTGCAGTTCCTCACAAACAGCTATAATAGCTGACTGATCTCAACATGATTCCTCGTGGCCCTCAAAATCAAGTCTTCTCTCTGACCACTTACTAATATTTCCCTTTCCTAATAGACAACCACTATGAGATAAATACCATTTCTTTATTGAAAGATACATTTTGGAGTTTTACTTACAGGCAAGAAAGAGTTTGCTTTCCTTTTTTATTTATTTAAATTTTTCAGGCAGGGTTTCTCTGTATAACAGCCCTGGCTATCCTGAAACTTGTTTTGTAGACTAGGCTGGCCTCGAAATTACAGAGACCTACCTGCCTGCCTCTGCTGGGATTAAAGGTGTGTACCACTATGTCCAGTGAGATTGCTTTCTGCACAGTAGATATAACACAAAAAAAGGACGAAAGGAAGTAAGGAGGAAGGAAGGGAGGGAGGTAGTGAGGGAGGGAGGGAGTGAGGGAGGGAGGGAGGGACAGAAGGAAGGAAGGAAGGAAGGAAGGAAGGAAGGAAGGAAGGAAGGAAGGAAGGAAGGAAGGAAGGAAGGAAAAGGAGGTTGGGAATATAGCTTAGTTGGAAGAATTCGTGCTCAGCATGTATGAAGGCCTGGATTCAATCCCCAGCATCAACTTATGTCCACAACATATATCCATAGGACATAGTGGCTCACACAGATAATCTTAGAACTTGGGAGATAGAGACTGGACATCAGAAGTTCAGTGTAATCATCAGCTATACAGTGACTTCAAGGCCAGACTGAACTGAATGAGAACCTATCTAAAAAAAAAAAGAATTAGGAAAATGATTCTCCATTATCAGACTACAAAGATAAATAAATTTGCCTAAATTTAATAAACTGATACAAGGAAAAAATTCTTCAAAATGGTTAAGAAAACTAACTGGCAAGGCATAGAGAAGTAAGGGTGGGAGTTATGGTTTAATTAAATGAACAAAGAGTAAGGCAAATCCCAGTAAGAACTATATGTGATTTACTAAGGACTAAGTTCAGTGGATGAAGAAAGATGATTTCAGAGAGTGAAAAACTTGAGTCTTTATTAACAACTTGGTCTGAAAACACTTGATTCATCACTGGATCAAACAGACCTGACTTACAGCTCAGCCTCTTGCTTCTAACTCACTAACAACTCTGAGCCTGTTTCCCTTTCCACAGCTCGGAATTTTATCATCCACTGAAATGAGGTGCTGTACTTAAATCTGGTTCATGATATAAAATCCCAGTGCTATATTCAGGACCTGGGTTTTGAAATTCCCATTCGGAAACCCTCATACCTTCAACGTCACTATCGGAACTGGTTTCACTGAAGCTCTTCCACCGTTCTCTTGCTCTTGAAAGAAAGATTTCATACAGTTCTGGGGAGAAAAACAAAAATTCGTAAATAATACAAAAGAAATAAATTCACATTTTTATTTTCACTATAAGCAGGTATCAAAAATGTGATAAAGAGTGGGGGTAGCACAACCCTTTAATCCCAGCAGAAACAGGCGATCTCTGTGAGTTCAAGGCCAGCCTGGTCTACAAAGTGAGTTCCAGCACAGGCTCCAAAGCTACACAGAGAAACCCTGTTTCAAAATACAAAAACAAACAAAATGTGGTAAACTGAAGCAAACTCCCTTTATCAGAATTCTTTATGATGTGACACAGGAGTAAGGTCATCCTGGGGTCTCCTGCCAACTCCAGGAATGGAGGGGTGCTGCTCAACAGCTGAAACCTGAGGAGTCAGACCCAGACTGCATTCCTACTCTGCCAATTACTACCTCTGGGATTTCAAGAAACTTACCTAACTACTCTGGAACTTGATCTTTTCATCTGTAAATTGGAGAAAATAATACCCATTCATGGGGTTACCAATAATTAAACAAGTCATTTTCTATAGGTTCTGGTATCTTTTCTCTTTTTTGTTGTTGTTGTTTATTTTTGTTTGTTTTGTTTTCTGAGACAAAGTTTCACTCCCTAGCTCTGGTTGTCCTGGAGCTCACTCTACAAACCAGACTGGCCTCAAACTCAAGAGATCCATCTGCCTCTGTCTCCCAAGTGCTGCAATTAAAGATGTGCACCACCAGCCTGGCATCTTCTGGAATCTTTTCTATTTTTGAGACAGGTTCTCGAGAGGTAGCCTTCGCTATCCTAGAACTTGCTTTGTAGATAAGGCTGGCCTCATACTCAGCAGTCTACCTGTTTCTGCCTCCCATGTGCAGAAATTAAAGGTACGGACTAAAAATTCTATTTAGTTTTAAATGTAAAACACAAAAATGGTTTCTAAAAAACACAAACTGTACAGAACAGCATGGAATAAAAATAAATTTCCTTCTTTAAGATGTAACTACAGTTAGCAAGGCTCTTATAAACTACTCCAAATGTGAAGATGTGCACATCTGATTTTTATATATCCTCAGTTTTAAAAACTCAGGGACTGGAGAGATGGCACAGCAGTAAGAGCGCTTACCACTCGTGTATAGGTTCCAATTTCAGCTCCCCATACACAGGTCAGGCAATAACATGTACCTACAGCTCCAGGGGTCCTACACCTCCAGCCTCCATGGGTACCTGTACTCACATGCATATTCCCATAGGCAGCATATACACATAATTCAAATTATAAAGATAAATCTTAAAAAACAAAGTGATGCCATATATGTATTGCTCTCATTTTACCTTGTTCCATTAGCAGTTATATATGAGTAGGAACAATTGGGTTTTTTTTTGTTTTTCGAGACAGGGTTTCTCTGTGGCTTTGGAGCCTGTCCTGGAACTAGCTCTGTAGACCAGGCTGGACTCGAACTCAAAGAGATCCGCCTGCCTCTGCCTCCCGAGTGATGGGATTAAAGGCGTGCGCCACCATCGCCCGGCTAGGAACAATTGTTGAATGGGTTTTTTTTTGTTGTTGTTGTTGTTTGTTGCACTGCTGGGGACTGAACCTAAGTCCAAGACTACCACTGACTTAAATCCCCAGACCTTGTTCAAGACCAGCCTGATCTACAAGAGCTAGTTCCAGGACAGACTCCAAAGCTACAGAGAAACCCTGTCTCGAAAAAACAAAACAAAAAACAAAACAAAACAAAAAACCCCAGACCTTTTTGTTTATTTCTTTTTAACACAATATTCCAATGTATGACAACTATAACAAGTATTCTTATATTATCAAGACTTGGATTTTAAAAGTAACTGACTACATATATTTCAAACATACTTTATAATTGGATTTCCCTTTCTATTTACTAATCATTATTACATACTACTTGAAAATAAAATTTAAAAGAAGTAAAAAGTTAAAAATACTTATGCCCAAATCGATGAATGATTTGGTAGAAGAGGTAACTGCGGTTTAAAATTTTATGCATACAATTACTTGAGGCTGTCAGTTACCAACTGCATCGATTTTTTAAAAGTTTCAAACCATTTACATGTCAATCTCCTTCTTTACCCAGTTTTAAGCTGTCCTGGAAGAAGAAAGGGCTCCAGCTGACAAATCATTCACACTAGGAAATCACAAAATTGATCTAGTAAGAAAAATGTGGGAACTAATTTTAAAAAATCTAAAAGGTAACTTTCCCAAGAAGATTTATAATTAATATCCCCAGTGAAGAGACCTTTGTCTCAGTTTCACATGAATCCAAAAGGGAAAGGGGAAGCAGGATTAAAGCCAGGACAAGGATGGTGTGAATGGAGAACACTCTCATTTCAGGGTCTGCTCTCATCATGGGAAAATGATGATACACAGTGGAACCAGATATGAACCTACCTAGCTTTACAGCCCGTACTCTTAGCTGATATTTTCTATTGTTTTAAATTTCATGACTAAAACAAATACAAATAAGGGGTCAATGATTAATAAATAATACACCTGTGCCACCTAGGTCCTCTGCAAGGAAGACAACTGTTCTTAACTAAGCCTTCTCTCCAGCGCCAACTTTTCTCTTTCTTCTTCTTCTTCATTTTTTTTTTTTTCCGAGACAGGGTTTCTCTGTGTATTCCTGGCTGTCTTGGAACTCACTCTATAGATCAGGATGGCCACAAACTCACAGAGATCCCCTTGCCTCTGCTTGCTGAGTGCTGGACCACCACAGCCTAAGATATCTTAATAAACTCCATTTCTATTTTTTTTAATGTTAACTACATGATTTTTTTTTTTGAGACAGGGTCTCACTGTGTGACCCTGACTAGCCTGGAACTTATTGTGTAGACTAGCCTTGCCTCAAACTCAACTTTTGCCTCTGGTGAAAAAGCAACTTTTTGTTTTTTCAAGACAGTTTCTGTGTAGCTCTGGAGCCTGTCCTGAGACTTGTTCTGTAGAGCAGGCTGGCCTCAAACTCACAAAGATCCACCTGCCTGTCTCCCGAGTGCTGGATTAAAGGCGTGAGCCACCACCACCAGGTGAAAAATCAACTTTTAAAAATCATGTAACTGTAATATATACAGTTGATATCACTGTAATGATTAAAAATGAGCATTTGGCTAGGCAATGGTGACACACTCCTTTAATCCCAGCACTAGGGAGGCAAGCAGAGGCAGGCTTTGTGAATCTTTGTGAATTCAAGGTCAGCCTGGCTGACAGATCTAGTTCCAGGATGGCCAAGGCTACACAGTGAAACCCTGTCTCAAAAAACAAACAAACAAAACCCACAGGCATTTGGATTTTTATGATTTTATCCAATTTCGTTTAATGTCAGCTACAGCAATGACATCCTTGTCAAAAAACTTTTGAGCCCAATTCTATGTATTGCCTTCTAGTAGATTCTTAGAGCTGAAATAAATAGATCAATGGTTTCTTTTTTAACTAAAATGTACTTATTTTATAGTGGCAACATGTGTCCTGGGCAAGCGTGGAGGCCAGAGACGGACGGCTGTGTGGAGTGGGTTCTCCTTCCACTTCCCAGGGGTCAAAATCAGGTCATCAGGTTTGCACTGCACCCTTTGACTTAAGCAATCTCATGACCCAGACAGGTTTCATTTTTTTAAAGATATTTTGGAAATACTTCTAAATTATTTTCAGTTATACCCTGTAAATATTTCACTTCACTTTAACTTCTTAGACTGTGAGACTAAAAACAGTCTAAGTGGTTTGATACTGCTTTAGCATGTTTGTTGATGTGGCCAGGACAGTGAGAATATATAAAGAGAATATGTACAGTATATAGTACAGCCACAGTGTGCTGACAGTAAGATCAGGACTAGTTTGGACAGCATTTAAAGTTTATATTATTGCTTATTTTTCAATAAATATTAAATATATACTTAAAAAATAACAATGTTGCCGCTATATTCTCTTTTACTCCCTTTTTCCTTTCTTTCTTTCTTTCTTTCTTCCTTTCTTCTGTTTTTTTTTCTTTTTTTCTTTTCTTTTTGAGAAAATGTTCCATGTAGCCCAATCTGGTCTTGAACTCACTAAGTAGTATATGAGTTTGTGGTCCTACTGTCTCCACTTTCTGAGCGCTAGGATTACAGGTATACCTGGTTTATGCAGTGCTGAGGACCAAACCATATTCATAGTAGGTAAACACTTTACAGAGTTATACCCCCAGCCATACAATATATTACTTCTACTATTAAGAGATTGAAGTCTCCAAAGAGAGAGAGATGGAAGTCTCTTATGGTATTATAGTTAACTGTCTACCTATATAGGATTAACACTATCACGCAGGCTGATATTTTGTTAGAAAAAAATTTTTCAGTCAATCTCAGGTAGCCCTTCAACTATGTAAACAGAATGATCTTAAGCTTCTGATCCTCCTGTTTCTATCTCGTGTGCTGAGATTACACTGATAGAATTACAGGCATGTGTCATGCCCACTTCTTAAAAAAATTATTTTGTTTCGTATTATCCTAATTCTATTTAAACTTTTTCTTTAACTATCAAAATGACTCTAGCATTTTAATACTTGTCAAGGTTTTAAGAGACTTAAGGCAATTTCTTGAAAGTCTTTTTTTTTCTAAACTTTATCATCATCATCATTATTATCAGGTTCTATAGACACTGTAGCCTAGTCTGGCCTACAACCCACTGTGGAGCCCCAGCAGCCTCAAAACTGTAGCAAAACTGTCGCAGCCTCCTAAGCGCTAAAGGATGGAGCTATCAAGCTTTACAAATAAAATCTAAACAATAGAATGCAACAAAAACTTAGTGAAACCCATGATTTTGTTAACTTAAAACATTAGGAAAAAAAATACTCCAACTCTAAATAAAAGGACTGGTTTGGATACACATCCATCAGGGAAAAAAAAATCAAATTAAGTTCCCTCAGTACATTGTTTACTGTCTGAACACAGATGGAATCAGTCCGTCCAGGTGCTAAACTAGCATCTCCTGTGTGTACTTACTCTTCACCACACAGACTCTCATAAGCTTTACATCAACTATATGTGTAGTCTTTTATGCCAAGAACACTACTGTGATAGCTGTAAAGTAGAGGAAAGAGCCCGCAAATCTTACGTATATGATGATATATAAAAACTCATTAACTATTACAAAGTTTGGGAGGGCATGAGGCATGCTCTGAAAGTGACATATATGGTAGTGTCTTTTAAATGACAACTCTAACCAACATGATTTATAAAACTCTGAAGATGATAATTTGTGTGTGTGGGAATAACTGAATATAGAATACAAACCAGGAGTGATATTTAGTTCATTTCCTACAGCTAGACTCCAAACTTTCCCACGAACACTAGGGGGCAATCCCTGCCACCACAATTCTCGAACTCTTCTTGTACTACGCCTAGAATTAAAGGAGGAGAAAAAAGGAAAAAGTTACTTTTTATACCAAAAAATCCTAGTTGCATACTGGTTTACCTACGGCCAAGTCAGCAGATGACTTTTAAGAACTTAAAGAGGTAAGGATGTAATGCATTCTTTCCTTTGAGTTCATGCCTGAGGACTGTGAAAGCCTCATAGATGGACTGCGGGGAATTAAAGGAAATGGCCCCAGACAGATGTTACTTATTTAAGATATAATCAGAAAATCAGAACCATATGGAAAATTATTAAAAATAAAAAGGGCATAAAATGAACTACCAGTTCAGTACCAAAACTAAAATCACAAAGAACCTACTATGGGTGAGGCCTGGCTGAGCCCCTAGTTTTTAAGGAGCAGTGGTTCACTTGGATTCAAATCTAGTTGAGCCACTCATTGTATAACCTTGAGCAAAACGCTTAGCTTCTCCAACCATGAGCTAGATGACCTCGAGTAAGATAAATATGAGTAAAAATATAACTGCCTTATAGAAGTACTTAGACTCAAATGTAACTGCTTAACATAGACAATAGAATAGTTTCTTTATCTGCAGGAAATATATTCTAAACCCCAAAACCACAAATAGTACCAAACTCTAGAGATTTTTCTTATACAAATGTAACTATGTTAAAGTTGAATTTGTAATTTAGACGCAATAGGAGATGAACAATAGCAAACAATAAAAGGATATGCTATAATAAATGTTATATAAAACAGGGTACTTCTACATAAAGGAAGTCCTTTACAGCTTCTCTTTGACAAATGTGATCACCAGGATCCCTACTGTTACATAAATAAAAGAAGAGTTACTTAACAGAAGCTCTGCAATCTATGACAGCAGCTCAGGTAACTGAAGTGTCACTGAGTGAGTAATGGACAGGTCTTGTATGCCACATGGAGATGTTGAACAAAGGATGATTTATGGCCAGGACAAAGTAGTGCAGAATAGATTCACTGAGGTTCTCAGAAAAACATACAATTTAAACTTCTGAGTTTTAATTTCTTTTTTTTTAAATGTATTTATTTATTTTTACTATGTATACAATTGTCTGTGTGTATGCCTGCAGGCCAGAAGAGGGCACCACACCTCATTACAGATGGTTGTGAGCCACCATGTGGTTGCCAGGAATTGAACTCAGGACCTTTGGAAGAGCAGGCAATGCTCTTAACCACTGAGCCATCTCTCCAGCCCCCTGAGTTTTAATTTCTAGAATTTAAATTTTTCCAAATAAGAGTATAGATAAGTGGGACTACTGTGTCTGTCACATTTCCAATATTTAACAAATTGTCAATGTACATCCTACATGCATTATAGAAGTCCAGAGGGAAGATAAAACATATGTAGAAATATTGTCAAAAAGGAAAAGATTAAAAAGGTGAAGGGGAAAAAAGGCAAGAGGAATATCTGCCTTAAAGTATCACAGAACTTTCACAGGGGAAAGACTGTATTTCACTTATTTTCTCACTTAAGAGAACAGCATTTAAAAATACCTTTTATTGTTTTTAAATTTTCTTTCTTTTCTTATGTATCTATTTATTTATAGATGCTGTCTCTCTAGGTAGTTCTAGCTGGTCCGGAACTCACTATATTACACAGGCTGGCACTGAATTCATGGTAATCCTCCTGTCTGAGCATCCAGATTACTGGGATTACAGGCATGTACCATCATACTCAACTTTAGCAACACTTTTAACATCTGATAAATGTACCTTATATTTTTCTATTTAATGAGCTCTTTCAATAATGAATCTCTTACAATTAGTGTTATATTAGAATTAAAAAAATGGTAAATGAGAAGACTAAAAGTTTCCTGAGTCAGTTCATATTCCTTGGGTTCCAGAGGACAAGTAAGATTTTAACAGCACAGAGGATGGTCAGTAAGAAGAGGATGCATTAGAGACAGGAGTTCATGAAGGGTTAGAGATAAACACGAGGCGATTCAGGCAATGGTTAATAGTAAAATTTAGCTACAGCATAAGATACATGCTGAGAAGTGATAATATAGACTTGGAAAAGATGAAATATTTGGAGACACACTAAACTTCTGGAAAATCTGCTTACTTACATTACTTCCCAATTGGGCAGTATCTCATTGATCCAAATTACCATTGCACTTGCAATGCTTTCTTCCTGCTTAAATCGTTCTTTCATTATTCTTTTTCTTTTATGTGCTTCTTTAATTTCTGTTTTGAACAAGTAAGAATTATTTCAATACACACAAGCTAGATCAAAAAAATCCCTTCCTTTTGTACCTAAGTCTATAAAAAAGGCTCCTTCAAGAAGAATCTTCTAGTAGTAGAGAGGAAGGAAAAGGGAGAAAAAGAAACAAAACCCTGGTCTAACATCATTTTTTAAAGTACCATCTTCGATCTCACAAAAGTAATGGGGTAAAGAGCAAAAAGAATTTTTTAAAAATGGCCAGTAAATTGCTGTTACTTCTTTCTGGTTGTTCTGTGTTTTGCTTTTTCATTGAGACAAGGTTCTGCAAGGCTGCCTATGCTGCCTGGCTGTTCTACATTTTTCTTTGCCTTTGTTTCTCTTTTATAGCCTTTAATTATTTGTAAGACAGGGTCTCAAGTAGCCCAGGCTGGCTTCAAACTTGTTAAAAAGCTAGGATAATCCTGAACTCCTGATATTTCTGCTTCTACCTCTCGAGTTCTAGGATTACAGGTGAGTGCCACCACTCCTAGCTTATGCAGTATGAGGGTCTACCCAGGACTCTGTCCACATTAGGCAGGCATTCTCCCAACTGCTTTACATCCTCAGGGTGTCTTAAGACAGGCTCTCTTCCTAGAGATCCTGGAATGCATTGTGTATACCAGGCTGTCCTCACATGTACTTCATCCTTCTAGCACTGCCTCCCTAGGGCTGGGAATACAGATGTGTACCACTATGCCTAGCTGGTTGTAACACATAGTTCTGTTTAATTAATCTACAAAATGAAAACTGCTGATAAAATAATTATATAAAAAAAACTGCAAGCAACTAGCAAGAGCCATTTTCATACAATGGATTTACTAATTTCAATAAAAACAATATGATATTTAAAATGATTTTGACAATGACACTATTACTTTATAAATACTTTTTAGAATGGTGTTTTATTTTACTAATTAGGTTAAAATGAAAAATTTTCAACAAACAAAAATAATGCACTTCTGAGTTTAGATGTCACAATCTTGGAACAAAAGCTGCCTCAAATATAAAGAGAAGTGAGCTATAAATCAAAAGTTATAAGATGGGCAATGGTGGCACATGCTTTTAATTCCAGCACTTGGGAGGCAGAGATAGGCAGATCTCTGTGAGTTTAAGGTGAGCTTGGACTACAGAGCAAGTTCCAGGATAGCCAGAGCTATACAGAGAAACACTGTCTTAAAAAAAAACCCAAAAAATTGAAAGTTATTTTAAAAATATTTAGACCTTGTAGGAAATCAACTAGCCAAAGTATTTTCAACTTGTGTATCATATGTGCCTGAGAAACTGTCTCGAGAGATAAGAAAGAAGCCAAGCACTGGCTCTACATCTATATTTTATGTATTCAGACTGTATGTAAGATGTCTTTAAGAAAAAAGTGTTAAATAAGGGGTTAAAAATCCAATATAATCACCTGCTTCCAAAGTTATAGATAAGGAAACAGTGGACCTATTCAGTTTCACAATCAGAGATCACATTAAAAAGGATTAAGCCTAAAGCATTTTAATTTCCCAATTTATTATTATTTCTATTACATAATGCACCATCTACTTCTCAATAAATATTAGTCAAATAGTAAAGTCAAGATAAAGTAGTCAATAAAAGCTTACTGTATATGAATTTGGGGGGGGGCGGTTTCAGACAGGGTTTCTCTGTGTAGCCCTGTGTTGCTCTGTAGACCAGGCCAGCCACAAATTCAACAATATTCATAATTATATATATTAAAATAAACTCAACCAATGTTCAAGTAACTAGGCATTTTAGAAGGCTATTACTGGGCTTATAGCCATTGTGCTTACCCTAACACTAAAGACACAACTTTACTTCCAAAGTAGAGCATAAAGCAGAACTATATGCTGTTATTACATACTCCATTCCATTCACTTAAGCCAAGGGGGGGGATCAGTAAATAAATTTTGTCTTAAAACATATATAAAATAAATATAATATATATTAGAAATACATATTTATAAAATGAGTATCCTTAACTAATGATGGTCAACACATATTACAAACACTGTTAAACTACACTTATATAAGTGGAAATTGGAGGAAAAATAAATGAATAAAAACAAATTGTGCAAACGAGGTTTATAAACCTAACCAAATGGCAACACTGAGACTTTAGGTAGACTTCACTAATTATAGAAGTAAATTTTAGGTTCAAATTATATTCTCACAGTAATAGAGAAAACTAAAGTAACACTGGAAGAATGACTGTCATTGCATGAAAAAAAATATTGTAAAAGGGCAAAAGTCTAAATACTATTAAAGAGAAACAACAGGAATAAGCTCATGAATAATATCCTTACAATTTTCTTTTTTTTAAATATTTATTTATTATGTACACAATATTCTGTCTGTGTGTATGCCTGAAGGCAGAAGAGGACACCAGATCCCATTACATATGGTTGTGAGCCACCATGTGGTTGCTGGGAATTGAACTCAGGACCTTTGGAAGAGCAGGCAATGCTCTTAAACTCTGAGCCATTTCTCCAGCCCCCTTACAATTTTCTTAAAAAATAAAAAAACAACAAAAAAAAAACAACTAAATCTGGGCATGGTGGCTCACACCTATAATCCCAGAACTAGAAAGACTGAGTCCTGAAATATATGAAGACCTCAAGGCCAGAGTGGCTTCATAGTGAAACTCTGTCTTAAAAAATTAAAATAAAAAACCTAAACCAAAACAAACAACAAACCAAACCTAAATTATAAAAAAAATGCTATAGAAAAATAAGAATTATCTTTATAAGAAAATTAAATAGTTAAAAATCTGCAAATTAACAACAACATTGTAAGTAAAATATACCTCGTTTTTTTGCTTCAGCCACCATCTCATCATACTCTTGCCGGTGACGTAAAGCTTCTTCCACAGACTTTGCAGGAAGATTCCTGTTTTTTTTTTTTTGAAAAAAAAAAAGCCACATTTTAAACAACTTTTAAATTTACTACCTTTCTAGAAGCAGATATAAACATTGCTAACCTAAAGTTACTTTCACAGAAAATGTAAATGAGCGGACATGGTGGAGAGCTGAGAAGGCTTTCTGTGAGGTCAGCCTGGTCTACCCTGCCTCAACAAAAAAAAGGTAAATGAAAGGCAGAAAGGAATTCCACATTTCAAAACAAACTTGGAATTCAGATCCCTGATATTTATGATATATAAAGACATTTATAGTTGTGTTTGTGTATGTAAGCATACATTTATTTTTAAGAATGATTTACTTTATGTATATATGTGAACCTGAGTTTACCTATTTCTGTCCCAAGTATGCAGATACTTGCCAGAGCCAGAAGTTGTTGGATCCCCTGAAACTGGGTTAAGGATGGCTGTGAGCTACCCATGTGGGTGCTAGGAACTGAACCTGGGTTCTCTGAAAGAACAGTAAATGCTTTAATCACTTACCTCTCAGCCCCATATTTATTTGTTTTTTTAAAAACTTGTATTGTGCCAGGTGGTGGTGGCGCATGCCTTTAATCCTAGCACTCGGGAGGCAGAGGCAGGCAGATCTCTGTGAGTGCGAGGCCAGCCCTGTCTACAAGAGCTAGTTCCAGGAGCTGGAGATATGGCTCAGTGGTTAAGAGCACTGACTGCTCTTCCAGAGGACCCGGGTTCAGTTCCCAGCACCCACATGGCAGCTCACAACTGTCCGAAGATCCAGTTGCAGGGGATCTGACACCTTCACACCAATGCCCATAAAATAAAGTTAAATAAAGCATAAAAATATTAAAAAAAAAAGAGCTAGTTCCAGGACAGGCTCCAAAGCTACAGAGAAAGCTTATCTCTAAAAACAAACAAAAAAAATTGTATTGCATTTATTTGTGTGTGGGTGGTGCTGTGTATGGAGGTCAAAGAGCAACTCGCAGGAGCTGCTTCTTGTCTTCTACTATTTGGTTCCCAGAGTCAGAATTCAAGTTCTTAAACGTCATAGTTTTATACAAGCCATCTGGTTGACTCACGTTTAGATATTTAAACATTTCAGATCTTAGGCAGTGTGTTCAGGTTATTCGTTATACCCACTCCTAGATTTGTTGGGTTTTTTAAAAAAATTTTGTATTGATATTTATTGAGCTCTACATTTTTCTCTGCTTCCCTCCCTGCCTCTTCCTTCCCCCCTTCAACCCTCCCCCAAGGTCCCTATGCTCCCAATTTACTCAGGAGATCTTGTCTTTTTCTACTTTCTACTTCCCATGTAGACTAGATCTATGTAAGTCTTTCTTAGTGTCTTCATTGTTGTCTAAGTTCTCTGGGATTGTGGTTTGTAGGCTGGCTTTCTTTGCTTTATGTTTAAAAATCACCTATGAGTGAGTACATGTGATAATTGTCTTTCTGGGTTTGGGTTACCTCATTCAAAATAATGTTTTCTAGCTCCATCCATTTGCCTGCAAAATTCAAGATGTTATTTTTTTCTGCTTTGTATTACCTCCATTGTGTAAATATACCACATTTTCCTTATCCATTCTTTGGTCGAGGGGCATTTAAGTTGTTCTGGCTATGGCTATGAACATAGTTGAGCACATGTGCTTGTGGCACGATTGAGCATCCTTTGGATATACACCCAAAAGTGGTATTACTGAGTCTTGAGGAAGGTTGTTTCCCAATTTTCTGAGAAATCCTCACACTGACATCCAAAGGGGTTGTACCAGCTTGCATTCCTACCAGCAATGAAGAAGCATTCCCTTTTCCCCACAACCTCTCCAGCATAAGCTGCCATCAGTGTTTTTGATTTTGGCCATTTTTACAGGTGTAAGATAGAATCTTAGAGTTGTTTTGATTTGCATTTCTCTGATGACTAAGGATGTTGAACATTTCCTTCAAGTGTCTTTCAGCCATTTTAGATTCCTCTGTTGAGAGTTCTCTGTTGAGGCCTGTACTTCATTTTTTTAATTGGATTATGAGTTCTTTTGGTGTCCAATTTCTTGAGTTCTTTGTATATTTTGGAGATCAGACCTCTGTCTGATGTGGGGTTGGTGAAGATCTTTTCCCATTCTTTAGGCTGTCATTTTGTCTTGTTGACTGTGTCCTTTGCTTTACAGAAGCTTTTCAGTTTCAGGAGGTCCTATTTACTAATTGTTTCTCTCAGTGTCTGTTCTGCTGGGGTTCTATTTAGAAAGTGGTTCCCTGTGCCAATATGTTCAAGTGTACTTCCCACTTTCTCTTCTGTGAGGTTCAGTATGGTTGGTTTTGTGTTGAGGTCTTTGATCCATTTGGACTTGAGTTTTGTGCAAGGTGACTGATATGGATCTATTTTCATTCTTCTACATGTTGATATCCAGTTATGCCAGCACCACTTGTTAAGTATGCTTTCTTTTTTCCATTTGATATTTTTTGCTTTCTTGTCAAAGATCAGGTGTTCAAAGATGTTTGGATTGATATCCGTGTCTTCTATTTGGTTCCATTGGTTCTCCTGTCTGTTCTTATGCCAATACCAGGCTGTTTTCAGTACTGTAGCTCTGTAGTAGAGTTTGAAGTCAGGGATTGTGATACCTCCAGAAGTTCTTTTATTTAACAGGATTGTTTTGGCTATCCTGGGTTTTTTGCTTTTCCATATGACGTTGCCTACCATTCTTTCAAGGTCTTTGAAGAATTTTGCTGGGATTTTGATTGACATTGCATTGAATCTGTGACTTGCTGTTTTTCATAAACCCTTCTGACATACAACTAAAAAATTATACACATTTTAAAAATAGTTTGACAGGAGGTAGGGTGCAGGGGCTGAAGAGTAAGAGCACTGCCTTCCTGAGTTAATTCCCAGCAACCACAAGGTGGCTCACAATAATCTAGAATGAGATCTGGTGCCCTCTTGTGGCCTGTAGGCATTCATGCATGTAGAACACTATATATAATAAATAATAATTAAAAAACAAAAGTGGTAGGGCACAGTGACTCATGCTTATAATGTTAGCACTTGGGAGGCTGAAACAGGAAGACTGTCGTGAATCTGAGCCCAGTCTGGGCTATATAGCAAGTTCCTGACCAACTTGAACTATAGTGTGACACCCTGTCTCTAATAGAAAAATGAAAACTTATTTCTAAAATAATAGCACAAGCTAAATGCATATTGCTTTATTAACTTTTAATTTTCTAAATGCTAATGAGGAAAGAACAACAGCTGCAGAGAGACATTGGATAGTAGAAAAAACTATGGAATTAAATCAGCCTAATTTTTTGTTCTCTCTTCTATAGCTGTTCTATTATCCAGAGCAGTATGGTTTCTTACAAAGCATTAGGTTCTGGGAAGGACTGTTCATTGCTCTGGGAAGGATTTTCCTCTATGATGACAGGAAACAACTGAACAGGACTTGGCATGGGGCCTACAAGAGGCCCCTCATGGAGTTTCCCAAAGGCAAAGGATTACCTTGAATAGTCCTCAGTGAACTACATTCATTAGTCCAATGCCTGCCTTTGCCACACCTTCCACCTAATCCAGAAAGGAGGGGCATTCTGAGTGGATTATGCTTAGAGAAAACATTGTTTCTAGGAGCACCCTTTTTACAATCCCCTTTAAGGTGACCTTGTTTGCCACAATTGAAACATTTGACATTTAGATTTTTCTTCAAAATTCTGGAAATCACTTCTCCTATCCAAGTAACATCATTGTCATAATATCCAATATTAATGGTATCTCGGCTCCATTCCTTCAAAGGTCCTGACCTTGCCTTTAATGGCCTAATTATCCTTTTGCATTGAGAATTGGCATTTTCAAAAGCCAGAGATTCAATTATAATTTGTCTAGCTTCTGAATTTGGTTTAATTCTATTTACTGCTGAAGTCAATCTTTGTAAGAAATCCTTTGAGCCCTGCATAACTTTACTTCAATGATTCAATTTTCTTTCCTATTTCTTCAGTTCTGTCCCAACCATTCAAAGCTGCTGCATGGCTTAAATCCAGGGTGTGGCCATCATATACAGCTTGCCTTTCTATAGAAAGAATTTGATCTTGGGACATTTCCCAACCTCTAGCTTTACTCGGTTGTTCATTAATCTTGGCCTCTTCTCTGATCCAGGTACTCCATTGTAATTGTGAATCAGGCTCTGAAACAACTTTAACCAATTCTATCCAGTCATTAGGGATAATTCTATTACAAACTGACCATTTGCTTCACAAAAAGCGAAGGCCTTGAACCGAGACAGATTAACCTGCCTCTGCCTGAGTGCCACAATGCTCAGCAATCTTTGACATTTTGAAGACAAGACCTTCAGTACCACAACTACTAGACAACTGTATGCTATATAGTAAATAAAGAACAAAAACCAAAACAGATTAGGGTGGTTTTTTTTTCTAAAAACTCACTAATTTTTACATCTGTCTGAAGAAGTAAATAAAGGGGAGGGGTGCTGAGGCAGTAGCTGAGAGCTATATCCTAGACCACAGGAAAAGAGAGAGATTGAGACTGACTGGGCCTGGCATAGACTTTTGAAAGCTCAGAGTCCCCACCCAATGACACACTTCCTCCAACAAGGCCACACCTATATGAGGAGAGTGGTTTGAATGAGAATGGCCCTATAGGCTCATATATTTGAATGCCTGGTCATTAGGAAGTGGGACTATTTGAGAGGGATTAGGAGGTGAGACCTTGCCGGAGTAAGTGTGGCCTTGTTGGAGGAAGTGTGTCACTGGAAGTGGGGGTGGCAGGGAGGGTGCTTCTGGTTTCAAAAGCCCAAACCAGTTCCAATGCTTCTTCCTGCTGCCTGTGGATCCAGATACAGAGCTCTTGACTTCTCTTCCATACTCTGTCTGCCTGTATGCTGCCGCGCTCCCTCCTAATGATGACAATGGGCTAAACCTGACGGGGGCAGTGGTAACAAGCCTTTAATCCCAGTGCTCAAGAGGAGAGGCAGGCTAACCTCTGAGTTGAGTTAGAGGCCAGCCTGTTCTAGGACAGTCAAGGCTAAACAGAGAAACCCTGTCTTGACAAAAACAAACAAAAAAACAACAACAAAAGAAAATGGATTAAGCCTCTGAAACTGTAAGCAAGCCCCAGTTAAATGTTTTCTTTTATAAGAGCTACCTTGGTCATGGTGTCTCTTCACAGCAATAGAACACTAATTAAGACAATGAGACTCTGGAGTCCATTCTTGTCCATATAACCATAGTCACCTTTCACTAGCACCTTTCAGAATTTCTATTATTCAGTTTGGTATTGGTGCACATGTAGATCCAGCACTCAGGAACCAAGGCAAAAGGATTATAAATGCTAAACAGCTTGAGCCATGTAGTGAGACCCTATCTCAAAGAAGCTGTTGCTGAAGTTGTCAAAGATGTTGCTAGAAAAAAAATAGAAGCAATTTTACCCACTGATACTTTTTCAAAAAAGTGTTATAAGTATCAGTGTTTTTTTTTTCTTTAACAAATTGACAAGAAACACAGCAACATATTAGTGTATCTGATATATCATATTCCTTAAGGATGTCTTAATTTTTGTTTTTTTGTTTTGTTTTTATTTTTTGAAATGGTTTATCTGTGGATTTCTTGCTTTTTAGTTATATAAGTAGAGGAAAAAGCATACACACACACAAGGATGAATTTACAGAAAGTATTGTATTTGAAATCTTCTAAGATTTCAGGTGATGAGATAGTATCATTGTTCCACCTGTAAAAAAAAGTTTCAACCATAAAAACCTGTGCAGTGTAAAAAGAACCCTATGCACTCAGTGACTCCAGATGCATCTAAAACTATGGAACAAGAGAAAAAAGGGAGAACCAAGCACAGGTTTCCTTTGGAGAAGAAACTCCTTACATTATCACTTCTATTTGCATAGGAGGAAGCATCTAGCACCAATTCCATGCTAAAGAGGAAATTCTGCCCATTTTTTTCTAAGATTTATATTTTTATATGGCCATATGTGTATCTCTGTGTGTTTACGTGCGCCTCATATATGTAGGTGCACACGGAAGCTAGAGGGCATCAGATTCTCTGGAATTGGAGTTACAGGCAGTTGTAGCCAGCCAACATGGGTGCTGGGAACCACTAGAATAGGCTCTCTGCAAGAACAATCTTCGAGTTTGTTTTCTTGTTGCTGTGATCGTCCTTATCACAATCAACTTAGAGAAGAAAGGGTTTATTTCAGCTTCCATGTTGCTGCTCATAACCAAGAGAAGGCACAGCAGGAGCTCCTGGTGAGAACCTGGATGCAGAAATTGAAGCAGAGACCATGGAGGAGTGCTACTTAATGGGCAGATCCCCTGGCCAATGCTCGGCTTGCTCTCATACAACACCCGCCCAGGGGTGGCACTACCCACAGGGGCTGGGCCCTCCTACAATAGTCAGTAAGAAAGGATATGCCCTTCTTCAGTTGAGGCTCCCTCTTTTCAGGCAACTCTGGGTTTGTATCAAGGTGACCACTGACAATACTGACCACAGGCAATAACTATGACTTACTGCCTTTAAGTACCTTTAACCAACTGTGTCTTTTTTCTGGCAGTTTGCCCTTTCTATACTGCTCTCATAGATGATATCTCACAGCTAAAAAATGTCATTACCAGTAAGCTGAATTCAAAAGTAAGCCAGCACCCAGGAGGTGGAGGCAGGTGGATCTCTGTCAGCTTGAGGCCAGAATGATCTACATAATGAGTTCTATGCTAGCCTGGGTTATAGAGTAAGACCCTGCCTCAAAACAAAACACACAAATAAACAAAAACAGGGTATCTTGAACCTGTCTGCATCCATGAACAGGAAAACAAACAAACGAACAAAACCTACAAAATTACTAAGGACTCTGCTCCAGCTTCTCAGCCTCTAACTGGATAGATGTTATCTGACCTGAATCTGTCAGAAGGTATTCTGGGAGAGAACAGGTAGGAGTTTCACTTAGTATTCATGCTGTACCCATGGATTACCATCTGGGTTATGCTTCACAAGACTGAATTTTCATTTACTTCAGTTCTCTGCACCTGTTTTTTCAATTCATTGAAGAGGAGACAAGTAATGAGTGATTAAGCATTTCCATATTCAAGCACCTTTAAATGGCAATTATATAAGTCATATAAATCATTTCCTTCTAAAATAGCCCTATTCAAATTTAAGAATTCATTATAGCAAATCAGAGTTAAATGAAACAGAGATCACATTTAATCTCTAGATTACAGATGACCAGACACATGGGGGGAGCTCCAACACTTATTCTAATTAATTACTATATTAAATTTAGAGTAATAGAATAAGCTACCTGCTTAGTTTCGAGTCTATCTAAAGATCCTCAACCAAATATTTTTTTCCTTGCTTATCTAATCATCCTTGCTTTCCTGCAAATGACTCTTCCTAAGAATAGAATCTTGGAATTGGCCGAGTTCATTTTTACACCTGGAAGTCTGAAGTGAAAGTTTTACATGGTCTCATTACAAATTGTAGAGGGGTGGGGATAGGGAAGATGAAATGGATTTCTCTGGATACCCCAGAGATGTACAAATCTTACTGTATAGCATGTGGTGGCCTCCAACTCACAGCAATGCTTTTGCCTCAGCCATCCAAGTACTGGAGTAACAGCTGTGAGTCAGTACTACCAGCTCCTATTACCAGGTTCCTAAAAAGCCTTTTAAAAAAAATCAATGTAAAAATTATTGAGAATAAAGTTACTAAATTTAGAACTCATTTGGAGGTCCTAGAGGGGGAGTGTTAACTACTTAATCAGACACTCTCTATCATGGAAGATCATTCTCGTCAACCAAACACACTGCATTAGGAAGGACATATGTAGGAAGCAGAGCTTAGAACAAGCACTGGAGAAACCAGGATTGCCAATCAAGTGGGCCTGTTATCTTCAGTGGAAGGAAATGAATAATACATAGTCACCTAGA